>NW_024387398.1:3976346-4576346 GCF_900408965.1 Simochromis diagramma
GTGCAACTCAGCATCTTGTGTATGTCAAGGATCATTCCACTCAGTTGTGTATATGTTTCATTCGAGGATAAATGCACACTCAACCTCGCGTCAGGAAAGGGTGTAGCTTATGTAACAAAAAACATTAGCTGCACTGTAAAAGATCTGTGGAACCAGTAACAATTAGTATTTTCTCATACTAATGTGCTAACAACTGAACCATGAAATGAAGAATATTGTTATGTTTGCAGTTCTGTATGGTTGTCTGTCAGATGATAATCATTCAACCTTTATATTAGCCAAGTTAATGTTTGAAGAGGATGTGTTGAAATGGCAATGCTGCCATTACAATATTAATACACAGCAGATCCGCAGAGTCATCAGAGCATAAAGTTTAATCAGAATCATCATGTGCTGTGACAAAAACACTGTAAATGATTATATTTCCCATTTGCTTTTGTGAAGATCTTTCATTTTAATGAGCTTTGTTGGAGTTTATCTTTAATGTCCCAAGAAATGTATACAGATAAAGAAATATGTAGAGTCCAAAGTTTGAACTTATTAATTTCATTTAATTCCTTTGAGTATTTCCATTGGACTTCATTTAATTGATTCATGGAGACAGAGTTGAAAGACTAGAACAAATACATTTTTACAGGGAAATATGAATAAATAAAAACAGATATGCTTTGTGCATCCCACATCTGGGAAATTCTGCATTTACATCATTAGATGTAAGAAAAGCATTATAGAGTCATTTTATGTGGTATAACAGATTTCTACATTCCTATCTTACATAAAATGATTCATCATTTACATCATCATGACTGCCCCTATATTATTATTCTGTCCTGTAATAAATATGATGTTGCGCACAGTAGAAACACGTGTTTAAATGGTTAAAAACAAATGAATATTCCCCCCATCTACAATCACATGCAATTAAAGATGTTGCTTGACAATTTAATGGCATCAGACAACAATTTCTTGGAACCACCCACTCTTGTCTCCAATAATTCAAGGAACACTTCAACTGTGTGCTTTCTGAAAATAAAGGTAACACTTTGTTAAGGAGTAATTGCTCATGACGATAGGCCCTCTAAAAATACTAATTAAACTCACCAAGAGGTCTTGGTTGTTTTACATTGTGAGTTGTTTCTGTTTAGGATACTTCAAAAATTAACTTCAAAGTGCTTCCAGAATATCAACAATCTTTGATTACTAAGCTCACTTGTATTTTGAACTACCATTTGCATAGTCATATCACAGAGCAGATGGCCCTATGCATTCCTCATTCTGGGGATATCATTACTTTCAAATGGTTTCTAGGAAGGCATGCAGAACCTTCCTTGATTCTTCTACTACATCAAATATTATCTCACAGTTCCACAAAGACACTTGATCAAAAACCATTTCCATAATTCATCAAACTTTGCATGTGCATTTAAAATAGATATGTCCACAGTACATGTTGTACATCTAGTACAGCACATTCAGTATTTTTTTTTTCTTATGAGAAAAGATAATAGCGAACAACTATAAATAGCCTGGTCTTTGTTAACACAATTTACAGGGGGTGAATGAGGAGGTGGGGATAAGGGGGATTGGTTGTTCCTTTCAACTAAAGATGGTTTTTAGATTAGGCAGGAAAATTGCTCTGAGCAAGTCAACTGTATTTGTCATAAAAAGAAAGGATGACAATGTCTCTGACTAAAATTATGCTGTGTATGTGCCCCTAGTAGAAATAATAAAAACCTACATATTGTGATTCACATCTTTTTATTACTTTTATCAAAAGAAGTCAACCATAATTACAGAAATGCCTTTCAATTTTTGTACCTCTCATAATTTACAGTGCTCTAGGGTTGTGGCTGAGAAACTATAAATCACATTTTGAATATGCATGCACATATTTTCAGATAACAAGCACTTGGAATTGGTGATATGACACTATACCTATTGCTCTGGATCAGACCTGGTAATGTCACATTACCAGATCTATATCTGATAATGTGATGTAGATCAGTCAGCCACAAGATTTGCCAAATATTGTGTAGATCCCCTCTAGCTGTCAAAACAGCTCTGACCCATTGGGGCCTTCTGGCTGTGATGTGTGGTGTCTGGAACTAGGACACCTGCCAGCAGTTCTTTGGGTTGTTGGGTGGAAAGCTGGGTCACTTACATGAGTTCAACAACCCAGTGCCTTCAGCAAAATATTTCAATAAGTTGGTCAATGGTGCAGCATGGTGATACAGTTGTTAGCACTGTTGCCTTACAAGCAAGGTCGTGGTTCAAACCTGCCGAGTGGCGTGGGTCCTATGTGTGCAGTTTGCCTGTTCTCCCAGTGCTTACATGGGTTCTCTGTTGGCACTCTGTCTTCCTCACACTCTGAAGACATTCTTCTTATGTTAATCTGGTTATTCTAAATTAGCTGTAGATATAAATGTGAACATGAATGGTTGTCTATCTCTGTGTTAGCCCTGTGACAGACTGATGACCTATCCAGAGTGTGTCCCACCTTTCACCCTATGACAGCTAGGATAGGCTCCAGCTCCCCTGCCACCCTGAATTGAATAAGAGATTAAGAAAAATGGATGGGTGGAAGTTGGTTAATGTTATTTATTCCACCTGTGTGTGAAATTAATATTCATTCTGAGCAGTGTAAAATGTGGTACGTCAGCACTTCAGCAAGTGCTTCATTCTCACAGCTGCCATGAAACTTTGAAGCAACATCTTTTAAAACAAGCATTAAAATAAACGCTAGCTTCTCTATTGGGGTTGGGTGATGTGCTCTATATTCCAATGTTCCTATCGCCCCCTGTGAGATCACCAATCAGCAACAACATTTCTGCCATCTGTCATCCTGCAGAAGTGGTTACCATAAATCTTCTGCCAAAATTCATAAAATCTGTCCAAAATTTTAAAATCTCATGGTACTATACTATTCTATCTCAGAGAGTATTGTGCACTGCGTAGTTAATGATCTAAACTTTATGTTATTTTTTCTGCAGTAATTTTATATTGTATAAAATAGACATTAAACAGCAATTATAATAAAATGTATCATTATTATTATCATCATCACACAAACAAACACAAGAAAGCTTAAATCATGTCATGAACAGGTGAAGGCAGATTAATCGGGTGATTAGACCCAGACCACAACATACAAACAGATGACAGGAAATGGCATCATAAGAAATCAAGCCAAGAACTCAAAAGGCCATGACACCACCATGAATAAATAAAAGGAGTACTACTAGAGTTTAAAAAAAATCAGACTGTGATGGCAATGTAGCTAGATCACAAACCACTAGCAGCTCAAGTACAACTGCTAAAGCGCTTTTCCATTCAAACATACATCCATTCACTTCTGCTTATCCTTTTCAGAGTCGCAGGGGGCACTGCAGCCTATCCCAGCTGTCTTAAGGCAAGAGACAAAGTACACCCTGGACAGGTCGCCAGTCTAACACACAGACAAGAGTCACATTCACCATATCTAAGTGCGACTCACATTCACACCTATGTGGCAATTTAGTGTTTCCAGACAATTGCATGTCTGTGGACTGTGGGAGGAAGCCAGAATACCCGGACAGAACCCATGCAAACATGGAGAGAACATACAAATTCCACACAGAAAGACCCCGGCCTGATGGTAGTACGGTTAACCGCCGTACTACCATGCTGCCCAATGCTACACTCAAACACCTTTGGTTTTACAATTTCCTGTATAAATGATTAGATTTTGAACTAACAAGCTTTCCTCATTTCCTAAGTGTGCTGAACGGAATATGCCAAAGGAATAGCTCGTCTCCACGTGCAGTCAAACATTAGCTGCTGTCTATCACCATTCCTCACGAATTTGAGGGAGAATTCAATGACTAAACTAGAACTGAGAAGACTTGGGACAAAATGCTGAGTTAAGAGAATAGAAAGCATCTTCCAATATGTAGAAGAATGATCAATTGTTGTGAAGTGGTATTTTTTTAATCTACTTAAAAATTAAGGGAGACATACTGATAATGCGCACGATTACCCCATTAGGCTTGTCAAGATTATTATTATTATTATTAATATATACTAATATATTATATACGTCAGCCACCAAAACAAAATTCTTGACCCCAAGGAGTTGGAAAGTAGAATGATACAGTGTACTCAGGCATTATGTCCATATACAACAATGGTCCCAAGGGTGCCTTCCTAATCTCTGTAAATGAAAGGAACAGGAAATTCAAAAAGCAGTCCTTTTACACTGTTACACTATGACAATTATTTGTTTGTTGTCCCTGAGCCTTGCAGGGCAGTATTCAGATTTGGTGGCCTCCAGCTGTTTATGCAAAAAATGGAGGATAATGTGGGCTGTAGCCGTTGAATCTCAAGATAGACAGTCGTAACCAGCAGAATCACAGAAAATGGCTGCTGGAGAGAGAAACAACCATCATTACTGGAAGAAAATTGGAGCAATAACATTGTAGAAAATGATCCAGTCTAATGGTATTTAGTACGACTTAAAAACAAAACAAAAAAAAATATTGTGACATAATTAGCTAAATAGTTAATTATGTTAATGCACAGTTAAGCCTTTTTGTTAAAACAGAAGCATTGCACTTAAAAAATTTCCATATATGGTGAAATGCCATTGCTGTAGGACAGCAAATGACTTTATACATGTATATGCATGGTGAGTCTGCTTTACCTTTATTCTACTCAGCCCTCATTTGTCCAATATCCTTGTGCAGAAGCTGTAGAAGTAAAGCAGTGCCACTTTACCATGCAAACTACCGTTCAGCTTCCCCTATGGCGACCTGTGGAAAAGTCTGACCTTCTTACTGGTCAGGGTGACCATTATATACACAATAAAAAGAGAAATCCTGGTTAAAATTTATAGAAAGTAGTATGTAAAGTGCCTGATGACTGGGGCTCTATTTACTCCTATCTACAATATTACAATTTGCTTTCCTTTTTACTTCGCTAGCGTATTCACTTATTATTGAAATATCAACAGAATATATAAAGAAGCTAAACATTCCCACAGTAAAATAACCTACAGCACCAAGTGAAACATAGTTAAAGACACTATATGTATGGGGCACAGTGTCCATGTTACTAACTGACTTACTAAGACTGGTATACTACGCTAAGATTAAAAATGTATTTAATATATGATAATACAGTATGTAATTATTCTACGTTTCAGTACACTGAATCATTCCTTGCACAGTACAGCATTAATTGCAGTCCAGTAGCAAGTACATTTCCTTAAAGCATTTCTCAGGGTGAGAAAGAGCATCTTGCCTTTTCCCCCATACCTTTGTAGGGTGAACCTTATCTCTCTTCTGCAGTGTTTTGCGTTTTTGTTCTCCCAATGTTATGCTACTATTCATCCCCAATCTGCCTCTGTTCTGAACAACAAATCACTGTTTGGTTCTTTTTGTCTTCAGGACAACTAACTGTCTGTTTCTTTTTCAGGCGCTCAGCCTCCTTGCCACATTGTCCTCACTTGCTCATTGTCTTTGCCTCCGTCTGCCCCTTGTTATTTATGGAACCGAGAAAAACAGAGAAGAAGCCTGGAGCTAAACTATGCCCACAGCCAAGCTGCCCAAGAGATTTTGCAAAGGCCTTGTCAGAGACAGAAAGCCTTCTGTCACCTCTGCCACACCACCTCCCCTGCACAATATCCTGCCTACTACTCCAACCTGATTAACATTTCTACGTGATGATGGAGTGATGACTTAATGTGCTGGCTCTCATTGTGACATGTATTTCTCATCCTGCTTCAACGTGTAAGCTCTTCCTTTCATAGTGGTCACACCTGGACAGTCTGATGCACATTTATGAGTAAGCATATCTAAAATGTTGTATTTTGTCTTTCTGTCAGCACTCGAAGCTACAGTGTGGATCATTGAGCAGACTGATATCTGCTGCTTGTGGATCTGAATATTTTTAAAACTCAGTATAGGGTAATGAGTTAAGGACAGAAAGAACTGTAAGAATCTGAGACACCACATCAGCCTTATACAGTGGTCCCTCGTTATAACGCGGTTCACCTTTCGCGGCCTCACAGTGTCGCAGATTTTTCTTAGCACAATTTTGCATGCTTTTTTTTCTGTTTTTTTTAACGGCGCATTGTTCTGTGTCTTCTGTGACTCTAAAGTGCTGTACTGTATGTTTGTAAGTTCTCTCCCCAACAAACCCAACAATGTCGTTGAAATGTTTTGCACCATCAAAGTGAAATTAAATTTGTTAGTTCTAAAATCCATCATTATTATTTATAGGAAAATGTTCATATTTTTATTTCTCAAACAAATGTTTGGGCCTGAAAACAGGTTTTGATCTCTGGTTTCATTCTATGGACTTATTTTTCTTTTGAACTTTGAGAACTTTGAGGATGTTTAAACAAGAGAGAAAAATGTGAAAATGTTAATGCCTGTCCGAGAAAAGTGTATAAAGTGTGTAGTGAGGGGTTTAACAGCCTTAAAACATCTATAATTGTAATCTTGTTAAGTGGACCACTTTATGGACAGCATCTGACAAAGATGATAACTTATTTTTCACAGTTCCTGTAATCAGAAAGTGTGGGTATTAAACAAAGACAACTATGGTTTGAGGCTTTATGTGTTTGGCTCACTGTTTCCTCAAATTTGGCGCAAAAATTTAATTGGTCTTGAAATAACTGGTTAGATTTTGATGGTTAAATGTTACCAAGTGCTGGTTTAAGTTTCCTTTAAAAAGATTTGTTTCCATATATCACAGTACCAGTGACTTGAACGTTTGCTGTAAACTAAGTAAGTGTAAATTATTAAAAAAAAATTTCCACATAGAAAGCTGGGTAAAATTTACTTGAGAGGGGAACACTACAAGCAACAGATACCCAAGAACCAGGTCAATTACAACTAAAGAGCAAACCAGATACGTCTAGCAAGCTAGGTAGCACAAGAGTGAACAGGAAAGTATGAAGATGGACCAGAGATGCACCAGAAGAAATTCTGCTTAAAATGAGCTGTGAGTGCAGGTTTTATTTTTTAATAGTTGTTAATTTGTTTTGCATTAACCAATGGCACGCATAATCTTTTTCACCTACTCTCTGTTTCAAAGTGTTATTGTGGGCATTGCTTAGCTCCTCCACAGAGAGCATACCAAGTCATACACATGGATGTCACAGTCTTTTGATTTGCACTGTAAACATACAAATTTTTAGTCATACCACAGCACTACTCTGATTTTTTCCAGTCTTGAATAAATAGAGTATCTCAGAGATGTGGAGATCATTTTACTATATCTGTCACAAACAGTTACTTTGACTCAAAATGAACTAATTTGAATCAAAATAGTAATGATATTATTTTCCAGTATCCAGTATAGAAAAGGGAGAGAAAAGACTTATAGCAATTTGAAATTCTGAATGTTAGAAATGACAACTTTTTTTTTCTTTTCTTTTTTTTAAATTCACAACCTATCACAGATTATCAGACACAGGAAAATAGAAGAAAACTGTTGTGTGAAAGAGACAGGCCTAAGGCAATGAGCAGTAAATCAATGAGCTGTGCACAATTTTTATGAATAAATAAAAATCACTATGATGGCTGTATTGCTATTCCATACAGAATAAAAACCGAATAAACACAAGCTAGTTATGCAAATCTACTGAAATAAATGGTGTCCACCAAGACTGTCTTGCTTACTAATCCATTTTAGATTCCTTAAATTTTTCTGCCTTTACGTACTATATCATTTATATTACATCATTGTATTAAAAAAAAGTCATATTTTTTCTTAAATGGCAACAAAGTACAGTAGAACCACAGTCTAACAACCTTGGTGATAACTGAAGGTCAGTGTTCATGAGATGCCAATCTTATCAACCAGTTGTTATCTTTTGCCAAACTGAACCTTTTTAAAGTATGTTTGGTGGATGTAGTTGTCTCAAGCCATATGGAAAGCCCATACATGTGAATTGATGGACTTAGATGAAGTCTATGTTATTTTATAAATAAAATAACATAAATAAAATATATAGGTTTATTTATATATTTTATTTAGGGTGGCACGGTGGTTAGTACAGTTGCCTCACAGCAAGAAGGCTCTGAGTTCAAATCCACCATCAGGCCGGGGTCTTTCTGTGTGGAGTTTGCATGTTCTCTCCATGTTTACGTGGGTTCTCTCCGGGTACTCCGGCTTCCTCCCACAGTCCACAGACATGCATCTAATGGTGATAGGTTAATTGTTAACTCTAGGTTAACTCTAAATTGCCCATAGGTGTGAATGTGAGTGCGAATGGTTGTCTGCGTCTATGTGTGTTAGCCCTGCGACAGACTGGCAAACTGTCCAGGGTGCACCCTGCCTCTCGCCCTAAGACAGCTGGGATAGGCTCCAGCCCCCAGCCTGACCCACCCCCACCCACCGACCCCAGAAGTGGATGGATGGATGGATGGAGGTTTGTTTACCTTCAGATGCATATGTACCGTTCTTAAGTTAAAGTTTCACATAAAATATTATATATTCTTCTGTGAAAATCACAGCTCATCAATAAAAGTTGATGATGGCAACCCTTATCTATTATCTATGCCTGAGATGATAGAGCAGCATTCAACTGTTGTTAAACTTCAGGTGTTGAATTAATTTGTTGAAAAACTGCTTTTCAACTATGAACAGATGTAATTCTACAACCAGAATGCCATATTCTTCATATATGCCTTGAAATGCAAGTAAGCAAAGTCAGCAACAAATAGGATTATTCACAACCCACCTGCTGGAAAACAATTGTGTGCTGTTAAAATCTAAATAAAAACAGAATGCAACTATTTGAAAATCTAAATAAAACATATATTTACTTACAGTTAAGTGTGATTATAACATTATTTTATATGCTTTCATAACCACAACTAATGAATATATATATTGAATAGTCCAGATGGGCACAGTCTTTCAGAGGTAAAGATGGGTATGGGTTAACCACTGTCAACGGCTGAATGGGGCAAACAGTTCAACAATTTAAGTAAAGCATTTCTTAAAATGAAATTGTAAATAATTGAGGGAATTCATCATCATGCAGTACATATTGTAATTAAAATAGTCAAAGACTTCAGAGAAATATTTGTGTGAAAGGGACAAGGACAAAAACTGATACTGAATGTCCGTGATCTTGGAGCTCTATAGGCTTGAGGGCACTTCTCAAAACTATTGTCAGTGAGCAGCATTCATCACTGCAATCAGAGATGTACAAAAAACTTGCTAACTTTAGCACATCTGTTGCCAGCGAATAAGAAGTTGAATACAAGGATGATGATTGCGAAACCTTCCATTAGATGTTGAGAGCTTCTTCTTGAGGTAATTAGACAGCTGGGTAAGTTGTTGTCACAGAAACAGGGCTTTTTCACAGTGTTGGTTGACATTTTAACTTTTTATCAGCTATTTACAATACACAAACACATTATGTGAGATTGGATGTTCAAAACCTTAGTATGTAATAATAGGAAAGAAAAGAAAAGAAAAAGAGATGTACAAAAAAAAGGTTAAAACTTTATGTAAAAAAACAAAACAAACAAACAAAAAAACAAAACAAGATCCACTTTCCAAGAAAAGTAGATCTTGAAAAACTGAATTAAGTAACAATGAGTTTTGGGGGGAAACTGGGCTGTAACATGTAAATCAATGCAAAAGTGCAAATTTTTCAAAGAGACAAAGGATACTGAGGATATTTATTCCAACTTTCTTAGTCTTCCTATGAATAGCACAGACTTAGGTAGACTAGCAACTGAACTCACTTACTGTGTAATATTAAACCACCGGAAGGCAGACTGGATCCATAATGTGGTCGGTTATGGTAACTCTTATATTCTACTCTGTGCTTCTCAGATCCCTCTATAGTAAAGATTTGACTGCCAAAGACTCAAGATCCAAAATCACTCACTCTCATTGAACCATTAGGTTTTTCGCTGTAACTGCTGTCCAGTCTTACAAAAGGCATTTACTGAGCTGCTGCTCTGTTGCACAGCTAATTAGATAGGTTCTGTTGTTTCTGTACTCTTGACATGCATTAGCTTCTTGGTACGACTGAGTGCACACCAGGCAGCTTTTTGCACAGTCACTACTTTATCACATGGTGACTACCTAACACCACAGGCAGGACAGACAGGATCCCTAAGATGCTAATAAGCCAAACATATCAGTTAAAGCAAAATTAACAGTTATTTCAACAAATTATAGTTTGTTAATTATGCAACTTCAGCAGATTTTAAATGAGGAGAAGACAGTTGTAAAGATACTGTCTTTGCACTGTACCCACATAGTAAACATCCAATGAGATGTAGTGTACTAGCTCTACTGTAATGAACAAGTAGGGATAGGAACTGATAAGAATTTAGTAATTATGATTCCATTATCGATTCTGTTATTGATTCTCATTTGGTTCTCATCGACTAAGCAGCATATCAAAGATATCACATTTGTGCGAATTAACTGCATGCTGTGTGGTCAAATGTTTGTGCACTGTGGCGATATTTCCTCACTTTACTGTAAATGTTGGGTTCGTTACTCAAAAAAGCAATGTATTACACATATTACACAAAATACTTAAGTAAAGTAATGTAGTACGTTACTTAATTACTTCCAAGAGAACATTACTTTCTACAGTTTGACACAACAACACAAATCCCACTCAGCTTTATCATCACTCTGGCTTCTTGGCTAGCTTAGAGTTATCATGCTGTCTGTGCAGATGCTTGCAAATAGCCAAAGTTGTGTTAGCAGCATAATGCAGATGTTTCTGTCCAGATGCAGTTTCGACTTTACCATCACAGTCTCATCTTTTTGTGCAATAAAAATAAAAGTAGAGTTCGTATCCACGCTGTAGACTGCACCACTTTTATCCTCCCCATTACACTGTCAATCAGCGTGGCTTGGATTGCAAGCCCATGCACAGGTCTATAATGGATCATAGAACAGGCATGTCCAAGTGGAGATCATTTCGTTTTTCTTTTTTTTTTTGTTTTATCTGTGGAATGATGTGATTCATCAACCACATGACTAAAAGTAGCTACTATACGCCAGTTCAAATAAGTAATATTAGTTGGATAAACAAATTATTCATATTTAATTTAAAGCTTGAGTAAAATGCTGAGTCAGATATGCTTTACTGCCATCCAGCAGACCTATCTGATGGCAGATTCCCATCTCTCTGTGCCCGAATGTTGTATGAGAACAGTATGATAAATAAAAATCTTGTTATAACAGCTTATTTGTCAGTATTTTGATGCAGAAAAATGAAAATAAATTTGATTCTTTTAACTGTGACAGAATAAATGGCATATAACTACTTATGCCTAACCACATTTAGTACAGATACATGGACATGAAGGCTGCTGGTGCTAGCACTACTAACATTAGCCACACTTGGCAAACCATTAAGGTACTTTCTATATGGATTGTTATGCATGCCTCATATTTAAGCAGCAATAAAGTGTGATTCACTTTTCTAAATAAGATAAATTGCAAAGAAAATCCCTAATATTAATATTTTATTTTGTAATAAATGTAAATGGCTTGTTCCAATTTTTGATCAAATCTATAGGCAATAGAAACATTGATGGAGAAAAAATATTGACTATGAACTTTGATGATTAACAACGATGATGCTGAATGTTGTTAATCAGCACAAGAGGACTCTTTAAAGGAACCCATTTGCACGTTTACCTCTGCCAACCGTCCACTGCAAAATCTGACACTTCCCATCTTTGTTCTCCATCTTCTTGCATTCAACACTTATGCAACTCCAATGCCACAGTTTGCTGTCTTTAAGCTGGTGTGTGTCTGTATTAAGGGGTCTTGTGAGCTACACATGACCCACTCTGCCCCCAGGGGATGTTGTTTATTTCTCAACATATTTCAATATATAAAAATGACATCATTAGACTCACATTCATTCGTATCTTAAAGTCCATAAAAATAGAATTGTGTGTTCCACATAAGGCTTTATGATTAAAACTATTCAGCAGAGACAGGTGCAACCAGTCTTCTTTAATGTAAACCTCTAACTGATGTTTGGCATTCACGTTGCTTCTTAAGTGTGTAGTTCTACCATGCTGTTGTCTAGAAATAACTTTAAAGTAATAAAAAATAATGTTTAGATGACTAAGAATCTGGAAACATTCACAAAATATTATTCAAAGGAGTCCAACATTCACCCAAGACTGGAGTATTTGATGCAAAGCCCATCACATTACTGTAATTATTTTTGTCAAAATGCATATCTCTACAAACGGCAAAGTTTGCACAAATTTGACCTGCATGGGAAGCATGTCAGGGAAAAGCCTTTTCCAACCAGATAATTAGCACAGAGGTCTTTATTAAATAATATGCTGTACAGCAAATAAGGCAAAGATCAGATCTTATTATTATTATTATTAGTAGTAGTAGTAGTAGTAGTAGTAGTACTACTACTACTACTATAGTATGGTTTATTATTCTGTCAACATTTATTCCTGCCTAAAGATGTGAGTGGAAGTAAGTACAGTATATTTATACTGTTTTTGATAATATAAATAAAAGAAGATGATTTGTGAACACAAGTACATAAATGTAAAGGAAAGAATCTTTATAGATTTACTCGAGAATCTGCAAACAGTTTAACAATCTGCCTCATGGCATAATGTGCTACGGACAGATGCATCAAAGATAGAACTTGTTTGGCCACAGTAACAGTAGATATGATGGGCATAGACCAAAGACAGCTTTTTATGAATGTCATATCAACTATGAAGCTTAGTGGTGAAAAAGGAAAGGTTTGGGGTTGCTTTGCAGCCTCGGGGACTGGCAGCTTGCAGTAAATGATTCATCTGTGAATTCTGCATGATATCAAAGAGTGCTTGAAGGTAATTTGAGGCCATCTGTCCAAAAGATGAATTTGAACCATAAGTGAACCTTTCACAATGGATGATCCTTAAAACACTGGCAAATCCACCAAGTAATGGCTCAAAATGATAGCTTGAGTCAAGGCTAAGACCAGGTCACACTGAACTCTTGTGCAGGGACTTTAAAACAAGCAACAAGAAAACCTAATAAAAAATAAAACTTGAATAAAGGCATATCATTTTTCATTTAAATTCAATTCTATTTAAACTGTTAACTCTCTTGCTTAACATATAAAAAGTGAGAAGGCGTGGAGACGGCAGTGTTAAAATCTCATTTCTTATATACTTTAAATGTAATCAAAAGTTCACCAAAATCACAGTATAGTTATTGTCAACACCCACCATCTACCGTTGGAGGAGCACCAGTAATTTACTGCCAGTTACTGATAATACGTCATTACGAAAATAGAGCTACACAGCCTAAAAATCTGTTAATTATATAATCATATAGTATTTAGTTCGGTGCATATATCCAATATTACTGGATTATAAAGTACACATATCTCTTATTAAATTAGATTTTCATATGTAGTTCAAATGAAATTGAGTGGAAAACATAACTGCAAATTCTGAAGGCCAGCATGCTTACCAAAGAGAAATAAAAGGTAAGGACTATGATCATTGGATAAGGATCTAAGTCTGAAATATCACAGTCAAAGAAAAGCCAGCAATCACAAGCAATTAAAATCCTTGAGTTAACTAATCCTCCATCATCACTGCCCATGTGTTTAAGTCTTTTGTTATAATAAACCCACATTTGCTTTGAGTGAGAGATAATTTGCTCTTCTTAGTAGCAGCATTGATATATTTGGAGAATTGTATAAGCTCTTAATTCAAACATTACTTAGTGACTTGAAGTGTGTTATTACATAAAGCGCTATGGACGACTATACAAAATGTAAAACAGTATTTCCACAGTTTTTGCTTGTTAAACGTCAATATTCTCTGTAATATATTATTTTTAATAGTGTCCTACAGAGTCCTACTAAAAAGCACCATTGTGCTTAGATCCTGCAAAACCTGCTGAGATAAAGGAAAACATTCATTTTTTTTTCATTAAAAATGGCTTGGTTCACCTTGCTCATTAAAGCTTACTGTCAGTGAGAACATCCTCATTAAAACTGCTGACTGTCATGTAGTGTATTCTCTCATGTGGCTCAATTTGCTCAGTCACAACACATTGCCTTCTTGGTCACCTCCCTCTAGATTTTGACTTTCATTTGAACCTATACTTAAGGCACGTGAGGCAGTATTTTCACATTCTCTTACTGAAGTGTTGGTAGGTTGGTAGACAAATAGCGCATTTTTTACTGGCATTACAATAAATTGATTTGCATCAACATTATGAATAAGAAAAGACATTTTTATAGGGACCTTACATTGAAAGGAAAGAAAACATATTTAACCTTCCATAAATCATGTTAATGTTATTTAATTTTTTGAATTTGGTAAGCAGAAGCGATAAAGTGTTTCGAGTCTGTAATATGAATTTTCATTAAACCTATAATCATGGCTTTGTGATTTATCTATATTAAGGTATTAACACTTGCAACTGCATTGCAAGTTAACATTTTTCCTCTCAGTTGACATGCAAGATATAGACAGAGCTAGTAGGACTGCATAATAACTACCACACTACCCACACTTCCTCTGATATATTTCTAAAACATCTGAATGGACCATTTGGAAACTATATTGATATCGTGTCCATCATGATGATAGACTCTAGAAGCACTCAGTGCATCCTTATGCCTGCATGTTACTATAAAGAAGGAAATGGTTACATTTGCTGACTCATTTCTGGTAAATAACCGCAAGAACTCATCTCAGATGACGAGTCAGAGGAGAAAATAAATAAATAAATAAATAACAGGCACTGTCTACATTTAAACAATCCTCTATTTAACCCAAATGCAATTATCTCTCTTCCTGTTTATGTCTGTGATCATCTGAGGAAATACATTGGATAACTGGATGTTGAGAATATTAGAGTCTAGTATAACACTTTCCTGATTGAATGACAATATATATGAAATGAAGTACTTGTCTAATTATAGGTAGAATTAATTATATTTAAATCTAGAAAATCAGCATGGGAATATTAGATCATGGAAAAGCACAGCCTGTATATAAAAAAGATAAAGTTACTGTAACACATGCAATGTCCTAAGATGTTACCTTTGAGCAAAGTTAGACATAAAACACGGATGGCAATTTACTGACTCTGGTATGTAAAAGTTGAGTGAACATATAAATTATTCTTTAAGCCTTGCTGATGGTGAGCAGGGCAAGTTATATACTTTTCTCATTTTTATTATAATTGATTTTTTTTTTTCTAATTTTAAAAACAGTTTGATAAGGTTGGGACTACTGAAATGTCACCACCTCCCACAGCAGCTGAGAGATCAGAGTTCTTGCTTTAGAGGGTCAGACAGTCTCTAATACAACTCACAAAGGATCTTTGGAGCAGTGTCTTGAAACCCAAGGGTATACACTCAGTGCTCAGCCTAGAGCTCACATACTCAAACTCTCAGCAACACTGTGTGCAGAATTTCATCTTGTTCTTTTTTGAGACAACATGATCCCAGTCTTAGTTACACAGTATACAGTGTGCGCACACTACTAACATCTCCAGCAGTTTTTATTGCTGATATTACAGACATACATGTCAAAAGATATAATTAGACAATGTGTAACAGTAATGCTAAATAAATTGTGTAAAACCTAAGAGAGTTTAGATTTAATAAATAAACTAATTGACACACAAAAAAGACCAAATTAACAAATAACTATTATATTAGTGAAACAACCCCTCCATAGCTACTGAATTGAACATGTTTTCCCTAAATCCTATCCACAGAAGCACCCCACACTTTACTTCAGAGCCATTTATTCTTTGCAACCCTTTAAAATAAAGAAATAACACACCAGATCAGAGATAAAGTTTAAATGAGCAACAGAAACCTTTATTCAGTTGAAAAACCCAGAGAGCAGCAGTATGTTGATATTATTTTTTTCCTCAAAGGCATCAGAATTAACAGGATAATAATGCACTCAAAGTGGTACCTTACTGCACAAAAATCTTGTTCTTTAGCAATTTGCTACAGTGTACTCTAGATCTTGCTGGTATAAAAAACAAACAAATGATTATTCAAATGAACAGTAAGGGTTGTGTAGGAGCAGATCTCAAATTTAATACAGAGAAATATATGTATTTCCATCATCTTTACTATGTAGTAGCTTCAACAATAATGCCAAGTGCTAATGAGAAGGAAGGATTTAATGCAAGTTGTTATCACAAAAGTAAAAACTATTAGAACTGACTTAAACTGATGCAGATGCATTGAACAAAATACAAAAGTATTGAAGGTGTAGACCCAATGAGCAACCTACAAAACACTCATACATCAGCAAAACTCCCAGTAAAGCCAGTTTGTTTTACTGGCTTAGCCAAAAGGCTAATCACTTCATCACCTTGTAATTAGAATCACTCCACATTTGCCACATAAAGAGGAGTAATAGTTGGTGACTCCTTATACAATAGGTGGTGAGTGTGGGCCATATAAGCTGGCCCATGTGAGTGCATTGAATGTGTGACGCCATCATAAGGTCTTTGCTCAACGGCACCACATCAATGAACAAAGAACTCAAAACTCTCAGTGTGTTCTGTCTCCATGATGCTAGTGTATTAGCATTATTTTCCACACAAAAATCACTCCATGTCTAATAAAACCAGACACACGCAGAAACCCAGATATTTGGCTCAGGACATGCTTGGCACAATGCGTGGCAGGTGGAGGTATTGGAAGCTAAAACAACACTGTGAAGTCTTTGTCTAATGGCACTGGACAAAGACTGATCAGTGCTTGCACTGCAAGAGTTGGATGATTACCTACACAGTTCAACTCCTTCAAATACTGTCTGGAATGTAAATTAGACTGATAAAACCAAGATATGTTCACTCGGGAACCAAACATCAAAAGCCGTTTCTTTAAGCGTATCCAGTCATTACCAGTGGTATGACATCAGAGTAACTGGATAGGAATGGCACTACCCGTACTGGAGCATAACTTCTACCCACCGTTTGATGCCTATGGAGTGCAGACCTTTGATCTAATTTTGGTGTGTGACTTGCCCTTCACACTAAACACTCATTATCCGTGGCACAGTCAGAATAGCAGCCAATCCGTACCATCAATTCTTGCTGAAGATTTCACACAGTTTGAAATTAAAGAAAAAGTAAATACATTCTTCTTGTGCTGAAAATCTCAGGCTATGGGCCCAGCCATCTGGGTTATGAAGGAAAAAGCCCAGCAAGGGATATGATAGGAAAAATAAATCTGCGCGCTCATGGCAGGAAAACTTTTCTGTCTGTTGTTCCTTGTAACACAAATTTGCATCATCTTCTTCAAGATATTAATTTATAACCACAAACACCTTGGGGATTATTTGGAAATCTATTTCTTTCTTTCCTGAAACTAGTGGCATACCCTCTGGTTCAGCTTAGAAATAATACTGAACCATGCCAAAAACTGTTTGTCCTTTCTAAGTAGGAGAAATCATACAAGTTGCACTCCATTTACTACTGATTGAATGCAATGACCTGCTCAGCTTCCTTCAGTGATCAAGTGCTCTGTAATTTCTTCTTTTTGTCTGTTATATTGCATGAACACAGCAGAGGCTAGCCTGCTGTCATGCATACAACTCTCTTCCCAGAATCCCAATGAGGAATACGATACAGTATCGCATCATTTTCCATTCTCCTCTTTCTTTTTCTCCTCCACTCTCTCCGTTAAACAGTTCACTATTACCCTCCCATCTGCTGTTTTCATGTCTCATCAAAGATTTCTCTTCCCCTCACCAACTTTAAATATTCACTTCGTATTCTTTCAACAATAGCTTACAAACACTTGGAAATAATTGAGTCTCAGCGGGCTGACAAAAAAGGGAGCAGTGATCGTGCACAGTGGAAGTGATCAAATATGGCCTTGAGCCAACCGTCTTTGTAGATGGTCTCTGAATTGCCATTGATCTGGGGGTGGATACACCCGAGGAATACATTATTTATGTTCTTTTTTCTCCCGACAGTAGCAAGTCACAAACGGTAATGGGATGAGATGGGTGTCACACCGGAAGAGAGGAAACCAGTGCCGCTGAGTATATGGGCAACCCTGAAGACTAAAGGCCCACAAAACCATGATAGAGGGCTTTCATCTCCTAAAGGAAAAGTAATTGTCAAGTTAATGTACTCCTCAATCCTACTGTACACAGGGTGCCATGTCATCATTACTACGAGCACAGAAAGTGCTTTCAACAACCCAACAAGCCGATCGTATGTCCTTCCAGTAAGCGGTTAAGCCTCCTTCTTTTTCTTTCTGTAGAGCAAAAAAAGTAATTGTGCAATCAAACTGTGCAATCTAGCTGTTTAGCTCATGTGGAACATTTATGTAGTTCTGCTTTCACTTTGTATCTATCTAAATTGCAAAACATGAAACAATAAATGTAGTAAATTTGTTTTAGCATTTTTAGTGTCTAAGGTCATTCAGTTGCTAATTAGCTGAAAGAAGCTAAGCACTTTTTCTTGCAAGCAACACAAACAAGTTGAACAAGCTTCCTGACGCAACCATGTATGATAATTCAATTACTTTCCGTTGAGTGCTCTTGAAATAATGCATCTTAGAATGCTGATAGCATTTAAATTATTTAAATTTCTCTGTGCGTGTTTGTGTTTGCATGAATTAGGCTTGAGTGAAATTTTTAGAAGATTAGTTTTGTGTAGTTATCTTAAAGTCAATACAACCTCCCTTTTATGTGTGCTACTAATATAAAACATTGTTGGGGATTATAAGGTATATTACTAAAACAAGAGTTGGATATTTTTGTGCTGGAAATCCAAGAAGGCCAAACTGAGTTGCTTACTGTACCTGTAACACTCTGAGCTCTGAGGTATTAAAGATAGAAAAGTCACAGTGTTATACTGGTACAATAAGTGGTCACATCATTACTAAAAGCTGTTCTTTTAAAGCCATACTGGTTAAGCAGTCTAGCTTAATGCTTTCTAGCTAATTTTCACAGTTAATATGATATTTATAATTTTACAATTCTTGTTCAATATGCTTGAACAAGAAAAAAAAATCCTTAGTATCCTTTCAACTTTTTAAAAAATATTCAAGCACGCCTAATTGGCCATAATTTTACTGAAGCAAATAAAGCTCTCAAATTCTGCACAATGACTGTGCAATTTTCTGTAAAGTATAAAAGGAATCGTGTGAAATGTCCAATAAAAGAAGAGCAGCATATTGACAATGACTTCAATACTACCATGATAATTAAACCAGTAGTGCCAATTCAACAATAAAAAATCCACACAGTAACACAGCCCTTCTGTCTTTTTGACAGCACTGAGGACACAGCTCATCATCTGTGGCAGCTCTGTTTCCTCCTGCACATGGTGAATTTAGTTCCAAGATGACAATAAAACCTGTTACAATCACTTCTGATCATAACACATGCTACATAGTTTCCCAGTCTCCTGCAGATCAGACTGGGCATTTCAAGCAGATTGACTCTAAAACCCTCACTTTAAATGAGTCAAAACTGACAGGTAGCCTCACAACAATGTGGCTACAAACAAGCCTTTAAAACTCACCCATTAAAAGTACAGCATTGAAGACAACATTATCCACTCAATGGCAGTAATAATATGCCAGTGCTACCAGGTTTACGCTGAACTGAGCTTATGTACGTTGTTATACGTCTTGATAGAATGCTATTAGAACCCTACAACTACACCTTACTGTTTTTTGTTTTTAACAAAAAGTCAGTATTTTGAACAGTCAGTGTAAGTGTTACATAAACATACACAGAAATATTGGGATTTTTAATTCAACATCATTTATCATGCAACAATATCTAAGCTTCTCAGTATGTAGGCTGTAAACTATTCCTGAAACAGCCTGAAGCTAAAGAAAGCTAACTCCCACATTCACACACAGCCAAAGACACACTTCTTTTCAGAGCCAGTGCTATAAGCCCCCTGACTCTGTGTATATGTATGGATAAGCGCCTGGCTGTGACCAGCAGACCCAGAGTTGGACAGCCAAACATCCCCTGAGGTGCCCCTTTTTCCCTCCTATTCAGTCTTTCATTGCAAGCAAAGCCCTAAGTGCTGGAGGATTTTACACTAATTTATGTTCATTGATTTGTAATTCACAGAAAGCATGCTAACATCCAAGGCTGGGAATTACACGTGTTGACAATAGCGGTGGCTCTTGTGAACTTGGAAGTAAAGGTCAATATTTAAATTTGGAGCTTTAATTCCCAGCTTATCAAAGAAAAATCCCTGCAATATCTAACATGTCAGGAAAGCTGAAATCCCTGTGTGTGAAGTGTTTTTCAGGACATGTGCATTTACTGTGTTGCACACATTCATCATTTTTTATTTATTTGTCTTGTATTTTCAACACCCTGAATGTTTGGACATGGAATATAGCACATGTACCTGTTTATACCTTTCTACCAGTGATGGGAAAGCTTTCTTTTTGGAAGGAAGTAGTTTTGATTCTGTTTACCTGAAAATTTGTTCTGATTTGTTCAAGAAGCTTGTTCACCACCAGTAATAAGAAGTAAGCTAAGAAAGACCAATACGTCGTGTGACTGAGATACAAATCGCTTATTCAGTCATACCCAGAGGTAACCTAGTTGACTCTCTCGCTCTTCCAGTCACCCACTCACTCATTCCTTCTGTCCCCTTGCACATCTCAACTTTCAGTCCCACTCCCAGCTCAGCAGTCATGACCGACAGGAAGCCTGGAGAGGTACCCTGAGTGTCTCGTTCACCCACTCACTTACCAGATTGGTCACTCCTGTGGCTCTGATGGGTCTCAATAAATTGTAGTGCTTTGTTGCAGTCCAAGTTAGTTTCAAGCCAATCACGCTTACAGCACACTCTAAATGCCTCGCTGGCCATAGTCGATAAAGGAAGAACATTTCAAGTCACACATCTGATGAGACAAGCGGAAGACCAAATATAATCTGTGCAGAGAGGGAGGGAAACACACAGGCAGGGCCACATTTGCTGCATCTGAAATACTTGCAAACGTCACAGCATTAGTTTACACAGAGTAGAGTACGGTACTGCAAATGTGTACATATATTTTTAGTACAATCCCTTAAAGGTGTATGCATGCTGGAAGTAACATGGCAACTAGTAAATTAGAGCCACCAGCATTCAGTTGATTCCACAAGTTATGGAATTGACTGACGGGATAGAACGCTGCTCTATAAAAATTCCATTTTCGGTTTGGGGAATGATGGCTGTCAAATATATCGAAAATTCCCACAGGTTTTACTGCAAAGTACATATGATTCACATGCATTTCTTATTCATTAAACCATTCAGACACCGATCAAGCTCTTTAGATGGAATCGATGGGTTCATGAACAACAAAATTTCTCTCAAGACCTCTTCCTCCATGATTGGGGTGCTTTTTTTTTTTTTTGTTGTATTTAATTTTTTTAGTGCCATGCTTTTGGATTGATTAATACATGCCAAACAGTGTTTACTTCTGATTTTGAAATATACAGAAATACAATCATTCGCAGTCTCTTCTTTACAGGTTATTAATGTAATACTGGCACAGATAACTAATTTATATCGGATGATATCCAAAGACAGTAAACATGATCATAGACCAAAAAGTCAGACTGGCACATTCTTATTTATTAAGCCATTATATTTATGTTTTAAGAACACGTACAAATCTTGAGAATGACACAAAAAGATTACTTCCTAACGACAACACGCATTCAAATATGAGAGCGGAGGGACATCTTCAATATGATGAATCATTATGTAAATAAAGCCATTAGTGGGCAAGCAATGTTTTCACAGAGAATGTCACTCTAAAAACAGATAACAAATTTAAGTAAAAACAAAGATTCTCATTTGCTCTCATTTCATAGCAGCTTGATATTTCGCAGGATGTAGTTTCTCAAAAATATCTAAAATTCTAAATCTCTAGATCTAAAATTGTACAATAAATGAACAGATATGGGTCTATATATACATGTTGAAACAGTGGCCATCTTAGTCAAGTTATATAGCATTTAACCTGAAATCAATACTCATATGAGTCTACTACATTTGCACGAGACAAGTAACTGATTCACCAGACAGCAACCCTCAGCAGGGAGGCGATTATGTACAGCCTTCAGTAACTCTATCCAGCTCTCTCAAACACTCCAGAGCTTCGACTGGACAGTCAAACCTCTGGTAACACACTGAGTCAGCTGGGAAAAAGAATAGAGGGAACCAGAGAAATACGAAAGAGGGAGAGAAGCTGGGACAGGAGCAATTCATATCTATTTACTGTGCTTTCCATCCCTCCCAAGAGTCACAGCATGACAAAGGTTCTCACAGCTCTCAACTAACTAAAGCTGTCTGAGTTTTTACAAATATGAGAAAAAGAATGGAATAAATTAAACGGGGAACAATGAATCACAGGACCATCCTGATTTATTGGCACTTTACGTAACAGGCTGAAATGGAGCAGGAGGTAACTGCAGTCTCTGGGAGTTCAGGAGCAGGGTTATTATGAAATTGGGTCGTTGTGCTTATTGGACAGCAGCCAACTGTCACTATCTTAATAGAACAGGGCAGGTGTAATATGAGACCTTTGTGCCTTACATGAATCGATCTCATCATTTTGGGGCTTTTTTGTGTTTTTTGTAGCAATTAAATGGTCTGTATGGACATTAGTCTCTGAAACCCAATAAAACACATGACCAAGAATTATAGAAACTATTAACAACTATATTTGTGCCAATAACTCTTTTGTGGATTCATATTACATTCGGGGTGTTTTTTATTCTTTGTTTCAGCTTTAAACTGCACTCGCTAAGTAACATTTTACTTCCAACGAGAAACGACAAGTCATTCACAAGACTCAGCAAACCCTTCTGTAAGCCTAGAGCACAAAAAAAGCTCTTAGCCAGATTTTAAGGTGTGTTAAGGTGTATAGGGGATCCTCCTCTCCACAGACTCCTTAAAGCATTAGAAACTAACAAATATCAGAGCTGTACTTTGTTCTATATCAGCTGTAAGCCCAAAGGAGACAAGGATCCAGGACCTGCCCTAACAAGCACTGGTCGACTGTCCTGCTGAGAGCCTTTCATACTCTGGTAAAAACGGGGTTATGGGAGCTTGTCCAGTGTAAGAAACACAAGTACTGTTGAAGAGTCCACAGTCTCCTCAGAGGCATAAAAGCGTCCATGTCCTGACATTTTCACTATTGTTACAATGAAAAGACTCCACTCTGACATATCCCGATCTAACTGTGAAGCATTAGTGGGCATATTGTTATGCACGTAATGACCTAACCTTTCTGGGCAAAAGCCTGGCAGCTCACAGTTTAAAAATACAATTTAAACAGCTCCCTATTATCATTTACTGCCACTTTTAAATGCATAAGTGATTTTTGGTTTTGTCGAATGCAGGTTTCTGTTTTTGTTATTTTTACAATAAGACTTGTACTGAATATATTTTACACAATTTGCACTTGCAGAATAAATCTTGTTTCTTATCTTTATAATAAACTAATAATCTGTTATGTGAATATATCTTTCAATGGGGCTATAAACATGAAAGGAAAGAATATGGATTCACTTTGGTAGGAGGGACGAAGCATTTTTGTTGCCATCTAAAAAGCAAAGTGGTCAATACTCTAAATACCTGATTTCAGACCTGAAAACTGAGGGTGCAAAGAAAGGATGAAGGGGGGCAAAGTCACTGTAAGGACATCCTAAATTGGCTGATGGAGGCAAAATACAAAATGGATAGTTCCAACGGTGACCTTGCTAAAAAGAGAACTAGTATCCATCTTCGTGTGCCATTAGGATATAGGCAGGTTGTTCTACTGTGTGAATATTTAATGATTCTTAATTAGCTTAAAAAAAACAACACTGGTCAGTAATGGCGCTTAAGTGCTTTGGTTGGTGTGTTTGTATGTTTGCACCATAAATCACTTATTGGGTAGATAGCTACTAGATGAATTACATGTGTCTTAGTGACACATACTGAGACACAACTCCTTTTATTACAAAATAGGGTCAGTGTAAAACATTATGCCCAAAGATGTTATATAACAAAAAGACACCAATTTCATCACTTTGGTCATGGAACTAGCCCAAAACATTTTTTCCCCTTTATTTTATCTTAAATGCCACATCGGTGCGACATCCTCTGCCCCCAATTCTTAGCCAGCTACATCACCCTTGACCCTCGCTAATGCTCCTTGTCAACAACACACAAAAAGGGACTTTCCAAAGGTAATACGACATACATTGCCCACGGCAGATTGTCCAGGAAGGTCATTCTTCAAACTGACACATACAGCAAGGTCACTGTCAGTGGAGGCTGTTCGGAGATCAGTTCTCTTGCATCAGACTGCCTTCAGCCCCTTCACTGTTACACTGTCCCTAAAGGGCTACACTGCCACCAGCAGTCACTTAGCACATAAACTCAAAAGAAAACAAATGCCAAGCATTTATCACCAAACTGCAGCTATACACTTACTGTATTTTTACGTATATGTTAAAGATTTTTTGTTTTGTTTAAGAAATGCAACAAATGAAACATAGTCTCCTCTTATTGTCAAGCATTTGACAATAAGCACACTTGAGCATTGACAACATTAGTATTATTTTGCTACTTTTAATTAGAATATTAAGTAAAGTTTAAACAGTAACCTGTTTGTCCATATGCCTTCCATTAATTTTTCATTTTTCTTCTTTTTTTAAATAAACAAGCTGTCAATGTAATGAACTAAGTCATTCAAGATATATTTTTTTTTCTCTGTGAGGCAAACACTATTAAAGCTGAATTATTTTCCCCTCCTTTGAGGGGACTGTGATGAGTAGGCATTTTCCATAAATGACCCAGCTGTTCGAGCATATTGTGTTTCGCTTCATCAGGGATTCAAAGGAGCTCACAGCAGATCATCCATATCCTGTCATGCTTTGGTCTTGACCATACCTCTCTAAAAGCTGGTTTCAGAGCTGGTGGTGCATATGCTACAGATGTGGGGCTAACATGACTATGTTAATGTTTTTCTGACTGCAATTAACCATTAAACACATATCAGCTTGTAATGAAATATAGGGGGTGGGCCTGCACAATATGTGTGCTACAAATGTGACCAAGGCAAATCTACCAACATTAGTGATAATAAATAAATCTATGGATAAATTAGTTAAAACAAATCTGGAAAAAAACCCAACTTATTTTGTTATTTACAAAGTGCATGTTTCTAACTGTATTCAGAGGTCATAGAAGAAAAAGTTAAATTTGAAACCCAGTGTTTCAGTCTGTGATCATTGATTTTTCTCCCATGTCCTTAATGGACAGGCTAAAAATATGCTGCTTCTGGGTACAAATCTTGTTTTTGATAATGCTTGCTATGCATCTGTTCTCTCACAATACCAACAATACAGACAACATCTAATTGATACTATACAAGTCGCAGTGCAAGTTATTATTTTTTACCTTTTTTTCCATCACTTTTAATTTTGCCATTTTGGTATGCAGGATATTTTTCTAATATTAAAATAATAAAAACCTTTGAAACTCTTGAAAATCACATGAAATAACATTTCTTTCAAAAGGGAAATTTGGAATTCAACATTTTAGCATTTTTGAAATCTAAAAAGGTTCATTTTCACTACCACAGTGACTAGAATGGTTACTCTGCCTAAAATTTATCTGCAAAAAATTGGCAACATGACCAGGGCATGCTTTAATTTAAAAAGGTTTATCAATATATAATATAGATATTCATGCAGTATTCATGTTAATGAACCTTAATTATTAAACTTAATTAAAATATTCAGTGTAAAAGCTACTGTACTACTAGCAGTCAAAAACATATATATTAAGATATCAAGCATGATTTGACAATTTTATAATGTGATCTGACTGACACATGCACATGATTGCAAATGATTTATTGTATTTGGAAGCAGGTGTGTCAGATATCAGCTGCCTACCCGCGTGCATGCATACTGATATAAGCTGTCTTTCTGTGAGTAATAAATCAAAACCCCAACATTTTTGCCATTAACATTGTTTCCTTGTTGTCTCTGTGCTGTCAGCAACAGTGGATAATCACAGTGTAGAAGAGGGCTCTGTCCTTCTGCTGCGTCCATCCCGTGATTCAGAGGATACAGATTATCACTGCAAATGGAGGGCCTTGTCTTTGACTCATTTGCTAGAATCAGCAATAGAGGAAAGACTGACTCTATACTAGCCCCTTAACGGACTCTAAATTCACAAGCAGGCACTTTCATCTGACCATACAGGCTGTATACCCACAGCGCACATACACCCTACTAGCTTACATCCAGACATGCATGCTCAGACCTTCACACTTCCTGCATACAGAACCAACCTGGACCAAATCATTTCCCAATTCTAAAGGGCCAAAAGAGGCAGACATAGCATTGCTAATTCAGAGTTAAAGAAAATACAAAGGTGAGCAAAGTCAGTGTCTGTGTGTTCCTTTAACCATGCTACTCCATATCAGAGGGAATGCGTCAGCCCTACTATGGTTAACGCTCAATAAAACATCAAAAGGGATGAAGCTCAGAGCTCTGGACAAATACACACCCACACAGATACCAGATACACACAAAAACTCGTTTTATTTATACGCCTTCTCTTACACACATATGTACACACGACGTTGCATATTGAACAAACACATAGTGCAGATATAGATCACTGGATTAAATGAATAGAGCAGGGAGAACAGATAACAGGGTCGCATATGTTTAAAGAGTAAACAAACACACATCAAGCATAATGAACGCTAAACACGATTTCAATAGAACACTCAATAGAGCAGTTTCTTACAAACACACTATACGTCTGTGAAGGTTCTCAGTCATCCAGGTCATCGTAGTCAAAGGAGCTTGCAAAGAACACACTATACTAAATAAACACACTATACATTCACTGGAACAATTGGAGGTTTTAGCCAATATTGGCAGTCAATGGCAGATACACAGGAGCTGTCATCAACTTCCCATCAGGCTCCACTCCCCCCCAGTGGATGTTTTGAAAGAGGAGAAACACTTCTTGTGAAATTTTTATATCCAGAGGCAAAGGCATTTAATGGTCACTGTTTGGCATGTTACATGAGGAGATGGCATTATAATCATCTGCCCAGGCCAAAAACTGGGCTTTGACAGCTTAGACAGGCTATTCATTATTCAATTATTTTAAATATTTCAGGGAACCGACAGGATGCTCAAGCAATAAATATTTCAACCGTTGCCTTACAAAAGGAGATAGCCATGCACTTGGCTGGTATTGATCAAGAGGGCAGCAGATTCACTCTTTCCAATAAAGAAAAAACATATACGATCATCTCTCTGTCAGACCCTACACCGCCTAATGAAAGAGTCTAAATTTTCATCTGGAAAAAAAAAAAGTTAGAGCATCAACAGAAAAACACTTTATCATCACTTTCACATTTGGGGAAAAAGCAAAGAGACACAAAAGTGCATTGCTAGAACAGATTCAGAAATACATAGAAGCTGAAGGTGAAAGTGTGATGTAGAGCATCTGAGCTGGTGTAATACCAGACAGAATCACTTATCTGTGGCCAGATAAAAGGAATAAGGCAGCCTTTAAAATGCTGAGGCCCTCACGTTTATGAATAAAATACGGCTACTGTACAAAAGTAATTCCCTTCTCACTGATACTAGGTGTTGCAAAGATGCGAACAAACAACCACTGCAATTATGCCCCTTCCACTTGCAGCCTCCCCTGGTGATAACCAATATATAGCAAGGAAGTAAAGCATGAATTGCTTTGCAGGCAGGCATCTTCCCTCTCAGCAAACACACATGCACAAGTATGCAGATACACATAGACACATTCTTCTCTGCAGAGGGGAGTAGTCTTTCACAGCCGTCACAAAAAGCAATCTTGTTCTCTGAAAGCCACGGGGCTTCTCATTGTGTAGTTGTACATTTTTTCTAACTTTGCACTTTCTGTAAAACTGATTAAATACAATGAAAGACAAGATCCGTCTTTTTCATAGTGCTTTCTCTTTCCCACGTCACTGCATCTTTCATGCTGAGCTTTTCGCCTGCCTAATCTGCCCCTTTCACAGAAAACCTGAAGGGTGCTTTTAATATAAAAGAAGCCACGGATGTTTTCTTACCTTGAAATACTATCCAGAATCCTATAGTCCCCAAGCTGTCATGAGATACGATTGGTTCTGCTCCACAACAAGGGCAAAAATCCCACAAGTCTTTTAAAATCAGAAACCAACTAAAAGCCTTTTCTGATTTGAACTTACTTTTTGTGAGCAGGATGTCCTTCAGTGAATTTGTGCATAATCCATTACCCTTTAGTTCCTTGGTTTAGATTAATTTCTTTTGGGCTGGTTCTCCCTGATATTCCACCTTGGCAGAGCTAAACAATGTTAGGTATTCTACTGGAAAATGCGTTTATGAGAGACAAGGGAGAACGAGAGACTGTAGGATCTCTTCTGGTGCGCACTACCAGCTCCAATGCAAGTGAATCCAGCCGGTCCTCACAGCTCTCCCCCTGCCTTCAGGAATGAAATTCAGCATCTGCTGTTCGTCCCCACAACAAGGGGAGGGTGTCCCCCCAGGATGGAAACTTTCACAGACCTCCACCAAAGCTATAGATGGTGATAACACATGCCAGTGAGACTAGATTATGTGTTCTTTTCCTCGATATGCTCCCTCATCAGTGGATTTTGTCCTCTTTTCCTTCTCCTATTCGCCTGTTCGGTAGCGCTCTCCTCTCCAGAATAGACTCTCACAGAATAGATGCTGAGAAAGCAGCGGAATGAGGCGAGCCGCTCGTTCTCCTGCTGTCTCTCTCTCTCTCTCTCTCTCTCGCCTTACCCCTCCCTCACACATACACCCTCCCTGTTTCTCACTGCACCTCCCCACCCTTTTCGTTTTCTCTCTCCTCCTCTCCTTTCCTTTACACACACACATACACACTGCGATATGCACTTCTCTAGCTTTGGCTTTTGACAATTACCGCTGTGCCATTTCCAGCCATGTCAGACAGAAAGGTTCACCGCCCATAGTCCTCAGAGTAACAAATAATGCCTGATAAATATGTAAAATTAAATAGATATGAAGAGAAGGAGCAGCAGCATGGAAAAGAGCACTGAACCAAGAGGCAATCTAATCTCCTTTCTTCATCCTTGTAACCTGATTACTAAATATCCCTGGAGCTGACATTTTTTTTAACTTTTTTTTTTTGGTCATAACTTTTTTTTTCTCTGATGTTCGGTAGTTGATGCTGGCCAACTGTCAAGTGTGACTGAAGAGGAAGACAAAAATAGCAAGCAAGAGAGCAGCACACTGCATAGAAACAAGGACCAAGCAGTAGCAGCTGTACAATTATATAATTAGCCACCTAAACAAATTGCCAGGAATTCTGTTATCATTGTGTGAATACTTGACGAGCTGTGTGCAATAATAAATATTGTACCAAAAACAGGAGACCCAAAATACAATTCGAAAACATTTGTGTAAATGCTCTCGATACATACCATTCATGGTGTAACCAATTTGTCATATACAAAGAGCTGCCACTCTCACATGCTTATTATGAATAAGTAGCATCGCTAAAGCCAGGCAATTATCTTCCTAAGCCTGGACTTCACATTCCAAGTGAGGTAGCTTGTTTCCTATTTAATGGTATGTGTAACCCCTCATATGTTCGTCAATTAGGATTACACAGGCATTATAATTTAACTTCCAAGTCATGTAGAACACAACAAAAATTTGGTAGCTTGGTTGGTTACATTTTAAGTGGGCTTTATAAGTGGATGGTGCCCTTGATTTTATCGAGGCAAGGTTACATCACATCAACAACCTGACACCAAAACTATGAGCAGGTGGTTTTGGCAGAGTCACTTGCTACTGAATTCCATCCATCACTCTGGTCTCCCTGGGGAGTCATGCCAACAAGGACATTTTTTTAGTCCAGTTAAAGAAAAAAAAAAATCTAATGTCAGGGGTTTGTCTAGGAAATCCATTATCACAGGAAATATTTTAGTCAACAACTTCACATTTGTCCAGTTTAGTGAAAATCATTGCTTATTGTCAATGAGAACTTTTTCAGCTTAACTGTATTCAGTGGTTCTCTATGATCAATTAAAACGTTTGTTCTTTTCATTTTTATCATTTTGATTTGTTGTTATTGTAAATGCATAAAAACAAACAAGTGAAACCATAAAAGGTGCATATATTGTGTACATATATTAATAAATTACAGTAATTCATTCTTTAAGAAATTATTTTTAGCCACTTCTTGTCAAACTTAATGCAATGTCATGCAAACATAAAATACGTTTGCATTTGTATAGCCATTATACTGAAGCTTATGCATATCCACACACTTTATTACTGATTACATACACAGAGTTACCGATGCCAGCATGCACTTCGCAGCGGCTGCAGCTAGTTCTCAGACACCTATAGTACAAAGAACAAACAGGTTCATTAAACGCATATGAGGCTTTGACTGATGCTTTAAAGCTCTGACTTTCAGGGAGAGGCCCTACTGACAACCCCATTTCATGGACATTTGTGAAACAGTGTAATTGTTCATGTTTGTGCACACCTAATGAACCAAAAAGTTATTTGCAGAAACATCCATCCATCCACTTTCTCAACCACTTATCCAATTAGAGTTGAGGCTGACACTGGGCGAGAGGCAGGGAACATCCTGGAAAAGGCACCAGTCCATCACCATAGCTAACACAGAGAGACAATCATTCATGATCACTTCTGCACCTCCTGCCAATTTAGAATCACCAATTAAGCTAACATGCATATCTTCGGACTATGGGAGGAAATTGGAGTATCCAGAGACACAGGTCGAATATGCAAACTCTCAGCAGATCATCAGGTTCAAACCTAGACCCGTCTTCTTATTAAATTTGTGTCATCTCAACACTTTCTGTAATACAACCTTAAATTCCCCACAGTACATATTATCACAACACTTTGGTAACAATGCTATGAAAATGGCAATTCTGCAAGAAGATATACTGCAAGAAAATCATCAATGACTCACAGCATATGTTTTACTGACAAGAAAAATTACTCCTAAAAAGGCAAAAGCAGGGATCGTGTGTATTTCCACTGCATGGTACCAGTGTGTTTATTATTTTCACTGGTCAGTTTTGTTGTGTCCATGTATTTAATGGGCTTTCTGATATGCTTTCCAATGTATTCAAAGTGTCTGTCATTTCTGCCCTGTGTATTTCCTCTTCGTCGCTGAAAGTTACTTTACTTTCTTGCACTTTACCCTCATTCAGTTGAGGGCAACATGAGAAGGACTCATGAACTGGTGACTCCAGCAAGTTAAATTACACAGAGGAACGATTTAGGGTGTCTCATATATTAATAATGGTCAGCTTATCAATGTTTTGTCCCACCAATAATTACGAGCCTTTCGTGAGAAAATTTGGCATTTTCTTTTGTCACCAACTGGCAACTATGATATGCTAATATGAAATTACAGTTTTTTGGCAGACCAAGCTTTTCATTTCTAATATCTATCTAAAATATGATATGACAAATTTTAATAAACTGAACTTGCTTTGTCCAGGTTATGCACTAATAATTCAAAAGTAAGAAAATCAACACCTACATATTATCTTTTTATAATTGCAGGCAATGCTTTACCACAGCCAGATGGTACCATGAGGCTGAAATTGTCACTTACTCAACTTAGAAATGTGATTAATGTTCTAAAACTGGAAGCAACGTTCAATATTCATCACAAGTGTTTACTGTGAAAGACAAGTGTCTATCCCAAAATTCCCATTTTCCTTCTATTTTTCTCTCTCTCTCCCTCAGTGTGGTACAGCTTGCAGATAAGCCTGGGTAAACCCTCTGGCTGAGTTACTAGCAAAGACCTTCCTGAATCTCATTATCAAGGTAGCACAGTTTCCAACCACCTGTCAATGGTCCAGATCCATGTTTCAAAAAGCCAGCAAATACAGCTCATGTTCCTTTCCTCTGCCACTTGGCTTTTTTTTTGTTTTGTTTTCTTCTCAAAAGGCTAATGAAGTTACATAATTGATGTACATTTTTCCCATTATGCATTAAAAGGTATGTAAAATACAAAACAAAATAAAACAACAACAAAAACAACCGGTGCACAGAGAACAAAGGGATTATTTAATCACCAATCTTTACCAAGAAATAAGTTGTTGTATGACCTCACAACTACACCAACTGCACTGTACTGTCTTCTTCCTTATAGGTATGGTTAGTTTTATAAGTGATTGACAAAAGTTGTGCTGTTCTAAACACAGGTGCAGTCACCTGAATATGACATGCTCAGTTTATGTGCAATTAAGTGCAAGGTCACAAACTAAGACATGATATTCAGCTTTGGGTAATTTACTAACACGACAGACGCAGCTTGTTAACTGTAATCAGAAAACCTTGCATGTGTATTTCTGTGCTCTCCAACTGATGGTGTTAACAATACTACTACATTTTTCAATGCTGGAACTGTTTAAAAATAATAATTTGCAGATTTTGTGGAGGATTCTTATCCCTGTGTATCTGTGGTCTATATCTCTATGAAATATAGTAAGATTGCTCCATTGTTTAACATTACTTTAGAGGTAGCAAAGGAGCGCCATGCTGTAAATGCAGGCACAGCTTTGATGATTGCTAGAAGTATTCACATTAATCCAAAAAACACACAAGGCACCAAATGTTTTGGCCTCCAGAATAAGATATCATGATTCAACAAGTTCCAATTATGCAGTTAATGCCACTGTATTCATATTTTGCAGTGCAGACTATTACCACCTGCTGGATGTTTTCTTAAAAGGTATCCTGTGGAGTGTTCTATTTACATGCAGCACTACCAAAATGCACAACCCTGAGGTCTAAAAATGTGATGAATGCACTTCCGTCTCTATAGAGCTTTCTGTTTTGTTCTTTTATGTTTGGACTGTGTAAGAATTACCTATACCTACACATTTACTAGAAATCTTTTCCTCCCCAACCTTTTTTAACCGCAGACATTTTTACTCGACACAATAAGGAAAGCACAGGTGCATTAATAATAGCCTAGTTCCATTAAGTGTCTCAGTAAGTGTTTCCATTAAGTGTTTTCAGAAGTTATGACAGTCAGAATGCTAAACAGCAGGACCTACCCTACATGCAATACAGTCATGATTAATACACCTGCGCTTTTTGTATATTTCAATATCCTTGCTCGCTTGTCTTTATTTTTACTTTCCGTACATAATGCAGCTGTGCTTAAAAATCCTGTAGTAATGGAAATGGGATATGCTACATTGCACCTTGAACTTAACCCTGTTGCCGTTTGTATGCCTGGCTAAGTGACTATAAAGCATGCTGGTTTGTGTGCTTATCAATGTGACCGAAAACAGTAGGACATCCTGATTTTTTTGGCATACAGGACTTGACATATGGGCACAAAAAATGTTTTTGTGGCACAACAACTAGAATGATAGCAATGTGTAATAGAATGGCTTCTATATTTACTGTCAGAAAGGTTGTGTGTATCTTGCAACATAACAATTATCTGTCAATTTGGGAAATATTGTGAAATATTGAAATATTTATTTTATTATCAGAAATATAGCCACGCTTTGATGTTTTTCCATGCTATCATGTATTATCATGAAATTGTAACTTTTTAAATCAAAGACAAATGTTCACTGGCCCTGAGATGTCAGCTCACAGCAACCCAGAAAAAAAAACAAAACAAAACAATGAAAGTATGCAATTTGTCAAAATTATGAACACATGGGGAACAAATGCTCCAAAGTGAGAAAACACATCCAAAGACAGCAAGGAGATGCAAATACAGTCTGACAGAATGAAGCTGTTTACAGGTTGTTCTGCACACAAAAGAAAAATTATATCAACAGGATTACAAGATCGACAGGACTCTAAAGAGCCTTTTTAGGACCACACCCATAGAATCAACAGCACTGACATCAGAATGTCATTCACACTAGAGAAGAAGTCTGTCGGATGGTAACAAAAAGGGGGAAGGCAGTCAAAACTCAGATCATCAGATACCATGTCTGGATAATAAGCTGGCCAAAGGAGGATCTAGAAGCCACTGACATCAACAGAAGGAAGCTCCGTACCATGCATGGTGGATTTCACCCCAAGTACATCACCTGAAGCTGTACATTAAGCGGAAGGAGGGAGGCTGAGAATTAGATGTACTCAACAACTTGAGTACATCAGATGGATAGCCACAAATGGTAGTGTGCTTAGTAAATATCTCAGACAGAAGAAAGCCAGGAAAAGAGAGGAGCAAGGAGAGGAACCATCATTGAAGGACAGGCCCTTGCAGAGTATGTGCCACCGGCAGAAGAAGTGTCTGATATTGAGAAATCCTACCAATGTCTGGACAAAGCTGGACTGAAAGAAAGCACAGAGGCACTAATCATGTCAGCACAGGAACAAGCTCTGAGAACAAGCTCAATAGAGGCTTGGATCTACCAAACTAGGGTAGACCCCAGGAGCAGGTTGTGCAAAAATGCCCCTGACACAATCAAGCACATAATGACAGCATGAAGCTGCTAGCAGGCAGGGCATGCGTGGAACATCATAACCAAGTGGCTGGCATATTATAGAGGAACATCTGTTTTGAGTATGGCCTGGAAGTCCCGAGGTCAAATGCCCCAGGAGAATGCTTGACATTTACCAAGCTAAGATCCTGTAAGACATCCTGATATAGATGGACAAACTGGTGATGGCTCACCAACGGGCCATAGTAGTGGTGGAAAAGAAGAGCAAAACAGCCCTAGTGATAGATGTAGCTATGCCAAGTGATAGCAACATCAGAAGGAAGGAACACAAGAAGCTGGAGAAGTACCAAGGGCAGAGAGAGGAGCTCGAGAAGAGTGAAAGGTAAAGGCAACAGTTGGTAATCTTAGCACTAGGGGCAGTCACACACAAACTGGGCAAGTGGCTTTACCAGATCCACGGAAGAACATCCGAGAGCTCTGTCCAAAAGAGCACAGACCTAGCAAAAGCACATGTAAGCTCCCAGGCCTCTGGTAGAAAACCTGAGCTTGAAGGATAAAGCCTATAAAAATAAATAAATAAAATGGCGTGTCTCTGCCCCTTTGATCAACAACAGACTTTAAAGTCTGACATGTTAAGGAAGAACTGATTGGAGGGGGACATATATCATTAAGCCTTATTACAATGAAGATCGGAAAGACAATCAGTATTTCTGTGATCTAGAAGTTTTATTTACCCAATATATGATAATTAATTCCCACTCTGATTCTGAGGTAGATGTCTTCATGTTGTTGTAACTTTATTTTAACCTCCTAGGGAACAATTTCTCCTCACACATTGCACACATTAGGGCTGTCTTCACACACACTGATACATTTATTTTTAAAGACCCATCCATTTTCTTCCACTTACACAAATCAATTTAGAATTGCCAATTAACCTTACATGCATGTCTTCTGACTGTGGTAGAAAACTGTAATACCCTGTGAGAGCCCACACCGGCAGTGTGAGACTGTGAGAGCTTAACACAGAAGGGCCCCAGAGAACCAGTGCATTTAAAGGCCCTTTTTGGTGTGAGGCAACAGTGCTAGCCAACATATTACTGTGCAACACTTTACGTAAAACGTTTTGAAAGAAAATATGCTTGCATAACCATTTTTAACCTAACTTTAAAGCACCATAATTATTACTGTTTCCACTTATCTGAAGAGTCACACTGGTTCGATTTAGTGTGGTCTCCATTCGTGCATTGGAGACATTGTTGAATGAAGCAGATTAGTAATGCTTCATGTATGCATTACGCTTAAATAGGAAGAACAAGTATACCCAATGTCAAGTTTGCAAAAGATTTTCTAAATTTATGTAATAAAGTAAGAGGCATATTTATCAGTGTGGCTTCAGCTCTGATGTTAGATTATGTAATCATGTTGATTTCAGCTTTAGAGTGAAACATTCTGCCTGCAATGACCAAACATTTAACAGCCCTTCTGCACATAGAGTGATATACTCGGTGGCAGGACTAATGTGAATAATAATTATGTCATTTGATCATTCATTAGAAGTCTGACCTTAATCACATAGCGCAATTAGTTGCCTGCGATTCAGCCTAATTTATAATCAACTCATTTAGGTTGGTAGCATGGAGTGATGTGGTTATGGAGGAGGATTATATTTGTAATTTAAATAGAAAACGGTTTTTTGATATCATGGATTCGTACATAAAAGCCGTTTGCTAAGATCAAGTTTTGAAAAATTGCTGCAGCAGTGCATCCAGTTATCGTTGAATCACTAAACTTGTCCACATCAAAAATAAATATAGTGTCCAAGGAAATTTTATTCTTGTAAACTTTACATTTTTTTAAACGCAGAAAATGGCAAAAAACATTGTGCGATGTTAAAAAGAAGCAAACAAAAGATACTTAGTTTAATAAGTGAAATATCCAGGGTTTTTTTTATAGTTAACCATTGAAAAAATTAAATGTTTTTAATTACAAAGTAATTTTTGTATTTAAAAAAAGGTGTTACTTTTGGCCATGAAACATAGAGAGGAAGTTAACAACTCTTTGCTCCCCGTGCAGTGCATGAGACAAACTGTGTGCTATAACTGTCTGTAGTGTGCGTTTAGCTTTTTTATTTTTAGTTGTTTCCAGTCTTGCACAGCTGTAATTAGGATCTCTCAGGATCTCGTCTGTTTTTATGCAGATAATGTGATTCTGTTTGCTTTATTGAGCAACAAACTTATTTTGCACTGGGTGAGATTGGGGCAACTGGTGAGAACAAGTATGAGGCCACGGTTTACAGCTGGGAAAGATTGCTTATTAAAGTAATTTATCCTTGGGGTCCCCCAGGGGCCCCATTTGGTAGTCCATGTACGTTAAAGTAAAAGCATGAGGGTTAAATAGGGTTGGTTTTTGGTGTTCTTTGAACACCAGAGTAAACTGATTATCAAAAATTACCGTAAAATAATACAAATTATGTTTTCTTTATTATACTAAATTAACTAAAAGGTCTGAACTTATTTGCCAGAATCAGAAAATGTTCCAGAAGTGTCTGTCCCATTGCATTTTTGCTATATTTGATGAAATTCACACTGTGGTTAACACATTTACCTAACATGGGAAAGACCTTCAATTTTGAGACAAGGAGAAGACAAAAAAAAAAAACAGACTCAGGAGTCACAAGTTAGAGTACACTAACTTGTGACTCCTGAGTCTGTTTTTTTTTTTGTCTTCTCCAAGTTAGTGTACTCTCGCTTGGGGAGTGTGATTGTGTGTACAGCGTCTCTTTATGTCTGTCTCCACGTTGGTTGAGTGTGGAGTAAGTGTATATGAGAGCATGAGGGTGGGAATGGATGTTTGTATCTGTGTGTGCCTGTATTTCTGTGTCTATATGTCAGGTTGGGTGTCAGGCGCCACCTCTCTGGGGACATCTTAGGCCCTCCAAGGTATGGAGGCCTATCTCCACCCACCACCACTTCCCCTGCCAGTGGCGGACTCCCTCAGACATCGGTGCGTTGGTGGTTCTTTGTGTCCGGGGATGGGCGTCCAGGTACACACCGGCTCACTCCTTGGCGGCCGCTTATCGGGGCCTGGAGCCTGGGGCTTGCTCGGGCCACTTCGGAGGTGGGGTGCCCCCGGCCTCTCGGCCTGGGGCTCGGTCACTCAGGCACGGCTGACTGCCGGCGGAGCTCACGGGCGCGTCACTGCAACTCCCCCTGGCTTCTGCTCCGCGGCTGCTGAGTGAGCCCTCATCTGGGACTCTCCTCAGCTCTTTCTGGGACAGTGGCGCGGCTGCCCCTCTGTTGGTCTTCCTTGGTCTCTTGTGTTCTGGGGGCCTCTGGATGTCTGGAGTTTTGATCTCCTCCATACCTGCTTCATGCCCTGGAGGACGGGGCTGTGGCCCCCCCACACCCTCTAGCAGATCATTACATGAAGGAACCTTTTAAAAAACAAAAAACAAGCGCGTCCATGCTCACAGGTGTACACACGGGTGATCACACCCACAAACTACACCCTTTTTGGCTTCTACCTCAAAGCACACTGTGTTCTGTCGATCTTATGTGCTGCACAATAATGTTTAATATTTAGTATTTACTGTCATATTCCCATATATCATTGTGATGTTGTTTATTCTATTACTCTTGTTCTCTTCTGCTTGTTTTCTTTTTTCTTTCTCAGCAGGTGACCCAGGTGATTGATATATGCATTTTTTTTCTTTTTTTTTCTTCTTTTTTTTCTTTTTCTGCCCGTTCTGTTGGTTTTTGGTTTTTGCCCTTCTCCCCCGTCCCTCTTCTCAGCTGTTTCTCTTTCCCTCTTTCTTTCTCCCCTTCTTTCCCCCAGTCAAGTCTGTCCCATATTCAGTAAGTGAAAATAAAATAAACAATAAAAGGTGAATCAAATGGACCATTATGGCAAGGCTGGGATGGTCAATTTGGTAAAGTAAATCCGTTGGGCATCTTTCTTCGCCTTTAGACAACAATTCTGATGGCAAAAGAGCCAAACGGGACAGGCAAAAAAACCCCAAAAAAAAACAAGTTAGTGTACTCTTAAAATGGGAAGGTTGCATCAGAAAAGGCAACTGGCGTAAAATATGTGCCAAATCAAATACGTGGATCCATACACTGTGGTGACCCTTTGGGAAATAAAGGAGCAGCTTAGAGTACCTTTGGTCATTATCTCAACAATGAGTACCAGTTTCAGCTTGACTTACCAGCACATTTAATTACAGTCAAATATCACAGTGGATGTGTGGTCAATTGTACTTTCTACTATTAATTCAGATTCAGTATGTATAATGTGATGAAGTGATACTAGAATTTTTTTAAATGATGGCGAAGTCAATATTACAGCTGGTTTTATAAGTTGTTAGTTCCAGGCTGCAGTTTGTTTGAAGGGTTCATAACAATGCAAGTGACACTGTTGTTTGAAAAAACTTTTCCAATAACAAGTTTCTATTTCTTGTGGATTAGTATGTATGCTGTGTTATTTTTGTTTCCTATTCTGTGAATGTTGTGCACAAATTTAATGTAAAAGCATTTGGGGGATGTACAAGAAGATAAATCCAATAATCACTGGTGTTGTGGAGACCACAGATGCTTCCTTTCCAAATGCTTTATGAATGCAAAAATGGATGAAAGTGAAAAACACCAAAACAATTGGATTTTTTTAAAGCAAAAAAGATAACAGGTGTTTCACTGGTGTTTGGTTCTTACCATTTTACTGTGATAGGTTTGAAAAAGACTCAGAATGATAAATGACCTTCCTTTTCTTTGTGCCTATATGTATTGTATGTATTCTTTGCTGTATTTGACTGGACACATAGTTTGAAGTCCTTTTTGGTGATAACATTTTTGCATTGTAAGTAAACTTTGCATAGTGCTCACAACTTCAAGTGACTGGATAAGGGTTAGGACAAGGGGTTAAAGGGTTGGAATTAGGTCAAGTTTAGCTAAAGATTTTAATTTAATCTTTAGTTGTGACAGTTAAAGTGGGGACAAAGGGTAAAGGAATCCATAATGTCATTAACAATGCTCACAGTCAAGACCAGTGTGAAATTATTAGGGGACAGGCAGACAATCTGAGTACAGAGTAAAATGTAGATTTGCTGCAAGAAACATTTCTAATATAAATCTTGTTCATTTCTTTCTTTTGTTTGTGTCTGTGTGTGCACATGCTTAAACGTGCAGTTTTAAAACATATCATTTTTGATTTAGTTAATTTATGGCCGTTATTAAGTTATCTAAAACCAGTGCTATACATTTCAAACATATATCCTTTTGGCGCAATGCCTTTTGTGTAGGTCAAACAAATGAGTACAATATAAACATTAATGAACCATGGTAAAATATCTCTACCTATTAATATGGTTCATGTATAAAAACCTTACTTGATAACACAAATAAAATGACACTAAACAAAGTTAAAATCATAAAGAACATCAGTTATTTTCTGTTTCCATCCTCTAAGCAGGTCAAGAAGTTACATGTGTAGGCAGTGAAAATGAATACAAGGTATATATCAGATAATATGTCCCCCAGACAATAGTTTATTCTGTGATTAAGAACAAAAATAGTCAAATACCAGCTAGTATTAGAAATAATGAAGCTTTTTCTAAGTCAATTTAAAAACTGACTGAAATTTATGTAATATGAACCAATGTTAATTACTATCTGTTTACAGAAAATGTGTGCTTGTATTTGCATCAATACCTATCGATCTATATTTTTATATTTAATTGCATCTTTATTTTCTATGTATCATGAAGCAGTGACATCTGAGTATATAGAGGGAACAAATCCAGACATCAAAATGTCTTCATGCATTAAAAGTTACAAGATAAGCATGTAACAAGAAAGCAAATACTGTAAATACAAATGTACACAGAAATGTACGGGAATAGCAGATTTTTTGAAACATCACAACTAAAATACAATAAATGCCCTTGGACTTCATTTATGCTTTCTATTAAATATTCTAAGAGTTCAGTATTTAAAAGTCATCTTGCTTACATTGGCTTGGCATTCAGTCAACATGACCCAACTGCGACCCTAGTATTAACCACCTGGCACTGTCTGGATCCCACCCCACTGCCTGACCTACTGTATAATAATATATAATTATCTCTCAAACCTTGAAAGAGGTTGTCCTATTCTCTTGTGTATAAGATCCTGCCTGCAGTGCTGTGTTAGGCTGTCAACAATTGCTGAATAAGTATATGCAGAACCTTTGGGTGCTTTGATACCATAAGTATGTTTCTTTAATCAGGACTTATCCAATAAGATAATACGCTCACAGATAATAAAACAAATATAATGTGGTGGTCATTAAGGATTAAACATTTAAAATTACAAGTGAATGGACAAGTAAGCCCCGAAGACTCTTCTGTCCTTCACAACTGCCTGCTGTCTGCTCACAGGCACACATTAATAGTGCAATAATCCTCTTTGACTTTTTTGGCATTTAATACATACAGTGTATTAGGAATATGCATAAATTTACCTCACAATAGTGATCGTGAAGTCCCTTTATGGGTGAATCAAGACTATTACCTACTTTCAATCCTGTATAGGGTTTATTAGTGATTGCATGACTTGGGGTTAATACAATTTTTGTGCTGAATATTGATACAGAGAGGACGTGTTATGATTACAATCTCATCTTCACCTAATAAGATTTTCCATTGCACACATATTAATGATACTTTTGGTGACCCAAGTATTTACAGTGACCATAGTATCAAAAATGTAAACTCCTTATAAGGTCCTTACCAGCTGCATATTGGCAATAAAATGCATTCCAGTGTTTCATCATTTAAAAACTCAACACTGAGCTGTCTCTTGCCCTGCATCAGTTGCTGTAGGCTCCGGCACTCTCACCCTGAATCGGATAAGCAGTTAAGAAAATAAATGAAACACAAAACTGATAATTAAATTTATTTTGTTTTTATTTATCTCTGATTAATAGACTTGTTTAATATAATGTCCATTTAACACTGCTTTGTAAGATGGCACTTAGACACAACTTATCCATTAGGATGTATAAACAACTGTTATTTTTCTGATTGGATCGAAGAAAAATTAGAGCTCAGAAATATTCAGAATTATTTATTTATTTGTTTTTGCTTCTCAACCTAAGGCACAACTTTTCCCACCCTTAAATCTGAAGCTCTCCCTTTTGCAGTTTTTTTTTCTGTGAACAAAAGAGGAAATGTCATTTCTCTGCATTATGAAAATATTTTCTTAAACCTGTGTGCTAAAATTACAGCAAATTTACAGCAGAATCTTATCATAGTGGAGGGGTTTGTGTGCCTGAGTTATCCCAGGAGCTATGTTGACTGGGGCAGTTCATGCCTCTGCCACCATAAATCACGGCAAACTTTGACGTTAACACTGTGCTTTATATATGGGAAGGGGGCTGACGGATAATGCATTTGGGTGGAGGGGGGTTGGCAATGTGCTGCGTGCAATAATGTCCTTAGGGATTAATAAAGTATTCTGATTCTGATTCTGAATACTGCAGTGGAGAGCCGACAAGCAAAAATGCTGGCGGTCCTCTGGCGTTTAAAACAAATCTATTTATTTATTTATTAAGACAGAGATCTTAACCCCCACCCCCCCAATGTTCAACACAAAGTTACGTCCATGGATGGATAGATTTATTATACAAGTATAGAAATTCATAAAAGACTGATATGAATATGTTTATCAATATAAATAATATGATGTATATAAATGAGTACTGATTGTAAAGGAGGACATGGTGATTTCAGGATTATTAGATACAAATCTATTAATGCTAACAGTACCTAACAGAATAGTACGTACAGTAGTGCAACAATAATATGTTCAATAGGTATTGTACAGGGTGGGCCATTTATATGTATATAAGTGATGCCAATTAAATACTCATTCACTAATGTAGCACTAGATGTTACAACTAAAAATTTAAAGTAAATACTGTGATGTGCACTCTAGCCCCAAACTACAGTAATCTTCATTTTATTTTTAATAAGGCGAGGGAATCAGCAAATAACCAAAGTTTACTAGAGAAAAAAGGGGTAGCAACCTCCACCCAGCCCACCCCCTCAACCCCATTGACAACCATTCACCCACCCTCCTTTCTTTATATTTGATTTATTTGAAAAATGTCAGACAGACCACATCATTTGCCATAACATAGAGGGGGAAAAGTGGCAGTTCATTTACATTTTGTAATGAGCCTACAACCAGCAGATATAATTAACATCTCCATGAGGCTTAGAAAAGTATGACGCAATCTGAATCCACTACAAATGCAATAAAATACTGTTTTTTCCCCATATACCCTCTTATCTTACTGTCTATTCTGTATTTTGAAGTCTCTTATATTGTCATTAAACCTTGCAAAAGAAAAAAAGAAAAAGAAAAAAAGATTATGTATGTGGCTTTAAATACGTCTTTTAGATAGATCAGTTTCTCTCATGAGTTTTTAAAGGTTGTGTTAAAAAAAAAACTAAACTAAAATGCAGAAGCAGTGTGTGGAAATATAAGCACACCCCATGATGAACATACAAAAAAGCCAAAATCATCACCCCTCCATGACTGTCTTTGACAGTTGATATGAGGTGTGATACAGAGTGTACTTGTGTACTTGTGACGGTTTATAAACTGTTACAGCGATTAATGTTCATATTAAACATGGCCAGCTCAAATAATAAGGCAAGTCCCTGGGGAGAAAAAAAAACTCAGCCCCTGAGTGCTCCTAATTCTCCAGTGATTGTTTTCCCCATTGCAGTTATGCTTTTGTTTTTAGTTAAATGCGTTTAGCCTTTACAAGAACCCACAAGACAACAAGACAGCAGTTGATCTTTTTCCCCGTCTCTCTCCTCCAGGTGCTGTAGCTTTCGCCCACAGCCCAAAGACATGCATGTTAATTGGTGACTCTAAAAGACGACTGTAGGTGTGGATGCAAGGTAGATAAAGTCCTTAAAGTGCATAAAATAATAATAATAAAGTGCCAAGGGCAGCCAATCAGCCAAAAAAGGCTTTGCAAGAATCAGGGAGCTTAAAGAGACAGAAGCTAAAGAAAGTTTTGTTTTTGACAGAGGTAGGAGTAGGTATAGTAGGAGTAAGATTATGCATTATGACATAAATAAGGATTTTTTTGTATCGTAAATGATCTCAAATAACTTTAATGATACAATGAGTTATAAATAAGCAGAAAGGGTTGGCTTTAAAGGGAGACTCAGACAATGATAATAATGGAAAAAAAAATCAAAAAAAACATTTTATTATAAAAAAAAGTTAACTGTTTTTTGTTGTTTTGTTGTTTTTTTTTTTGGGGGGGGGGGGGGGGGATTACTAATATTTTGCACACCATAGGAAAGTATAGGGAAACTAAAAGGTGATCTTACTGGTTCCACTAGCAACTATTACGGTAACCTAAACCAGTTTGGTCTTTGGGATGCAGCAAATGCATGCCACAGATAGAAGACAGATAGAAGGCACTTAGCACAGAAGAAAGTGCTTGGATGAATTTGTGTCTGTGTGTGTGTGTGTGTGCGTGTGTGTGTGTGTGTGTGAATGAGGCGTGTTATATATGCATACATTTCTATTGTATGGTGCTCTTTGAGTCCTGATGCAGGATAGAAAAGCGCTTATACAAGAACCACTCCATTTATCGTTTACCATTTACCACATTTTCATGAAGGAGATAAAGTTTCAAGCTAAAAGGATTCTTACACTTGTTGATGGAACTGATATGAATAAAGTTAGATAATGGTGACCATGACAAAATCATTAACTAGAATAAAATCAGTAATCTTAGGCTCACTTTGATAAACCAAAAGATATCTGTCTTGCACTCATATAACAACAAAACACTATGAGCTGAATTTTTATGTAGCGTACCTGAGTGTTGCTGGAAATCTGGCAGGTAGTTAATTTAAATCTGCAAAAGTGCACAGAATAATCAAAGTGGCACTAATGTAAAACTGCTCTTTGTGACAGATAGATTTATGAGGGGCATAATGTGAAAATGTGTCACTTGAACTCATTACCCCAAAACACATACTGAAACTAAAAGCCACATATATGGGAAAATGGTATTCAATTACAGTACACAAGCTTAGAGTAGCTTATAAATATTAATGCAAAACTTTCTATCTTCCACGTCTTTTTACAATCTGTAAAAGAAAAAAATGCTGTTTCTTTGTGTGCAGTGTAACAAAAATTTGAACCTGTATTACTCATTCACACATTTACAGAATGATACTCTAATATTTTTAATGTGCACAAACAAGCCAATAAATCACCTTGTAACACAGAATACAGATACAGAATGGGGCAGTGGGACCAAACATGCACATCGCAAGGTGACAAAATGTATAATGCACACTAGACCGTGCATATAAAATAAGCATGTACATTAAGTAGTGCACTAAAAGCATTCATGAGATACAACAGGAGTACAACTGTGAATAAGGGTTAGTGTGGCTCAAGCAGAGCACTGAAGTAATACTCCATCAGGTAGGTTGCTGTGTGGGATGAAATGCCTGAAATAAGTTATGACCACAATTATGGAAGCTAAAGTGGTGTGGTGCACTAAGGTATCTCTATTACTCATTTCTTTTATTTATTCTGAGAAGCTAAATGAATGCACAGCCATCTTGCTATTTGTGTTCATACTTTTGATTGCACAAACAGGATCAAGCAGTGCCATAAAATATTGTCTTCTAAACAAGTGAACAATGAAGATTTAGATAACCAATTAGGGTCTCAAATACTAACTGCTCTCCTCACACTACTTGAGACAATAGATCATGATTTTCATGCAGGTTTGGCGTAGCTCCATGAGATGATCAATTGCCTTGCACAAATTCCCAGCGATCATCTAGGCTCATTTGTCAGTGAGCTTATACAATGAAAAATTACATCTGTGAGGCAGTCTATCTGTAGATCTTAGGCACTTTAGTCACTCTTTACCTTTGTGCCTTTGTTTGATTTAGTGACCCATTGGAACCTACATGTATGCCAAAAAAAGAAAAGACAACAATCTACACTGGGTTCTTTATGTGTAATACTCCATTATTTCCCACATGCATTCTTGTTTCCACTGCATTCTCATCACCAACAGCACTGAGGACAGCCTACGGGAAAAGCCTGCTGTTATTTATTATGGCTTAATAACTGTATGCCTGCCAAGTTGGAAAGTGGTCAATAAGAAAAAGTGGCTGTGAAAGTGCTTCATATTAAAGGTGTCAGTGTTTGTTGAATACAGAGTGTCCCTCACTACTTTGTGAACTGAAGAAACATTACATTTCAAAAAGGTTGACCTTCAGCCCTAATTTAATATGTATTAATGATGGGAGGTAGTGATTAATCAACCTTTGTTTGGGTTGGACCTGACTAAGAGTAAAGACCTCAAATGGTGTGGGGGTGTTAGAACATGGGCAATAAATGTGGAAGTACATTTTCAGAAAATTTCAGAAAGTATCCATGACATACCTTTATCCAACCTGTAAACAAACAGGATGAGAATCAAGTTTACTGGTCAAGTATAATACAAACTGGTCTAAGACAGTGGTCCACTACTGTGACAGTCAGTCAGTTATAACTTAAAAAGCACACACACACACACACACAATCCAGTTAAAATTAAAAGTCTCAGGAATATTACCAGATATGTTGCATTGGATGTTAATGAATGAAACAACAGAAGGTACAGTCTCTAACTGTAATGGCTCAAATCACAACAAGCTGCAGTGACAGGAGTCTGAATGACATAAATCTAGGAAACAAATTATGAAGTTATCCAATACATGTGCTTCTTTGCTGTTTTCCTGTAATGTCTAGAAGCATTTTAATTATCTCATGTGTAGGTAGCGTAGGTTGAACTCCCTGAAGCGTAAAGTGGGTGGATTAACTACTGAAATGCCATTGCTGTTGCTATAATGAGTGTCTGATGTGTGTGATGCAGTTGAATTATACATCTGATCAAAGTTATCATTCATTTCTTTCCCAAAGCCTTCACAATTCATGTATAACAGGGAATACTTAGATGAGCTCAATACTTCAGTGCCCTGTTATCCTTGAATATGTAAAAGCGTTAACCTCAGTCGAAGCTCAAACAATCCAGTGAACAAACATATAGCTCTTGTGTTCAGGTATGAACTTGATGTCCCCTTTGTTGAAATGCAGAATAGCTTTAGAAAGTGCCAGTATGCATTCTACAAGCATTATGGCTTACTTCAGTGCTTCAGGTATAGGGGTGGGTTTTGATTATCGATTTATCGATTAAAATCGATTCTAGCTTGGATAACGTGATATCGATTCATTAAAATCCTGAATCGATTTTTTAATATAAATTTATTTTACCTGAAACGCCAGAATCTCAGGTTAAACCTCACTAAATTTCAACAACCACCAAACAGCTATAACAGTAAATGAGAGCAGGTACACGGATTCTGCACAAGGAGGTAAACACAAAGCGTGGACCCGCCGACGGATCAGAATCAGTGAGACGTCGCCTTTCTCACCCGACGGAACGGACACTGTCAGGGCTGAAAGCCGACAGCTCGCTGATTCTGATCCGTCTGCGGTCGTGTTTACGCCCTTTTTGCGCTAGATTCAAAAGCTGCAGGTTTTTATCTCTCTCCAAACAATATTGACTGAACCAGCAGCAAAAGAAGATCCAAACTACGCTTCACATAAACATCGTCATGATTTCCCTCTGACTTTTGCTGTTTTGCGTTCCACCACGATAAAATCACACTGCACAGCTCTCTCTCTCTTTCTCAGTACACTTCAAGAACAGTTTCCCATCTAAAAATCTCTGTTTTCTGCATTATTTGCTTGCTTGTTACGCACGAGTCTACCGTTGTTTACAGCGCTGTCGGTCGCTGTTTTTTTCCTTTTACTTACTTCCGAAAAGAAAACCTAATTTCTGCCGTTCAATGGGCTACTGAAAAAATGTAAACTTTTTAAAATTATGCAAAATTGCAAAACACTTAGCTGTGTCTCTAAAACCTCTGTAACTTTGCTCTGCTTCAGCAGCATCAGGTAATGTTCATATGTTGATTAATGGTTTTCTTACGTTTTTGATCTACTGCAGAATATTTTTATAAAATCCCAGGCCAGGAAAATCACCTTCATGTTTTTCTGTGTTTTATCCTGTTACTTTGACGCAAAGACATCTGCTGTGATGCTCACACCTTTGATAAAGACTCGCAAGTGTCAGCTTTCTTTTTATAGATATAAAAATATGGAAATGTACTGATGCATGATCTGAATTATAATATTTCTGACTGTCTGAGGCAAAATTTCCCTGAATCGAATTGAATCGAATCCTGGACCGAATCAATTTGGGACCTTGTGAATCGGAATCAAATCGATTCTAGAAATCAGTGACGATACCCAGCCCTATTCAGGTATATCATAGGTAGGTATAGTCCTCCACACAAAATAATTCCAAATCACTCTTACTTTATATAAGTGGTAGGGATGGACAATGTAACAGAATGAATGTTAGAATTCTTGCAAAAGTTTAGCAGAAGCCAAGTTGATGTGAATTTTGAATAAATATTGGTTTAAAGCCAACATTAGAAAACTTCAGACTCTGATGCCTTTAGCTATTTCTTCTCCCATACTTTGTCCATTATCTTGTAATCAACCAATTTAGACAGTGATTTTTATTATACAGCACTACACCAATATGCATTTCCTTGTACCCACATTTCAAGATCCAGAGGCTTAAAGGTACTTCAAACAGTGGCTGGTTACACCCTCGTAGTTATCATATTTTCTATTTCTATGCACTTCATGGTCTGTTTGATGTTATTCATGAGCTGTAACTGAAAGTAATACAACTGCATGGGGCCAGAAAATGGTTTTGAATACAAAGTGCTGGCTCCTGTGCTGTAGAATCATATAGATACCTGCTCTTAATAATGAAGTGGAATTAAATCCTGCCTAGGGGTGGGCGATATAAACAATATACGATAGAAACGATATAAATTTGGCCAACGATAGAGATTTTGACTATATCTAATATAACTATATATACATAGTAATATAACACTATAACTAATGTTATGCTAACATAGCTGTGTTGCTAGCAATCACGTAGCACAACATTATATACCAGGTAGTCCAACTTCAGTAACCCTGCAAACGCCACTGCTGTTTAGTTTTCTGTCTTCATTTATGTTGGAAGTGGCAGCAGAGCTGTACGTTTTAATTCGTTTCAAAAATCTCTCAGTCAGAACATGCTGTGTCATGTTTAGGTGGAAACTAGCGAGCTAACTTCCTGTTAACTTCTAACTCTGTTAAATTTAATAAATTCTGTTTTCATGGACGCATGGATGTAAAACTTAATTGTTATACCTGGTAAAGCAGCAACGCTGATGATTTTATTAAAGATGAAATAATTTAGACCGTTTTTAACTCTTAGTGTTCGTTTGACATTGGGACCTGAAGGGGACGGAGTTTTGGACCGACATTACTCCGCGAAGCTCCTCACTACGGCAGCCGTAATGCTCTGACAATCCATCAAGCAGTGCGGCTTACCAAAGTTGTACTAAAACATTTTTTAACAGATTTCTGCACGCCAAAATCGGTTCGAGGTCAGTAAGCACAACCAGAATTCATACATAAGGCACACTCTCGATTTTTGAGAAAATTAAAGGATTTTAAGTGTGCCTTATAGTGTGGAAAATACGTTATACAGAAGAAAAGAATATATCACGATATATATCGTTACCGCACATGCTTCAAATTATATCGCAATATGAATTTTAGGCCATATCGCCCTGCCCTAATCCTGCCTATCAGATATTACAGCACCTTTCTGTTTATGGAGTGTGGCGAAGAGGTGCGTTTTCACCTATCTGTGAAATATTATACAGAGTTTGTTTTAAATTATGGATTTTTACAATGGGTATACTCTCATTATTACACAAAAAGTCTTGTGATACACTTAAACATTTTACTCAGGTTTTGTGAAGTTTTGTCAGCTAAGAACTTCTATTGTGAGTTCAATTTGTGCGTCTCTCTCTACATTTAAGATGTATACTTGATGTTGAATATATTAAGAATATTTAATCAGTATTTTAATAAACAGTCCCACACTCTGAGGTTAATTTCTAATCTCTGGAAGGAAGACATATTTATGTATGAGGCTCACAAAAAAAAAAAAGATAATCTTAATATACAAGCCTGCCCATGGGATATTACATTTTCCTCACAGATAATTTAGTAACCCATTGCCCTTTTCAGATCTTACTAAGATTAAATTCTTGTTTACTGATACTGATATAATTTGTGACTCTGTATTTCTGCAGCTACATTCCCTCAGTTATCACAGCATCTTTTTAGCCTTTTTGTCCACCCTAATAAATATATATATATATTTATATATTATATGAAAAAACAAACACACGTCTGTGTGAGAGGTGAGAGTGAGAGAGTAAAGGTTGGGGTAGCTCACATGCAGTTTTGGAAATTCTGCTAACTCTGCTTTGAACCCAAAGCGTCAGCTAGAGGTTGTATAATACATTCCTCACCAGTCCGTGGGTGGAATAGATTAGCCACTAGTGCTATGTGAGTTGGCTTTGTCATTTGTCTTAAAACCACTGAAGATGCTAAGGTTTCTTTCTCATTATTATTGCCACCAAAACAATTCACAAACCCTGCTGGGACTCCTGTGGCTCTGTAGGCCTGGTAGTGTACTACATAATGTGCTCATGACAAGGTGGATGAAAGTCAGTTTCAAAACCTTTGCTGCATGTGATTTCCTTTCTTGTTGTACTCCATTGCCTGCATTTTTCCATTGTGTTTTTTGCTCCTTACAAAGAAGAAATTCACTAAATACCTCATATTACTCATGGCTTATGTTGAGAACAACTGAAACCTGGGTGTTAAACTTTGGCTTCTATTCAGTTGGTGACTGCTGTGAAGGAGTACATATGTACTTCTTATGTCTCTGTGCTCATATGTACTTCTTCTGTCTTTATAGCCATGCCAGGAGTTTGTCTTTAAGAGTAATGATCAGAGGGCAGAATATCTTGAATGGATCTAATGTCATCCTGTTGCCGGATGGACATTAACGGCCTCGATCGTTTAAGTCTTAATGCACCAAGCATCTTCTAACCAGTTTATGCCTCAGAATTGTTGTTTAATGCAGTTGCCAGTTAGGCACTGCGGGAATGTCTCCCTTTGTGTTCTATTGCATTTTCCAAAATCAGCTTTGTGCCAGTGCTGCCAGCATCAAAGTGCAATATGCCTTAACACTCTGTTCATGTCAACATGACATACAAAGCTGATTATCTCTGGCAAGAGAGTCATTTGGTCTTGTCACTCCGGACCTTACAGCAGCCATATTGTGCTTTATGACATTGTTGGCTGAACATGTACCAAGCTTGGGGGCTTTATGCTGGCTTGTGCTGTAATAAAAGTTGAATCCCCTCTACAAATGTCCTTAATTATGATTTTGTTTCCTACTGTTTGATAGGATGAGCCTCCAATAACAATGAAGCAGGGATAAGTCATTGGGGACATTCGCTAGTGCCTATGCTCCCATTTCAAATCATACGGTCTTCACATCAAAGGTACTGAAAGAACTGTCTCTCTGGTCAAAGCAAACAACAAACAAACATAGGATGCAGCCAATCATTGTCTCCAATGATATGAGCTTATTTCTAAACTTGGGGAAATGGATTGGAACAGACTTGGAGAGTGGGGCATGAAAGTGGGGATTATGTGGCACACCTTTGATATTGAAAAGTTTTGTTACTGATACCAACTTTGGATTCTTTGCACTTACGTGTATGAATTTAAAACACGTCTATCTGTTCTCAACAATACCTTTTGGACTGTAGTTTTCAAAAGACACATTCAGATTGAGCTGTGCCCACAGTTGGTACAGATGTGTTTGCAAAAAGTGCCAGTGACTGTAATTTCATGCTTTTAAAGATGATGCCTTTGAAAGCCAGAAATCTCAGACCCTAGCAAAATAAAATGAGCACTCATATTTTGACAACTTGATGAAATCCCCGTAGATACCATATTATAGTTATTTTATGATTTGCAACATCCTTTCATGCTTAATACTCCTAAAATTCGAAAAATATCTAAATCCTAAGAATAAAATTGGTATTTTCATACAAATCTTTATGCATTTTTTGTACTTCTCTTCATTGTCATTTGGTGATTTGGGGCACTTTAGGTAGATGGGGGTTTTCTGAATGTGTGATCTCTACATCTTCTTCTCAGCAACTTTTATTTATTCTACACCATATGATCTTTAAGTTCACTTCAGTTCATTTGTTGTACATTTTATGTTGCTTTATTGCATCATTTTGTAATGTGATTGCTCATTATTTACTGGCTGAGCTTGTTGACTGCAAATTCCGTTGAGACAAGCTTTGTGATGAAGCAAACCCATGTGGAAAAGAAATAGAAAAAATTTATAAAAGACTTGCATCAGATGTGGCCTACTTCATATAGTGAATTATATAAGGCTTATATGATTTACTCATGAAAGTGGCCACTTTCATATATTGTTTTAGTAAGTATCCAAAACATACAAGTTTCATTTATATAATTTTTCTAGGGATCTTATATCTGTTTTCACTCTTGTATGCTTTTCATACAAGTTTCACACAAGACAGATACAAACTTTATAAGATTTATATATATCTTTTCCATATGGGAATATGAAATCACTTAATGTAGCTTGATACACAGTAATACGACAAGATTAAGGGCCTCACATTTTATATAAGTGTGGTATTATATGTACCCAGCTGACATGTTTCCGAAAGCTGTTATCTTGTAGGATAAGGTCAGTATGACTTTAGGTTTAGGAATGAACATGTTTAGTTTATTCTCTCTGCATAATTTTAAAGTGGTACAAAAAACAAAGTGTATAAAACTGTATTAGGCACCTCTGATTAACTCCATTGTCTGGATAAGTGTGAATACAAAAATACTTCTTATCCTAATTGGTGGCATTATTCAAAATACAACTGTAACACTCAGGCAGTCCTAAGTAATGGAAAACGTTTTTAACACTTTAACTTTAACACTTTCTCAGAAATTGGAAAACATGTGACAAGTTCTGAGATGCTTTACTGCAAATTTAATTTAAAATACACACACACACGTCTTTCAAAATGAGTACACACAGGGGAGCAAGATATTTGCTTGATCCAAAGATGAATCAAGAACATTAACAGAAAATTCTTTGTTTCTCATAACAAAGTCAGAAGGGTTTGATTTGGTCTCATAGTGACTCGCAGGCCTATGCAGTAGCATAACCTAACTAAGGGGAAAAAAGAAACTTAGGCTAAGGTAACGTGGCTTGTCAGTTAACATTAGACTGATAAGACACTAACTAGGCGATACAGTTGTCGCACACAAAATAGCTTGTATAAACAACTGTGGTGCTGTTGTGAATTGCAACACTAGCTCCTTTGACAAGGGCAACATAACATATTAATAACTTAAAAGTTAGCATTACAAACAGTGCATCTACAATAAGATCATCAACTATACAAGGAAACTTCACTATATCACTAATATATCTTCATCACAATCATATCAATGTAGCTATGCAGTCAAAGCTCTCTCTATGACTTTGCACTGCAGTGATGCCACTGCCACTGCTGCCAGTGACAGAAAACACAATGCATGTAGATTCTTCTAGAGGGTTATTATAGTGATTAAATTACATACAATCATAAAAGCATTTAAGTGCAGAATTATGTGAATCTTGAACTAAAGCTTATCAATTACTTCTTTTTGAGGCTGATTGACTAAATGTTATGGTAGAGTCCAGGTCTGATTACATGTTTTGATTTTCAGACAATGAGAAAAAAAAAGGTGGGTGCTTTGCATCTAGCCTCTCCACACAAGCCATTTTAATGAGGCCTCATTGGACTGACAGCCTGAAAGAGGTCAGTCTGGTGTTGTATGAGGTGCAAGGAGAGACCACAGATTTCATGCAAAACTAGGGCAAGGTCGGTCGAGAACTTCAGCACTTACTGCAGATGCTGAGCACACAACACTAACAAACATGTTTAAAGGCAGATCCATACAGGATGATCTTGGCAGGAATTCACAATGCAGCTGTGGACAGTCTCAGGCAAAATGGAGCCAGAATGCAAGCAGTTTTCTGTTCAGCCTTTCAAAAAGCATGATTTTTTGTGCAGTGTATTTTATAGGCATAATATAACAGATAGTAGCCCAAATACTATTATAAATAGGATCAGCACAGCATCTTTTTTTGCTTTTCTGTGGAGCTATGTGTACCCAAATGGATAGATTTGTCTCAAATACATTGAGTTTAGAAGGACTGCATATTCCCATATTCCCCTACATGTAAGATACCTCTCTATATTTATGCAGTATGTCAAAAGCAAAGCCTACCTGGGTCAAGCAAATCTAAATCAAACATGACAGTCCCTGCTCTCTGCAGCCCCCACGGTCAAAAGCTAAGTTTGGTGTGAAGACCTTCACTTTCTGTCTGTGCTAAGAGGATACACCCTTGTCACTCACAGTCTATCCAGTTCAAGATGATGGCTGTATATGAGAGACCCCCCTCCACTCCTTTATAGGCTGGATGCACAATCAAAACCTTTAGATAAAACAAGATTGTACCTTCCAAACTGCACATCTATTCAAGTGATTTTAAACATGGTCAGAAGACTAGTGTTAATCTTGCACAAACTCCCATATCACCCATTCAAAATGTATTATTCATCCAATGTTGTGGGCTCTTGGAGTAGTAAAGCATCATTGTCACTTGTCAGAATAAATTACATCAAGATTGCACATCGACTCATTCGAACAGAGACACATAGTCCCGTCCTTCAGAAAAACAAAAGAAAAAAAACCTCATACATCACCACAATTTTTTTGTCAGCATCTGTCTGGCATTCAGCCCTAAATAATACTTATAACCCTTGTGTAGCCAATTTGCCAAAGAAAACTGTTTTTACTCAGTCCCCAACCACTTTCTTCATGACTGCTTTCAGATGTTTTTCTCTGATGTCCTTTTTAAAGAAGAACATGACCTTTGTGTGGGGCATCTTCATTTGTTGGCTGTCTTTCAGTATGTGCCTGCTAAAAGGTCACCTTCTCTTTGACAGAATGGAAAAGCTAACACACGTAGCGGACTAATGGTGAGCTAACTTTTAAATATGAAGGTTTATCCATAGGTTTGCAAATATCCTGCAGTCATGGTAAAGTTTAAATTTATTTAAGAAGACTGATGAGTCAAGGTTTGTATCTCCACTGACACTGCTTTGGTTTGAATATTTACTGCTGACTAACAAGCAAGAAACTATACTGAAGACACAATCACGAATGCCTTTCATGCTTCTCAGTGAGCATAGCCGAGACTGACAGCTGTCTTTTGTAGACTATACCATAGTCAGTCAGCCAGCCTCAAATATTAAATCTAAAGCTTGCTCTTGTATCATTTGTTCATTTCATTCATCTTTGAATACTTAAAAATATCAATTAGATACATACTTTTTGTGGAGTATTTTTCACTGTTACATTTCGTTTTATTATTTATTTATTTATTTTTGTTTTTATATTTTTATACCATGCACAGTTGGTGTGAAGCAGCCACAGTTTCATTGTACAATGACAATAAACCCATATGGAAAAGAAATAGTAAAAACTTATAAGTGATTACTCATGAAAGTGGCCACTTTCATGAGTAAATCATATAAGGCTTACATGATTTACTCATGAAAGTGGCCACTTTCTCATAAAAGTTTCATTATATAATTTTTCAAGGGATCTTATATCTGTTTTCACTCTTATATGCTTTTCATACAAGTTTCACACAAGACAGATACAAACTTTATAAGATTTATATATATCTTTTCCATATGGGAAAGGGTATTCTATTCTTAACCAATAATGTATTCAAATGCCCTGTATAAGGATCTTATAACAGCATGCTGTTTCTTTCTTGCTTTTCACCCAGGTAGACCCATAGGATGTAAAACTCACATTGTTTTCATCCAGAAGAAAGACCAACAGCCTATATAGCATTTCTTTAAGTAGACAAACTGAAACTAACCAATAAGGAGATTACTCACAAAAAAATAAACAATGCTGTTGATATTTTTTGTGTGCTTACAAATATAAACATGTAGGTTTAAATACAATTTGCTTATCATTTTTAGAAAACTAAACAATATACTTATTTTTAACAATCAACTCTCATCAAAACATGAAATTCATATAAAACATCAATTACAGTTTTTACATTATGAGTGGAAAAAATACAAAGATACATAACATGATGTTGCCTGTGCTTTTGGAAGCAATGTTCAAAAAATGTGCAAAAAATTAAATTAGGTTTAGATGATGAGTGAGACGCCCCAGTTTAGCCTAGATTCTAAGGACACTGTTCATCCCATTGCTTCACCATTGGGTGAGTGGAGCTGTGTTGCACTGTCAGGTGTGGAAGAACCCATGGGCCCTATATACTGCTCAAGCCTCATAGCCACACCAGGAAGTTTCACTATTATGTTATGCAGAATGCTTTTATTTTGTCAATCTTATCTGAATAGATCTTTCAATCCACACATTCACTTTGGAGATGTTCAGCTGTTGCTGTTGTATGATACTGCTGGTATTTAATAACCTCAGAGGGAGTGCTTTTTTAAGAATATCGAAGTGGCAGGAAAACTCATGAAATGCTGGCCTACTCTGGATATTTCCTACAATAATTCCACATCCAGTGTATCTGAAATATCTGAAAATCATCTGCTATGTCCTGGCAGAAACTGACCCACTCTAGCTTAGATGCAGGGGTCCTCATGTGTGTGCTGCCCAGAGTCATTTTGGAAGCAGATGTTGTGGACATACCGCTGGCCAAAATCATCAAAGAAGTGTTTCAAGGAAGAAGAAGAAAGACAGCAGCAGTTTATGAAAATAACATCTTGCACAGGAAACAGAGCAAATGGAAGGATGGACTGGATTTAATTAATATTTGTTTCTATATCCAAATCTCATGCAATCAATCAATAAACTAAGGTTGGCATCTACAACAGGCCAATGATCCAAAGAAAACCTCACTAACCACTATTACTTCAAGAAATGCAAGCTAAAGAGGAATACTGACAGAGTATTCTGTGTGTGCAAGGAAAGCCTAAAAATATCTCAGAAGTGAAATGATCTGCAAGGAAGAGTGGGTGAAAAATAACCAGTAGGTAAGCTGTAATATATCTGCGCCCAAACTTTTGTACATATCATTGCAGTACTTTTTCCCATGGGGCACCAGTCAAAAATCTAGCCTTTAATCCAAAGAAAGGCATTCAGAAAAAGCACAAGCAAAAGGGCAAGGTTGAAAAACTGCCAGAAAGCTACAGACAATGCAACCAAAGACTAAGCAGAAGAAATTAAACAAGCAACACAGCTTGTGACTAAACAGAAACCCATCACTATGACAGATATTAGCTCAGGGGTGTTAAGACATCTGCATACAACTAATCTTGTGGCTGTTATTGCAATCACTTTAATATAGAAATATTTTCAAGGATGCACCTGCTTTTATTCAGCTACATAACATGCACAGAAAATAACAACATTATAAAGTATTTGCTCAACTTAAGTTGACTAATCTTTTGACTTAAAGGTGTAACTGCTTTTTAAAATGTTGTGAAATAAAAATCTAAAATGAATAGCCATGATGAGGAGAGCAGCTATGAAGCATGTTTTTTCATTATTCCACTATGTCATAGATAGATAGATGGTCTTTGATGTATATGTGCAGTGAAACTCTATCTGAGACAGTTAAAAACATCAGAATTTTTCTTATTTTTCTCATGACAGCTGTATTATAGCTCATCCCACTTTTTCTTTTGCAGCCTTGGTTCAAGGCTGTAGCCTTCCTCCACATACAAAAGCTTTACACAAAAGAATGTCATATTGGTGGATCACTGAGTCTGTCTGCTGTCTGCCTGCCGTCTACGCTACATGCTACTATTCCCCTTTTTGGAAAGTGATAAGGATTGTTTTCTGTCTTTCCTTCTTGGTTTTACGTGTAGTATTTTGCAAGGAACTTGGAAAAGATAACAAACCAAATGATTTTGCCTATAAAACATCTAGATGAACACAAGACTATGTGTTGGGATTCCATTTATTTATTGGCTGTTCCATTTATTTTTTAAGAATGTAATCTTCTTGGAAATAAATGCTTGCTTGCTGGTAATAGGGCTGGGCTATATCATACCGTTCATGGTAATACCGGTGTAATTTTGGGCAACGATAGGAAAATGAAATATTGTGATAGAATATGGGTAAAACGCGCATGCGCAGTGCCTTTGTTTACATACGCATATGCCGGCGACGCAGAATGAGAAGAGCGAAAGTGGATCGTTAAATGAAACGGATGAACCAGAATTGGTTTGTAAAAATGCTGCAACTTCAGTGGTGTGGAACTGGTTTGGCTTTCGTCCGTCAGATACACAACAAAGCACTGTTTTAGGTAGAGCATGCTAGCGGGCCGTCGTTATTACCGTGTTGTTTGGAAAATGCGGCACACTTAAAATCAATCCTTTGATTTTTGTGAAAATAGACAGTGCCCCTTATAATCCCGTGTGCCTTATGTACGAATTCTGGTTGTGTTTACTGACTTAAAAACGATTTTATGTACACGGCGCTCGAAAATCTGTCAAATGTTTTAGTACGACTTTGCCAAGCTACGAACCCGCACCGCTTGATGGATTGTCGGAGCTATCGTACGGCTATCGTAGGCAGGCGCCTCGTGGAGTAATACGTACTGTGCTTCAACATAATATTTGTGTGTGTGTGTGTGTATAACCTCTTTTTAAGTTTTGTGGATATTATACATGGTTATGCTCAGGATGTCGGCCAATTTCCACTGGAAATGCCTTTTGGTTAAACTGTCAGCAAGAAATTTGCATTTGCGCTGTTAAATTTTTATATAACTTTAATGCACATAAAAAACAGCTGCTTGTTTAAGTGAAAATACATTGATGGGGATTTTTGCACTAATAAAGTTGTGGAGTTGTAAAGTATTTTGTCTAGTGTCAATTATATCGTCAGTTATATTGTTATCGCAAATTTTCAAATGTATATCGTGATAAATATTTTTGGTCATATCGCCCTGCTCTAGTTGGTAATATGTACCCTTCTAAGCAGTGTGTTAGCAGGAAAGAGGGCCAAAGAGCTTTTTCAAAGAATTATCCCAAATAATTGTTGGCTTACATGTAGAGCTTCAAAAATGTTTTATGTAATATTATATTTGCAAAGCGTTTTTGTGTTCTTCCTACCACATAGACACCCTAAATACACACAGAAAAGAGGAAATCTTTGGCTACATTTCCCAGTCTCATATTCAACTCGATCCACATCTAAGGATCACTACCCCCAGGAAAACCCTGCCGCTCTGAAAAGTCTTTGTAAGCTGAATCACATCCAGACAAGTGGGGCAGAATTTTGCTGCTGTGCACAAGGGATGAAAATCTCAGTGGGGGATATGAATTGGATGTTCCTTGAGTACCATGAATCACGAATTATAGGAGGTACACAAAATGCATTTCCAGCTACCTTTTGCTCACTTCCAGAGCGTATTAGTACAGTAATGTGACTTGGCTGAACATATGCTGACGTATAGCTTTTTGTGCATATCCTTTGAATGGCACTGAAACAGTGGAATCTGTCATTATGTGCAAATTCCTACTGAGACTCACTGATTATCTTTCATTTTTTTAGAGGATTAAAAGATGTCCCTGACTAATTCACTGGTGACTGAATCATTTCAGCATCCCTGCTTAATACACCTCTAACCACCCAACCCCTAAATTTATTTTTCAAGGTACTAGCATGTAGTTTTTTTTAATTAAGAGTCACATGTCAAATACTGTGTAGAAAGAACTATGGAACACACTGACATCATGCATACCTTTGCACTTTAGTGTTAGATGCGTTTTACTTTATTTTATATTTTTACCTTTTTCTGTTTAACTAAGTGCTCTCTAAATTACTTTCAGGCCTTATGAAGTACACAGCTAAGCTAAGTAAACACTGGCTTCAATACATGGACAAAAGTACTGGTCCATCTACGTATTGCAAACACACGAGCTGCTTGGCCATGGACACCTATGCCATGAAGCTTACTGCACACCATTTTTGTGTTGATGTTACTGTCAGACTACTTTTGGAACTCTGTAGTTGCTGAGTCAGCAGTGCTGGTGACTTTTATGCACTACACCCCTTAGCATTTGGAATACCCTGCTCTCTAAATTTATAGGGTCTACCACTTCAAAGCTGAGGTACTGCAAGGTACTTCCTAAATGCATGAATTTAAAATTTTAGATTACTTATAGCTGATCACGTAATATTTTGGAAGGAAGAAACTTCACAAACTGACCTGTTGCAAAAGTGGCATATTGTTACAGTACACTCAAATTCAGTGAGCTCTTTCTTTGTCAAATGTTTGTATATGCAGACTGCATGGCTAGGTTCTTGATTTTATACACCTGTGGCAATGGAACTGAGAATACCTGAATTTAGTTTTACGAGTGGTGTGCGTGACTTTCAAAGAAAAGTAAAATACATACACCAACAAAAACATCTTCCTCTACTAAACCTATTTAACAAGATAAAATGGATCAGATTAAAACATACCATCTCTGCTGTCTGTCTGCACTCTACATGGACATATTCACCTGCTTGCACTCCTCCTGAAGAATTGTCAAATATTGTTACTATTGTAGTTAAATAACAAATTTCCCACATGTGGGACTATTAAAGGTTATCTTATCTTAAATAAATATCTGCTATATTACCAAAAATGATTTGTTATTGGATTAAAATGACAAGTGGTGGAAGAATCTTTCAAACCATCGTGATACATGATCAAGCATCTGAATCATCTGACTGAAAATATTCATGAAGAATAAAGGTGGAGTATTGGCTAAACAGCTGCACCTGGTTAGCTTGCCTGTTTTTTAGACGCAGTCTGTGCTGCCATCCCCTCAGCTAGTCAAGATGGTTAGCAACAGCAAAATCATCTGTTCCGATGCTGAAGCACTGAAGCTGGTTTAATTGCTAATGCTAGCTGTGTTTCAACACAAAGTAGGTCTAATTGATCTCAGTGCAGTCAACGCAGAACAGCTGGTCAACGGCAGCTTCTGCTCTCCCATGCACATGCGCAAAAGACCAGAAGCAAACTGCTTGCATCTCAGCTTGCCCACTTCCAGCCAGTGTTAGTAGAAGAGAGACACGCCCTCAGAGACAGCGATGACTACACTTTGCTATGGGATGAAAAAAGCGCAGCTTTTTAGCGACAATAGCCAAATGCAGCCACACGATGCCAGTAAGGGAAAGGCTGGATGCACATATTCATTGGCAATCGACGAGCTTTACGACAGTACTGTCTAAAAAAGAGCTGAAAGTGGAGCTAATATTTTAATTATTGTATAGTTTTAGATTTGACTAGCAAGAAGTCATAGTCTTGTCCTATACGCCAAACACATTTCTGCCAGCTTCAGCCATACCTACTTCCGGGAGGTGTGGCCACACACACACACTGTAGCTCCTAGCTGTTACAGAAGAATGGTGTTTAAAGAAGACACTCTGAAAAACTGTGTGATCATATTAAGAGGTCTCCCATCACTAACATCTCTTATCACATCTCATCACTAACAACTGATATAGAATAATGAGACAGACGTGCTACTTAAGAGGTCTTGTAACTTTTCTTTCCAAGCGTTGTGAAAAATATTCCATTTGTACCTGGCACAGTGAAAATGTGCACGCTATAATCTGAAAATTTATATTAAAAAGTGAAAGTGGAGTACAAGTGAAATCTCTTGTACTACAGCTGACAGGGTCGGCTTAAAAATGCATATTCAGCAACACGGAGTCAGGCCCAAAAGAGCATATTGGCTCTAAACATGCAACAACCTTCAGGGAAAGACAGTAAATATTTAGTTGAATAAATGTTGTTATTGGATGAGTAAAAGTCTTTAATCTAATTTGCATAGTCCCTTGAGAGCACTACTACAGTATGTGTTTTTCTGAACTCCTTTAAACAGTCACTCGTCATGAAAACCCACACTCCACATGCCCTGCAGCTGAGGCTGTCTGCCAATGGAAATTAAGTTAGTGATACATTAAATGCCAGTGGAAGTATAACTTGCATAGAAATTCATATCAATCAATCAATCAATCAATATATATATATATATATATATATATATATATATATATATATATATATATATATATATATATATATATATTTTTTTTTTTTTTTTTTTTTTTTTTTTTTTTTTTTTTTTTCTTGGGGGGGGTAATCAAAGGAGGTAAAGGACCAGAAAAGGCAGGACTGTGCTGTGTTCTTTTTACCTACCAACAATGTGTGCATTAATAACAACCACTGGATTTCTTTTAAACTTGAATCTTTGACAAAAAATATGTTAATTCTAGTATCTTTTAGATTCTTTTGCAAGTTAAGACCCTACATAAATACAGAGGAAAGAGAAAAAAACAAAATCATGATGATCCCTCAAAGCAAGCGCTTTGGCGACAGTGGGAAAGAAAACCTCCCTTTTAACAGGAAGAAACTCCAGCAGAAACAGGCTCAGGGAGTTGCAGCCATCTGCCATGATGGGTTGGGTAGGAAAACAGGACAAAGACACGCTGTGAAAGACAGCCAGAGATTAATAATCTAATTAATGATTAAATGGAGTGCAGAGTGATGTATAAACACACAGTGAGTGAAGAAGAAACACTCAGTGCATCATGGGAAGCCCCTAGCAACCTAGCCCTATTGCAGCACAACTAAGGGAAGATTCAGAGTCACCTGACACAGCCCTAATTATGTCAAAAGGGAAAGTTTTAAGAGACTGTGTCTGTCTCCTGAATCCAAACTGGAAGCTGGTTCCACAGAAAAGAGGCCTGAAAGATGAAGGCTCTGCCTCCCATTCTAGTGAACTAAGTTTTTCTAACCATATGTCACAGTTTTAACTCTTAAATCACACAGCCATCACCCAAAATGCTAGTTTGTGTTGATATGTTTCGTGGCCTTTATTTTTAAAGGTTCGTAAAAAGGATGACTCATATAAGTATTTGATTATAGTTATGTAAAAGCTCATGAATTAAAAAAAAAGTTCAAATGAAAAATTAATATAGTGGAAAAAAACAAACAAACAAAAAACAAACAATTATTTAGTACTTTTGATTCACTTCTTGAATTTCAATTCAGACTCAGAAAGGTTTATGACATTGCTGAAGTCTGGCTTGAAAGACTAGTGTTATTTTGGAAAGATGCTCCAGACTGAGCAAATACTACTGGTTCAGATTTATCTTCTTTGCCAAACTGCCGCATTAATCCTCTGAGATGAAAGAATTGTTCATGTAGAAAACACAAAATGCTATTTACACCATCTTACAGTCACAGCATTTTTTTAAATAAGGTTTCATGCTGTATAATTAGTCTTTATCAACAGTCCACATGTTAATATACATAATTGTATATTAACATGCAGTTGATATTCTTCATTGTGACTCTCAAGTCAAATGGCTGCTAATTTTATTCCTTTTATCCTCAGACCTCTTAGAAAATGCATACTTATATTTTTCCATTTTGAATCAGCATGGTTATTTTAAGCATGCAATTACATCTGCAATGCAAAACAACAATGAATGCGGTGGTGCTGAGCCTAGTCTGCTGTGGTCCTGGTGAAATATTACATGTTGAATGTTTTTCATTTAACAGCGTCTCTTTGTTATAGTGTTGTTGTGTTTCACAGCTGGGTATCATTGATTTGCATGGCGAGAGTAGAAAATGAAGTCACCTAATTCTCATGTTATCAACATTTCTCGGTCATTCAATCAAGCCTTATCGTAGTGCGCTGCTGGTCGCATAATGACAGTAATAAATTTAAAAACAAACACCTCCCTCACGTTTTAGGTTTCAAGAGTTTCACACAAATGTGTGCTTATAATAGCATGCTATTTGTCAGAGAAAATGAATCTGTTGCTACCGTTACTACATTTAAGCCATCCCATGAGCCTGAGACAGTGTTCATATTTTTGTAACTGAAGTGATTACCAGTGATTTACAAATAGATTTAACATTTGTTTCCTTTTGTGATTGTCTGTTCATCTGTTATCTTAAAATCTGATGACAGATTATGAACTTAAATACTACTAAATACGTCCTAACACTGAAGTGTGGCTGGTTGGACCATCACTGGGCAATATCACTGAGGAATCAAAAATATTTGGAAAGTTTAGCTAAGTTTTATGAGTCGTATATTAACTCTGTGAGCTTCTGGGTATGACTTTGCAAAGTTCTGGCTAATTCCTGCCGAGCTGGGAGACTAGTTTTCACAAACTACTACAGTATGCAAACCCACTTTTTCTACTTACCCTTTGCAGTATCCTGCAGTAAAGTAGCACATTAAGCTTAACTATTTATAGTGTTTTGCCCCTTTTCTACCTGTTTTTAAGTTCCTACTTTGCTGTCTTATTGATTATCCTTCTTTGCCACCCAACCTCTGCCACTTCCAGCCTTTGGCCTCATAATGCAAAACCTATCAACTCTCCACTGTTATTCCACTGATCACCTTTACTCCACTGATTCTTCCTGAATTGCCTCAAAAATTGCCACAAATTTTGCATCACAATTAGAACCACAGTACCTTTGCATACAATAAACCGATTAACTGTGCTTTGGTATCTTGTGTTCTGTTAAAATATCATTCTGAGTCAGTTTATTATTCATTATGTGTTTACAGCACCCTCTGTGGTTGCTCCAAGTAATGCACTTTAGAAACGGCTTTATTTTGAAAAAACGTTATTGAACAGGAAGTCGGCTCAGTCAAGCAAAGCAAGTGAGCAAAAAGAAGGGAAACATATCGGCCTTAGTGATGGGATTTCCGGCTCTTTTTAGAGAACCAGCTCTTTCGGCTCCGAACCGGCTCTTCAGGTTGTTTTGTTGTTTTAATTAATTTATTATTAACAATAATATACAATTATGCACAAAAGGAATTACTAACGTAAAAAAAAAAAAGTGGCTTAATTTATATATGTTTATATATAAATATATGTGGTGGCCCCTAGAGACTCCAAACTCCAAAACACATTTTTAGCATTAACTGAACTTCCAAAACAGAGCTACCCAGATCACTTAAATTACACAATTGAAAGCATATGTGTATTGTTTGTGTATTTATACACAAGCACTCATATATATTAAAAAAAAAAAATTTTTTTAAAAATGTTCATTTACCTGTTATTACCACACACCAAATCCGGTCGTTGGTACTTGCTGGCTTGTGTAGCCACTAGGTAACAAAAGCTCAACACTGCCCCTAGCATCCTGGAGCACTTCTGTTGTGTTTTGGAGTTTTTATATGCTTCTGAGTTTGTACGTGCTTCTGGCAGTTCACCCTCCCATCCATTGCCCTAGATGGCCTATCACTGCTCAACCTGGTCACACTTGTTTCTGAAAGGTACTGAAAAATTCTGTTTCCTGCTATATATAGTGTCAAAAAAAAAATGCTTATTACACTACCACACTTTCTCTCCAGGTAATAAACATTTTCACACTTGGTAGCACTTTATAATAATGTCACACTATTAAGCATTAGTAAGGTGTTAGCATGTGCTTAATTCATCATTCATATATAATTACTCCTTAGCATGTCATTTATACATACATGGATATGTTTATCCATCTGTTACTGTTACACTATGTATAGCTATCACTGCTACTACATCATTGTTAATAATAATAATAATAATAATAATAATAATCATAAACATCCTTGTCATAATTGTCCTAATAATATATCTGTACCTTAAATTGCTACCTTCAAACAAAGAAGAGTACTGGGGACACAAGGTATTTAAGAGGCATACAACCCTCCACTATAATATCCTTATGATGTTAAAGCATTAACCAATAATGCCTTATACAGTGATTAAGTTTACTATATATGTCACTTGTACTTATTAAGTTGTGATAGAACTTGAAATTGTATCCCAATTGAGTATATAACAAAAAAAAATCTAATACATAGATGTTACCAATTACCATAAGTGTTGTGTGACGGCTGTGTGCAGACAGGAATAGGACCCAAGGTGCAGACTCCAGAGACAAACTTAAACCGAAACAGCTTTAATGTTGAACTCAAACATAACATAACTGGACAAAATGGAAAATAAACTAACACCGGCGGACTGACAAAACACACAGCAAAATAAACGGTAGATCGCGACACGGACACAGAGAAACACAGGGCTTAAATACACAGAGGGAGCAATCAGGGAATGGGTAACAGGAGGGAAACACAGCTGGGGCAAATCAGGCCTAACGAGACAAGGGGAAGCAAAATCAGACACATTAACATCAGACATGGACTTTCAAAGTAAAACAGGAAACATAACACAGACTCACAGGCAGGCACTATAACAAAGGGAACAGAGACGTGGGACCAGAGCAGACACAGACACTGACTGGATGTGGGGATACAGCAGACAGGGGAGACAGCAACATGGAACACAGACAGAAAACCAGAACACTAAAACTCTAACCAAACCCCACCCAGAGAACCTAAACTAAGAATGATCCTTAAACCCATAAAGCAAAGCTAGAATATAATGAAATAACAAAATCAAAGAACCAAAACACAAAACACTGGGTCAACGACCCAGGGACCCTAACAATAAGCAGATTGTAATTTTCTTACTAATACAGTATATCACTGTACTATTACTTATTATTTTTGCCTGGTACGCATATGTTTGCTTCCACATTAATAACAGTTAACCTCAGCCTGTTGGCCTAATATCCAGTTTCAATGCAATATTACCAGTGTTACTTTGTAATTGAGTTGTAATAACTTGTTACTGCCTTGTAATAACTTGTTACTGTTACCTTTTGGTTTCTATATTATTGTCTCACTGTCATAACACCAAACTGTATTACATGTGCTATATTTCTACATCTTTCTACATTTTAGGAAGCACTGACTGCTCCTCACATTTCATAAATCAGCAGGGGGCTCTATGAAAACTATTAAAATAGATGTGATCTGACCTACAAATATATATGTTCAGGTTCAGCTATTTTTATTAGATTTTTTTTTTATTTACAATTTTTTTTAAATTAAGTCTTTAATTCAACTACAAATTTAAATTAAATCTTCATGTAGCTATCCCTGTTTTAATTTAAAAAATGTCCATTCAAATGTTTTCCAGTTGCCTCCAGAGCAACTGAGACCAAGACTTTCAGTTCACCCACAGCAACAGGAAAGAGGATGTTTAGGTTTATTAGATTAGATTCACAGGATTTGTTTTAACTCAAGTGTCGTTGCTAGATGTGACTTTATTTTTCAACTACATCAGTGGTGGTGATGAGTCAACACGCAGTTCATTGTGCTTTATTGATTGTATTATTGTTTCCAGCTGCTGGGAGTGATGCAGACGGGAGGTTAGGTTTGAGGGTGGTTTCAGGCTGAAGGCAGTTTTATATGTTCCACTGTTTACAGTGACCGCACACTTTTAAAGCTATGGGTTTAACAGCCAGTTAATGTCACCTTATTAGCTTATTGTTATTATAGTTATTAGTAGTAGTAGTATAAGGCAGGAGTTTATCTCGGTCTGTATTTTTGGTAGATCTACTCATCAATCACAAAGGACTTTTTTAGCTGGTTTCTGTGCAGGTTCAAATTGTAATTAGAGCCATCCATCCCTCTGCCAGACTGCAATGTTCACTACTACTTGCATTTCTGTCAGGAATCTGTTTTTGTTTGTTTGTTTTTTCTTACTGTGCTACTACCTTGATAAAATGTTTATGTTTTTGTTTTCCTTCTTCTTCTCTCCTTGCTTTCTCTAAAAAGAGAAAAAGAAAGAGAAGACCAGGAATAAAATCAATGTGAAGCCCTGGAGTATAGTCAAAAGTCACCACATGCTCATTTAAAAAAGAAAAAAAAAACAACATCTATGGATGATGTAGAGATGAGTGTGTTCTCTCACTTGTAATAAGCTTGTGGACAGAAACATGCTCCAAAACATGTTCAGTTTTCAACAGTAAGTGGTGAAATGCTGTTTAATATTTACCAGATCTGAATAATACAACAACATTGCAGAGCAAAATTGTCAACATCAACCACTGCGTATGAAGTACTCCATCTCCAAGATAAATCCTCCACATCTGAACCCTGTTTGTGAAAGTGAGCAAATGAGAACATCCACATACAACCAAACAACATGAAGAATTCAACTGTACTGGTTTCATTTCTTCATTTAAAAAAAAGTCAGAGAGTAGTGCAGTTGTTGAGCCTGACGCGTCTGTCAAAACAACATCTTCAAGTAGGATGCAATTTTACTTATCTATTTTAAGCACAAGTCAGCATCCAACATTCCATTAACAAGGAGATGTGGCATGCATTACCACTTAATTGGCACTTACATTCTGGGGGTCAGTCATTATGCAATCCTTACGTGTTCCTAAAATTGATAACACCCACAGACTTTTATTTTGACCTGATTTGAATGTTATCAGCACACAGAATGTCTATTATCAGTTGTTATCAGTCCTATACTTATCGTTATTAGGTGTGTCTATCTTCTAGCCAGCTCAGTGGGCTGTTATCATCCATTGTAATCTGTAAAAAACAGAGTACCACAGATTATAGGAATTTCTAACACTCAGTGGTAAATGTCATAGCAAACTCTCAAATACAGCTTTGTAATGAGTGCTTTACATTGTAAATGGGGTAATTTTACTATAAATGTGTGCTTCCTATAGCTAACCAGTACCTTTAGTGTCTTGTGCTTAACAAGCCTGTTCCTTTAAACATTAGTTAAAAAATTTAACCCCAGATACTTGAACAGTCAAGCTGAATTTTAATGAAATTGTGAATGAAGGATAGTTGAATATTTCCCTTTTCTTAGAATTGAGCAGCTATGTCAAAATATGAATTCTTACATTAAAAAGAAGACTTCAAACCTATAACGCGGTTATACAGAATCAAGAAAATGGCAACATTGTAGAAGAGGAAAATTGCTCCAAACTTAAAATATGAAACTAAAGAAAAAAGAAACCAAACAAATCATCCAACAGCATCCAAAACTGGGAGGAAAATAAATCTGATAAAGGGTGATAAAGAAAAAACAATATCTTGGCGACCAACTAGGAGACACTACAAAGACAATGAAGGCGCTATATAAAAATAACAGAATGCATCAAATAACAGTACTTCTTCCCTTGTCATGACAGGGAGTTGTTTTATCCAGTCTGTGAAGACAATCTAGTTTATGGAAAAAAATAAATTCAACAGAATGTTTTATATGTGCAGGCTGTACATGACTGCTGATTGATGTCATAGTTATGGAAATCAGTTGAGAATGACAAAATTCACGGCTGCATGATGACCTTGTCTGGCCATTCATGATAGAGAACTGAAAGCAAAGAGTGATTCGAAGAAGACAAAAAAGGGAATGCAGCGGACCAAATTGAACGTCCGACTACTTATCATAACTTTTTTCTTTTTTCTTTCTGAAACCATTTGAATTTGGATGAAGGGGTACTTTCATAGTTCTTTAAAACCATGGTCCATTGGCATGAAACCAACCAGCTGCAAATGGTTTTCACTTTGGCAGGAAGACATAATTAATGAAGCCCATCTAATGACTATTAGCTAAGTGTGGCCCTGAGCAGAGGGGCAAAATGATGATTTTAATGAAAACCATCAAATTGAACCATTCATTGGATAATTATCTGTAAATTTGTTTAAAGTATTTCATTGAGTAGTAGTTAAACCAGATATTGGCTAACTTGAGTCAGCAGGACCATGACACTTGAGAGCTGTGGACTTCTGAGACCCCAGAGCTTTCCCAATCGGTTTCAGGAGGCAAAGTACAAATTTAAACAAAGGTACGTTTTGTTTTTGTTCCTCTTGTTGTTCTTTTTGCTACCTTGGCATTCACAGGGTACTGATGACACCCCTCCTTTATTTGAGCTGACATTAATAATTATCTTTTGTCTATTGTGAGTGTTTCAACTGTATAGATGTGCCTTGCTGATGTACTCCAGAAGTAAGATTGGGATTATTTGTAATAGAGAGTGGAGGTGGAATAAGAGCTGCAGAATCAACATTTGTAGCATAAGGTGATGCCAAAACCTGAACTCATTCAGTGTTGCTGGGGCTTTAACTTTATTGTTTGTTATACAAAACTATGCATGCCTCTCTCTCTCTGTATTTTTTAGCACAGAGAAGTACTAAATGTGGTAATATTTAAGTGGTTCACTTGTGCCAAGAAGTGTCTGTCAGTCACATATTATAGAAATAGCTTTATATCTACTCTGTGTAACTCTACTGCCAAAATCTTTCTCTAGCTTGTTTTCAGTCATGCTCACAATGTTCCTCCAGGGATGTCAATGCCAGTCATTCAGCGCGTCCACCACTGTGGGTTAGACAGAAATGTATCTACAGTGACTGGATAAATCGCTATCGTATGTTTTAGTGACATGCATGGCTCCTAGACATCAAATCTTAATGACGTTAATGATTCCCCGACTTTTCCTTTAGCGCCATGGGGTTGATATGTGTGGTTTTTAAATAAAACATTTTCTTTGATGTTGATGTGAATGTTTCCCACAGGATGATTTGTCTTAGCTGTTGTGATCTCTTAATTTTTCATTTTCCACCACGCCTGGGCAGCAATGTGGGTGGCATAGTGGTTAGCACTGGTGTCTCACGACAAGAAGGTTCCTGATTTGAACCCCAGTTGGGACCCATTTGTGTGGAGTTTGCATGTTCTCCCTGTCCCAGCGTGGATTTTCTCTGGCACACAAGCTAAAGACATGAATGTTAAGTTAGCTTAAGATTCTGAGTTGGTCATGGATGTGAGGGATATGTAGAAGCTGGTTTAATTGTGCAGAATAAAGCACTGTATGAATCTATGGATATAATGTGACTTCTAGGCCAAAGCCCTTTGAATAGTTGGTAGACCAGAAAAGCACTGTATAATTGCCATTAAATTATATCTGGTTCAACTGTAAGTTACTCATAGTTTCTTTTTCATGCAGCTTGTGCTACTGAAATGACATATTCATCCGCATTAGCAGTGGTTTGTTTTTAGTGGTTTACAATGTGATGGGACAGCTAACATTTTATTGACTATATTATGTAAACACAACATATTTTATGATTGGTATTATTTTAAAACAAGCACTATAAACATTCATTTCATATAGCTAACCAAAGATGAAATGTGCTGTATTTTTTTTCAGTGTTTCTACCCTTTGTAATAGGAATATTTTTAAAAGGTGCAAAACTCATGTATGCGTAATTCAATGTATGTACTTTTTCTAAAGTAAGTCCAGTCTAGTGCAATGGAATGGAAATTAGAAATAAGGTGAGAAACATTTGAATGTAATTTACCATTTACAACCTTTAAAAAAAAAGATTTATTCTGTACAAAATGTTATTTGGTCTCTATTATTACTGGTATCTAATTATTTGTGCTATAAATAGTCATGGCTATGGCTAATGGTCTTGTATGAACTGATGAGGGTTTTTTTACCTCATGTTTGAAGTCCAATTATTTTGAGCTAAGAAATTAAAGCTTATCCCTGTTCCATTTTCCCCTCAGTTTTTCTTCTGTTCACAACTTCGTACATATGCATATGAAGTGCTGCTGACTAAGATTTACATAAGAGAACTGTGTGTACACATGGCTTCATAAACCTGCACTTTGAAGCTTCAACATTAGAACTTCAGCCACTGCCATATTTAGAATGTGCAGTAATAAACGAATAGTAGCAAACTTGATTAGCAGGCTGCACTGATAAACTCTTAGAATTTAACTCACAACAGCTGAAGAGCCGAGAGTTTATATACCAAACAGCGATCCATGGTATTTGTCAGATAAATCCATGTTGCTGCAAAATGCTCCACAAGGCACAAACACTGTCAAGAAGTCCAGTACAGTGACTTCCAGGTATCGGCTACTGCTGCCATTAACTTTAAGCTAGTTACTGAACTGCAGTGCTGTTATATAGTAAATGGAATAGTAGTTTTTCAAGTTTCCTTCGTTGTACTTGATGCCCAGAATTGCTATGTGCAAGAAATGCTCTGGATTTGTAGATGCGATGGACATCTCCTTTCATTGTGTGAAAATGAAACATGGTAGAAACTGCGTCTAAAAAAAACACTTTGCTTTTCTTGTTTGTCAAGAAAGTCAAGACGCAGGCATAGATTTATGAGGTACAATCACATCTGCAACAACTAGGACAGGGCTCGTGGAAGCTTGCTGTCACGTGAATGGATAAAAGCTGGAGAGGGTTTGAAGTTAAGACACAGGAAGAGATAGAGGTGGCCGGGTCGGAGGGAGGTTGGCGGCTCGTGTTGAAGAGGAGGTCTCTTAGGGTGGAGAGAGAGCACATGGATACGATATAGTAGGCAGTGTGCAAATTAGTTTGGGTGCTTCAGTGGTACAAGTCAAGTGCTGAGTTCTTTGTTTTTCAGTTGCTCACATAGCCTGTAGGAAAACAGGGTGACTAGTCAAAATTTGCAGCTTGTGCCAAGCCCCCCTGTCCTACTTGTTTGTCCCAGATCTGCTGATGCAGTTCTCTCCCTTTCTACATTTTTTTTTCTCTACAGCTGTGGGCATTTATTATTCAAACCATTCCTTTTGAATTCTCCCTCTTTCGTGCTTTGCATGAGGATTAGCAATGCAGCACTTGTTATTTTTTTTTCAAAGTAATACCCAAATATATTAGTAACGTAAAATGGGATAATCAAGGTGCAATTTGTTTTTCTTTCCATTTGGCAGGACAGTATACCAGTTCGGTGCTTCTTACAGGGCTTATACTTACTCAAAACAGCTGAGTATGTTCAGGGCTGAGTGGATCTTGGCCTGTCTAAGGATGTAAGAGCCACTCCCTAAGGGAAAAGATATTCAAAGCCAGTTGCATCCATACTGCACTACATGGGGTAGTTTTCCAACTGTGTTTTTTTTCTACTCTTGCACAAAATGTTTGCGTTTCAATTTCAGTGTCATGTAAAATATTTTTAATTATGTGCCAAGCCAGTATGAACAATGTAGGCTTACTTGTTAATCTCATGGAAAATCAGTGAGTGCCCTCCTACCTCACCCCCTCAAAATCAACTTGTGTGTGTTAAATAACTTTGGCATGTAATGAAGCCATAGAAATCGGTTCATACTATGACAACTCTCAAGTTACAGACCTTTGGAATACATAGTTGTGAGCTGAAATGTGACATGGCTTCATTAGATTAGTTAAAATTGATGAACACAGGAGTTCATTCTGGGTGTTTCAGGGGGGGAACCTTTTCTCTGATTTATATGAAAAGACCCTGCTGTGTTATACTCTTGATTTCAGATGGCTCAGTAAAACAGAAAACAAATTCACACAATCAAAGAAAGAAATATAAGAAGGCAATGCCGTATCAAAACTTTTTCTTCTTTAGTTTTGTTACTTTTGTTTCAAGTTTCTTCTGTCCAAAGAATGTTGTTACAGAGTTTTTTCTGGCTGTGTTGGTTTTTTTCTTTCTTTCGTTTTTCCTTTCCTTTTTTTTGTTGGCAGAGTCTGATCTGGGCTCTCTGTTCTCAAGGCTTATGAATCGTTTGCACCTTATGTGAACCTCAGTTTTATACTCGCTATGCCTACTTCCTCAAGTGTTCTTCACTTGGCTGGACGTTGCAAAAAGGTTTTCTGTGATTGTTCGCTGTTTTTTGTGACTTGTTATGTTGCTGAGCTCACAAGGCTTTTTCTTTGGTCTCAGAATATCCCAAACTGTTGTTTTGGCCTCTCCTAAGAATTTATCTCTCTCTGTGATGGATTTCTTTTGATTTTGCAGCCCATGTATATATTTATTTATATATTTATTTGATCTGACAGCTCTTTTGACGATATATTGTGGGTTCACAGAAACGGCTTCAAAATGGAAATGCTATGCTTGGAATAAACTTCAGACCTTTCACCTTCCTAGAAGTGGCTCATGTCTACCCGTGGAATAGCTTTGGAATGAATTGTCCAACCAAACGTGAGGCCCTGAAAACAAGGAGTCGTTTTAATTGGATTATGATGCACTGTTGTGCTGTATCCACAATTCATTGACCTACATCCAAGTACTTTTACACCACTTGCTGCATTCACCCATTCACAGATAGACTCGTAGATGCTTTCTTCCATGTTTAAGATGCTTTTTATCAGTCACAGAGCAATTTGGGGGTCAGTATCTTGCTCCTAGATGCTTTGACTTGACGAGCAATTCTATTCTTCAAGCTATAGCCACCACAGATGGTGTGTTTTCAAACAGCTCAGTAAATAAGGAAAAACACTTCACACTGTCAAAGTACAAGGGTAAGAAGGCAAAATAGATGATAAATGGGGAAGAAAAGGCAGTACACTGTTTATATTGCAGTCTTGCTTCATTGTCTGATTATTAGGTCGAGACAACACATCCACACTCATGCCCTTGACAGCATTCTCTTCCTACTCACGTGGATCCATCAGCGATACCAGACTGAACATCTAACATAATGCCAAAAGGGCTTTCTGAAGTGATTCTCAGAAGTTCATTAAAAATCTTATCTGAAGACGTTTTAAGTGATGTGATTAGGCTTCTGGAGGACCCCAGAGTTTCTGTGAAGCATCCCACTGGTTGATATCTCATCCTCTTTATAATTAATTTCTCTCCCGTGACACACAGCATCCAATACTGTTCAGGCATTCTAAGACGCATTATGCAATAATTACACTGAGATTTACACTCTGTGTGGATGAATTATTAAAATGGTAAATAGTCAATATTTTCAGACTTGGCAAAATAGACTCATTCCTTCTATTTACACAACAACTTCTCGAGGTAATTTGGGTATTTTTTATGCATTTAAATTGTTACTTTATTGTCAGCTTTTAAGTTATTTTAAAGTTACTATTCATTATTCCATTTTTTTCTTCCAGCTTTAAAATCTCTTTATTGGTGCAAACACTATTACTGGACTGAATGCATTACCCTAAGGTTGGATCATGGTTAATTTAAATTGTCCTTAAAACTTGCAAGACTGGCTATACCAATCTTTGTAATTTCCTACAGACCAATTGCATTCTCTGAAAATCCTATCACGTACCACAACAACTTTGTGGCGCGCAGTAAATTATTTCCGACTGTCACTGAGCTATTTCAGCATTTTCTAGTTGCCTCTGCTAAGCAAAGCACACCACTCCTCGGTGCCCTCTCTCACTTTTATGTTGACTAAACTGCACAGTTACTTCTTGTTCTTTCAAAGCCCATTTCTTGCTCACTTTCCCAAGGCTATCCATATCACCTGAAAGTCATCCTGCGGTATGCACCTACTGGCATGATCAACAGCGAGAGTGCCACAAGGGAAATGTAAACAGCAAGAAAACCCTTTGGCTATGTGGTTTCCTGTTCACTGGCAAGTCAATTAAGCAGCAAATGACCCCTAGAATCTACTGTAATAAGCCAAGCGATACAAAATTGCCTTTAATATATCATAATGATGACAGTAATTGGATTAGACGGTTGATTGCATTTTCTCCAGCTGTAAAAATACTTCAGTAACAAAACAATAAAAATAAAAGTGCTGCCAATAAAAGTGAGCTATAAAAGTCAGTCTTTTAGTTCAGTGGTTCAGGGGAAGCACACGGACAAGCTACACTTCATTTTTATTTTTTTATTTTTGTTAACAAAACACTTTTTTCCCCTTTAAACCCAAAATGAAGATAATTATTGTTTACTTAATGTTACAAACTGAAAATTACAGTGGAGTGAGCCATGCTAATCAAACACAGATTACAGCAACACTACCACACCTTTGAGGGAAGTCTTACCAGTTATTATCGCTACAATGCTGAAGTGGCTATGTAAAGGGTACAGGTGCACAGAAGTACAAGTAGGTGTGCAGGAAAAAAATCACCTAAAAGGTACAAGAGCTTTGATATTCACAGCATGAGCCACACGTAGCTCATGCTGTGTGTGGCAGCTGGCTCATTAGTGTTATCTTGTTGTTATTTGGTTTAGATGTCTCGCACACTTGAAGGTGTTGACTGTTAGAGTGAAGTTTATATATAAAACCTTCCATAAAGCATTTACCCTTTGGTTATTTCTACAAACAGCTGATTATAGTCCACACATTTGATTTCAGCAATCTTTGCAGTTGTGTGAGACACAAATCAGGTGAATGCTTTTTAATCGAGCCAAAAAGTCTGTGGAGGAGATTTGGGTGCATCGATAGAGGAGGACTTTTTATTTAAAATCACTATGAACTAATTATGGTCCAGCAGCAGCCCAGATATTAGTAGGGCCTTCAGTGTGTAAGTGTTTGAACTCTTGATAAGAAAATCCTACCAAAGGGGATCTGGTCTGCCATTCTGCCTGCTGAACAAGCTCTGGTGAAGAATCATCGTTGCTCACAGACGGGATTGCCATCAGTCACATTAGTTTTCAACTTAGAAAGAAGTAGTAAGCAAATTAGCATCGTCTCGGCTAATATAACCAAGAACAGATAGTTGCAGTTCCAGCACCAGGATCCCAAACTGGTGAGAAAAGATCTGATTGAAATCGGAAGTGGTACTCATGCATGCTGCGTGGTCTTGATGATCACATTTGTCAAAGGCTCCACCATTGATTTTGGGAGATAATTATCTTGAGTATGAGACCAAGGTCATTCCACTGGTTTATTGCAAGTGAGAGAATCGTCTGCTGAAAACTGGCTGCTCCATTACCATTTCATGAGCTGATAATGACTGAATGATATTATCTTCAATACCAAACCATTTTCTATCCCACCAAGATCTGTTTGATTAATTAATCATTCAGATTTCATTTCCATTGTGTACATTTATACTTCTGTGATGCGGATTTGATAAATATTTATACCCTTATTTCATGACTTTGTATCAAGTGCCCAATTAAACATTTTAATGTATCTTAATTTGAAAATATCAAATTCCACTAAAGAGCTAACAGGAAAGTACACAGAGCAAATTTAAGATAAAAAAAAACCCCACTTTGTATTTAGTTAAAGTTTTTAAAATCATAATTCTTTGTCTTGATACTGTTGATATTTTTGTGCTACTGATTATGTACATCCCTATGTGCAGGTGCCATGTTTTCACAAATGACCTGCAAACAAAGGTTTTAGAGAGTTGCAGGTTTAGAAAACTCACAACCCATCATATAATTTTCAAGTCTACCACTATTTGCAGACATTTTGTATTATATAAGAAAATATGAGGACACATCAAGAAATTTCACATCAAAGCTGGCTGAAAATCAGGCACCTCATTGTTATGTTTTAGGAATTTGGATACACTCTTTTGATGTACCTTTCAAAGCCACTCACAAGCACATTGTCTGTCATCTGCGTGTGTTCTCCAAGGGCTTACAAAAGGTGGAAAATAGATCTAATTTAATGCACAAGTCAGAGCAAACAGTCTGTCCCAGTAAATCAGTGTTTCACAGCAGACAGAAACCCAGATTCATTTCAGTGTTCTTAAAAATAGTGGGCATTGGGTTGCTGATGGGTCTAATCTGAATGATCATATTTGAATTGTGCATGTAATGAGTGTTTAAGTTTAAAGTATATTTACATAACACCACAAATATATATATATATATATATATATATATATATATTTATTAGGGGTGCAACGATACACAAAATTCACGGTTCGGTTCGATTCAATACTTTGGTGTCACGGTTTGATATTTTTTCAATACAAAAAAATGTTCATGCCTTTTTAATTTGTCATTTATTAAAATTATAAATATATATTTTAACTCAAGTACAGTACAGTTTTTAAATGTAATGTTGCTGAAACAACAAAATAATAAAAAAAATGAATCTATCTGATCGAGAAATCACTCATCTTGGGAAAAGAGAGTTTATTACAGAGAAATGGCTCTTTCCAAAATAAAAGCTATACTATCCGCTTCTTCTGGGGTATACTCTCAGCAGCACATTAAACATATCAGGTCCCCATAAGGAGAATCATGTGCTAACGGCTGTTTAAATGACTCGGGTAAAGTTTGTAGCATGCGTGCTTGTTGTTTTTGTCTGCTTCCACTTGTCTTTGCACTAGGATGATGTCGGCGTAAATGTGCAGTCATATTCGTTGTGTTCCCACTAGTGCTGTCAGCGTTAATCTGAAATGACGTTAACGCCACAACACGGCAAATCTCCGTTAACGAGTTACCGTGGATCGCCCCGTGCGTGGGGCTGGACGGCCAACACGTTAACGAGCTAACTGCGCTAACTCACTAGTTCCCACCAATTGAGCATTGCGTGGCACATCCGACATACATACATACATATGTGTGTATATCTATTGCACATATACAATTGTGTATCTATGTTGGCAGCAATAAGACATTAAATGACTACATACATACATAAAAACAGTATATATATATATATATATATACTGTTTTCATGTTAAAATGTATTATTGGAGTGAACATTGACAACAAAGCAAAACAATCTAATGTCACAAAAATTGCACCATATTACAATTTATTGTTTTTATAAAAATCTGTTATAAATCTTTCTACATTTCTGAATACTAGTTATCAAGAGTGGCAGCTAATTGCAGCAGCCACCTAGCTTCCATGACATTTGATTTTGGAAACATCTTGCACAGTTTTCATATCTTTGGATTTACATCAAGTTTCAGTAAGTAGCCATCCCTCTGTGTGAGAGATTAAGTTTACATACCAATTTTCCATTCAGAAGCTATGTCACACATTTTCCAGCAATATATGTTCTGCTCAGTACAGTGTTTGGCAACCACAGAGTAGAGTACTTTTGGCAGTTACAGTCACAGGCAGCACTTGGTAAAGTTGGTTAAAGATTCATTTCAAAGTATTAGTGCAAATTCACAACACAACTCATGTCTAGGTACTTTACACTTCCAAGGAAAGACTTGCATGCAGAGAGAGACATGCAGTGACATAAAGCACAAGACACAAACTAGATCAGGGTCTCATCTAATTATAAAGGGAGCATAACAATAGGAGAAGACAGAAAATGGTACAGGATATAATATTATCTAGGTTTATTCACTATTTGTTTTTTGTCAGCAAGTCAAGCAAGTAACTGGCCTAAATACACGTTTTATTATTTTTTAGTACCTTGACCGAAACTTTTTGAACAACCACTGAAATTTGACATAAGCAAATTGGGGCTTAACACAAATCAGCCCAACTGAAATCTATAAGATATTCTTCATTTTTTTCTTATCTATATATTATAAATGATCTTCCTCCAAGCCATGATGAGTCCCTGAGTCAAAAATTGTAAATGGGCCCTATTGGCATGATTATTGGAAATTTCCAGGTTGTTAGCTTTTATTCCAAAAACATTAGAGATAGTCAAAGAAGGCCTATAATTCTCTGCATTTCCTATAAATACACTACATAAGCAAACTGACTTGCCTTGCTTTTTAGCTATTAGCACTTACACTTTATTCTGATGAACCTCTCATTTATGCTTTGGTTTTTTGTTGGTTGGATTACAGAAGAAGTCAAACTCTGCTAAAAACTATGTTATCAAAGGAGGGTATCCAGGGCCCTTGATTGGCCTTTGCTGCCCAGGGCTATTCATTCAGATAATTGGATGTCCCTTTGAAAATGTTTACTCAGACTGAAAGAGCCACTTAGAGTGCCACAGAATAAAAGTGAGGAGTGACTGCCAGCATGCAATTTGAGACTGTCCATCATATGGATGGTGATACTCTGCTATTTTTTCCACATGACTATAAATGGTTATGCAGATCTACAAATAGAATACTGCAGTCTGCAGTGGTTTTGTCCAAAGTTCTGCTAGTCATTTAATGTCTTATTGCTGCCAACATAGATACACAATTGTATATGTGCAATACATATACACACATATTTAACACTATCAACTAAAGACCTTTTGAAGCAGGAAAAGAACACTGATCTGTTCAAAGGAGCAGTTTCTTAATTTCCTTGAAAAATCTTATCAATCTTTTAAATAATAAGAAAACACATTTTCAATGGTGAAAATAATGTTGACATAAGACACGATTAACACTGTAGAATCTTAGGTTTAGAAAGATAATGATTTGGGTTTAGGACAAAAATTTACTTTAGTCAGAACCCGGATATGGTACACTGTGCTGATGTTGAGTATGGGACTATTACATGTTTTTGCATGATACTGACAGCAGTGGAAATGTGTACTTATTCAGTTACCACAAGAGATAGTCTGTGCAATCTGGTTTTGTTCAGTGATCAGATATGGCTGATTACACCATATGTCCTGCTAGTAGTGCACTCGTTGTTTTTGACAACTATTTGTGATAACATTTAAAGCAGGCATTTCAATTTTATTCATCTGAAATATCAAATAAGGCTTAAATAAGAACATGATGATGAGATGATATCACTAAATGCTCATCAGCCACATCTAGTGCAAACTAATGTACTAGATGCTAAAATCATGCTAACATCAGCAAAGGTAAATATTACAGTGAGTGACATCAGTTTATCAAGTATATGTTTAGACTAACCAGGCAACATTTTCTTCATTAATTAGTTGCACCTACAATTTAGTGCTTTTCTAGACTTACTTACTACCCAAAGTGTTCTATACTGCAAGCCACACTGATGCAGTACATTATTCTATGTACCTTAAGAACTTTACCTAAGATACAACACTGCTAACCACTGCACTCCCTATGCGGCCAGACACGTCACTGATGCCACAAACTATTACATCACACGATGTAACAGATAATGGCCTCACAGAAGAGTCCTCAAAAATCAAGACCATTGTTGGCATAGGTGAAAAAGGGAGAGACATTGCATAGATTCAAATTATGCTTGCTTAAGTTAGCATGCAGCAATACAGAGCGGTATCAATCTATTTTACTAGTGTGCAGCTTAATCCTGTGATTAAAGGATGAATTCAGAGGCACCTAGAACAAAAAAGTAAACACTGAAGTGCAGAACGCAGAGATCTGCAAAACTGTTCTTGAGGGTTAAAGGAGGCTGGAATCTGTGTGAATTGTAGTTTTTCAAGCCCGTTAGAGGGTTTCACTGTGTAGCTTTAGAGTCTAACACACTCTCATTCCCATAACATGCTGCCATTTTTTCAAAGCCACTGGCACCTCAAAATGTACACACGTCACATCCTCTCCTGTCTGTGGTGGTAATGGGTTACATCAATAGTGAGACACGTGTCACTCCCTACACTATACATCACTCACTGTGAATTTTCAACATAGATTCTATGTGGAAGGTGTGTGTATTAGTGTGTGTGTTTGTGTGTACATGTTTAGACATCTTTGTGAGGACCAAAAACTGGAATGATAGTACATTTGTGGGGATCAACAGTCACTTATGGGGACAAAATGCCGGCTCAAAATGTGCTTTTAGTGTCAGGCTATAGTTCATTCTTGATGTTTAGGGTTAGCGTAAGCAGCTAGGATGTCAATCAGATGTCCCCACTAAGATATGAAAACGAGTGTGGTGTGTGTGTGGGGAACAACAGAAACCTGCTAGGTAAGTGTGTGCAACATACAAACCTCTCAGAAATGTGTCATTTACTGTAGATTTATTATGATACTGTCTCACTACAAACACCTCATTTTACTCTACACTACACATAGTGCTCTCTTACCTGAAATGACAACATAGTGGCCAACGCAGTAAGTAATCCTTACTCAGTATGATTTATTATTTAATCATTAGTTTGTACTTGCAATTGGATAGATAGACATTGTACACAAATAGCTAATAAATGACACTCACAATGATAGCTCGATATTAAAAATCAGTGTGCCTATCCAATATCAATCATGACTTCCTGACATGTGTTGCTGAGGCACTCAGTTACAAAATATGAAAAAGAGTGTTTATTAAGGGCTGCATTGACATTATACTGACTTCATCAATCCCAGTCAGCCTTTAATTATGTAGTGAAAGACCCCTTTTGTATGACAAGAAATAGGGGTTTTTATTGAGCATGATTAACACGTGTTGATGTGCCATCCTTTGTAGTGTTTGGCAGCTGGCCTCTCTCTCTGTAGAGATGCAAACATTCAGTTCATGTTGAACAAGACACAAGAAAAGAGTGGGAGCTGTGAGACACGCAATTGCCTGGTAGCTAGGCAACCCTAGAGAGCTGCTCTGGTAGACCTTGAGATGTCTACCATAATATTGAAGGCAAGTATTACTGTGGAAGCTAGCTGGGACTCAGGACTTTTTTTTTTTCCTGCTCAGAGAAATGTCAGACTAAGTTGACAGGATGAATCAGAATTTTGTGGAGTGAATAAATTTTGGATAGGTTTCTTAAATAGGCCACCTCAGAGGCTTCACTTCACCAAAAGAAAGAAAAAAATGCACTCTGGAGCTCAAAGTAAGATTTAATCTTGCATTTAAAGTAATATACATGTATTAGTAAAACTGTGTTCAAGTTCATTTCAAACATTTTCCTCAAACTGTCTAAAGAAAAAAAAATCTAACTGGAAATCTGTTGAAAATGTCTGTTGAATGTCTCTTCTTGGAATTATATTATATGTGGTATGGGCTTAAACAAGAGTTCAAGTTTTCAATTTGCAGCAAATTGAAACTTGTTAGGAATTATAACTCTTTAATATATAAGCCACACTTTTTCAAGGGTCCAATGGTAATTAAAAAATCATCATGGAACGATATAGACTATTCTTGTGTTATTTCATCATAATCATCTAAGCAGGAAAAAAGAGCTTGAAGTGGTCTGGTACTTGCATTTGGAGGCTTTGAAGCCTGAGTTGAAGAAGTTCTCAATGCAAGTCAGACATAATAAAATAAATCCACCAGAGATATTGAATTGTGATTATTGGGACTGTGCAAATCAATAAATTGATAAATTAATTACAAAAGGCCTAGACAATGGCAAACAACAATGGATCCTTTCCATGGTTAGTAAAAAAATCTTTCACAAGATTCAGCCAACCGAAGAAAAAGTATCGCTACATAAAAAGTTGACTTCACAGAAAACACAGAAGTGTTGCCACAAGTGCAAACAAGGAAACCTCGATGTAACAACATACCAGTTTAGATTTTACAAAAAAAAGTTCTGGTTTATGCCTATCAGAAGCATACGAAGATAAACTGAAGGCAGAAAGAGAGAATAATTTAAAAAGACAAACACAGAGAACAACAACCCCCTAAACTGAAGGCTGAACTGGAAATGGACCAAAAGGAGGAAACCCATTCTTTAGTAATGCCTATAAGCAGTGTTGAGGAGTAACGGAATACATGTACCGGCGTTACGTATTTAAAATACAAAATATGATTAACTGTATTCCGTTACAGTTACCGTTTAAAAAGGTGGTATTCAGAATACAGTTACTTTGTTGAAATAAAGGGATTACACGGCGGTCTTTTCCTGTTTCATATGTCAGGCTATGGCCCTCTCTATTTTTGGTAATTCCACGCCGGTGGAAACCCAAACAAAACACGCATTAAGAGGCTCAAATGCCTGTGTCTCAATCTCGTGGCCCATGTCACCTCTACTTGCGTCCCGCATAATGACATGAAGAAATATCTTTAAAAATTATTATTCAGAAAATTATTTAATCTCTCCGTGAACCGCTACCTTATCGTGGTGGAGGGGTTTGTGTGTCCCAGGGATCCCAGGGGCTATGTTGTCTGGGGGCTTTTGGCCCCTGGTAGGGTCTCCCATGGCAAATTGGTCCTGGGTGAGGGACCAGACAAAGAGCGATTCAGAAGACCCTTATGAGGAAAACATCGAGGAAACAGTTTACCCTGCCCGGGATAGGGTTACCGGGGCCCCGCCCTGGAGCCAGGCCCGGGGAGGGTGCCCGAGGGCGATCGTCTGGTGGCCGGGCCTTAGTCCATGGGGCCCGGCCGGGCACAGCCCAAAAAGGGGACATGGGCCCATCCTCCCGCAGGCCCACCATCTGCAGGAGGTGCCATAGGGGTCAGGTGCATTGTGTGCTGGGCGGCTACCAAGACTGGCAATTGGGACATGGAATGTCACCTCTCTGGTGGGGAAGGAGCCTGAGTTAGTGCGTGAGATTGAGAGGTACCGGCTAGATATAGTCAGGCTCACCTCTACGCATAGCTTGGGCTCTAGAACCAGTCTCCTGGAGAGGGGCTGGACTCTGTCTCAGTCTGGAGTTGCCCCTGGTGAGAGGTGGCGGGCTGGGGTGGGTATTCTAATATCCCCTCGGCTTGCTGCTGGTACGTTGGGGTTCTTCCCGGTGGATGAGAGGGTTTGTTCCCTGCGTCTTAGGGTTGGGGAACAGGTCCTGACTGTCATCTGCACTTAGGTGGCAGTTCAGAGTTCCTGAAGGCTCTGGACATTGTAGGGCTGTCCTGGTTGACACGCCTCTACAATGTTGCGTGGAGATCAGGGGCAGTACCCCTAGACTGGCAGACCGGGGTGGTGGTCCCCTTCTTTAAGAAGGGGAACTGGAGGGTGTGTTCCAACTACAGGGGAATCACACTCCCCAGCCTTCCTGGCAAAGTCTATGCCAGCGTGCTGGAAAGGAGAGTTCGTCCGCTAGTCGAATCTCAGATACAGCAGGAACAATACGGTTTTCGTCCTGGTCGCGGAAAACTGGACCAGCTCTTTATCTTCTCAAGGATACTTGAGGGCGCATGGGAGTTTGCCCAACCAGTCTACATGTGTTTTGTGGACTTGGAGAAGGCATTCGACCATGTCCCTCGGGGTGTCCTGTGGGAGGTGCTGCGGGAGTATGGGGTGTGGTGGGTGATGGGCTCCGCCAGGGCTGCCCTTTGTCACCAATTCTGTTCATAGTTTTTATGGACAGGATTTCTAGGCGCAGCCAAGTGGCGGAGGGCTTTCACTTCGGTGGCCTCAGAGTCTCGTCTCTGCTTTTCGCGGATGATGTGGTTCTGTTGGCTTCATTGGGTGATGGCCTCCAGCTCACACTGGAACAGTTTGCAGCCGAGTGTGAAGCAGCGGGAATGAGGATCAGCACCTCCAAATCTGAGGCCATGGTTCTCAGCCGGAAAAGGGTGGAGTGCCCATTCCGGGTCGGGGATGAGTTCCTGCCCCAAGTGGAGGAGTTCAAGTATCTCGGGGTCTTGTTCGCGAGTGATGGGAGAAGGGAGCCGGAGATCGACAGGCGGATTGGGGCTGCGGCCGCAGTGATGCGGACACTGCACCGGTCCGTCGTGGTGAAGAGAGAGCTGAGTGTAAAAGCAAAGTTCTCAATTTACCGGTCAATCTACATCCCTACCCTCACCTATGGCCACGAGCTGTGGGTAGTGACCGAAAGAACGAGATCGTGGATACAAGTGGCGGAAATGAGCTTCCTCCGAAGGGTGGCTGGCCTCTCCCTTAGAGATAGGGTGAGAGGTTCAGCCATCCAGGAGGAGCTCAGAGTAGAGCCGCTCCTCCTCCACATCGAAAGTAGCAAGCTGAGGTGGTTCAGGCATCTGACAAGGATGCCTCCTGGGCGCCTCCTGGGTGAGGTGTTCCGGGCATGTCCCACCGGGAGGAGGCCCCGGGGCAGACCCAGGACACGCTAGAGAGATTATATCTCTTGGCTGGCCTGGGAACACCTTGGTGTTTCCCCGGATAAGCTAGAGGAGGTGGCTGGGAAGAGGGAGGTCTGGGCTTCTCTGCTTAGGCTGCTGCCCCTGCGACCCGGCCCCAGATAAAGTGGAAGAAGATGGATGGATGGATGGAAATTATTTAATATGAAGGCAATAGGCAGAGTTTTACAGGCATAGCCCTAAATAATGTAGTCTCATGGGCAGTGTAGTCCGTGCTGCAGGGAGAATGGCCTGCTATACCCGTTATGTGTCTGTGAGTGCAAGGGAGGTAGAAAAAGGAGAATCGAAAAGTACGAGTTGTCACTGAACAGAAACGGGAGATGGAAGCATGTAAATATAATAATAACCGCAGCAGCCAAAAGGAGTGCCTGACGAGCCCAATTGTAAGTAAGCCTTTAATGCTCAACTGTACACTGTGTACGTGTTTTTCTCAATAACAATAAGTTCCGTTGGAGCACCTCTCTCTGTCTCTCGCTAGCAAAATTGACCCAGACAACAAAGTAAAGCTAGTTTTCGGCTACGAGCCCAACACGGAACCCGGCGTATTAGCCAGAGATCCCTTACTACGGTTCGGAGCCGTGGACCTGTTTTATATACACAAGGAATAGTTTTCTATACGACATCACTGCAAACAGTGCAGCCTTACCTAATGTCTACCCTACTGTTACTCATTTTATATTAAGATTTAAAAATCTAGTTGGTATTGATATGGTGAGTAGCCTTCAGTAATAGTAACAAATCACACAGCAATAGTACATTCATGTAGTATGCATGCCAATATATTAAGTAATCCAAAGTATTCAGAATACGTTACTCTCAGTGAATAACATAATGGAATACGTAACAAAATACATTTTGAGGCATGTATTCTGTAATCTGTAGTTGAATACATTTTAAAAGTAACCTTCCCAACACTGCCTATAAGTTTGATAATTCAAAATATAATTGCCTGCAAAGACCAATTTTGAGCGTTTGTGTTTAAAATGGACATATCATTTTTACATAATATTAAAATTTTCAATAACACTCAAGTTCTGGGGAAAAGGCAAATATAATGGTTTCAAGGTCGAAACCGTTTACATATTTTTGTTTGACGACTTTAATTACGGCTTGAAAAATCAGTACTTAAATTTTAGCTCAGTCGTTTCATTTCAAATATATTGTGCAGAGCGAAAAATTATGGAAACTGTGTCACAGGTTAAATATAAATCTTACCTCTGTTTCATTATTCATAGCTGTTTCACTTTAACATGTGGACATCTGAAACCCTATGCTCCTGTTCATGCACAAAAGTCTGGTTTTGTGGGACTTAGTGGCTGCCAGATAAAAGCAAAGCAAAGTGATTCACCTGTGGCAAGAGGAGCCCTTTGCTTTTAGGGGTTGCTCACCCACACATAATGCCGATTCAAAGCATCCTTACTGGAGAGAGCAAGGCAGAAGTCTAGGCACAGACAGAGAGAGGGACAGAGTAGATATCCGAAAGAGAGAAGATGAGGTGTCAGAAAGGAGAGAAAGAAAGAGAAGATGGTGAAGCAATGACACAGGAAATAGAATGGGGCAGAGAAAGTGCTATGGATAGAAGTGGGGATACAGATGGGGTGGGGGTGGGGGGTTGGAACTGCTCAGCTGGCTATGAGAGCAACAGCAGCGTGGGCACTCAAGTAGAATATTTTTCCAACATCATGGCAAGAGAGCCTCTGAGTGCCCCTGTTATTAGCCATGTTTGTGTTGCTGAGCCTTCTCTTTTCTAAAGGAAACAAGTGGCTTATGGTACTGTACTACTGTTTTCCAAAAAGAAAAAGGAAACAAAAACATTTTAATGCTCGCATGATTCTAGGTTTGATTTTTTTGTGTGGAAATCTTTTCTGATTAGCACGTGAGATGTTAAAAAAAAAACACATTTAATTTTTTTATTCTGCCACCACTCAACCAATACCAAATGACAATACAAAGGAATCATCTTGCTTTTATCATACAAAGGATTAATTTTAATATTTACAGTATTCAGAGCAAATACCTCCTTACCCATGAGAATAGAGTATGTTGCTCTTTGGCACGAATCTGAATTGCAAACAATTTGCCTCAGAAAAATTCTAATTATGGCATAAATCCATTGATGGAGGTGAATATAAACTTAAAAGCAAAAAAATTATTGTGGATGGCAATAACAAAGGAGTACCTTTCATGCATTTCAGATAATATTTAAATTTATACTTTGACAATCATTTCAAGGCTATACATTTGGGCAAATATTTGTATTCTATTGAACTCCTCCTATTCATGCAAATTAATCCGGTCGTTAAGTGATGATGTGACGAATCCTACTTCCGGTCCTAAAGTAGTCTGCGTTTAATATGGCTTTTGTGTTGTTAACATGTTTAATGTTTTGTATTTTCTTCTATTTAACTCAATTGTTACACCTGGTAGACGCTGATCATTTTATTAAAGATGAAAGACAGTTTTTCAACTCTCAGTAATGCCATAGTGATCATTTGATATATGGACCTGCAGCGGAGTTTAGGCCCAGACACAGCTAGTGACGTCAGACTTAACGACCGCATTGCATGCTGTATGACCAAATGTTTGTGCACTTTGGAGGTGTTTCCCCTCTGCTGTGATCAGTGTTGGGGTCATTACTCAAAAAAAGCAATTATTACACATATTACAAGGGCACATTTCTTAAAAGTAATGATGTATGTTACTTAATTGCTCCTAGGAGAAAGTAACTCATTATACTATTCATTAAATTTCATTTCACTCTGTAAAATGACATGAAACACACTATCTCATAATTACTATTTAACAATATAAACCTAAGGTTACAGTCCCACACACCAACACAAATCCCTATCCTAATGTGAAACACACGTCTTAGTATTTAGCTGATTGCACAGAGCAAAGATGAAAACCAGCACAAAGTAATCACCACAGGCTACCTGCAGAAACATGAACAGGTAGCCTGCCTGCTCATCTGTTTGCCTGCTGCAGTTCAGGCTGTGGCTGCTGGGCTGGGTTTAGCTTTCCCTTAGCTTTAACATCAATCTTTGTTCTTGGCTAGCTTAGCGTTAGCATGCTATCTGAGCTTGCAAAGAGTCAAAGTTGTGTTAGCAGCATATGCAGTTGTTTCTGTCCCGGATGCTGTTTCTACTTTACCATCACGCTCTCATCCTTTTGTGCAATAAAAGTAAAAGTACTGACCATATCCACCCTGCAGATGGCTCCTCTATTTTCCTCCTCGAACTGAAATAAGGTGATTGTAGTGAAAGCGCAAATAGTACCAGTAAGGGGGATCAACAGGAAGGCAGATTAAGATTTCAAAGGAATTGAAATATTGGGAACTGGTTCTCTACGAGAACCGGTTTTCGATTCCCATTCCCATATGACTTAGATAAACAAGATTGCAATGAAACATGCAACAATGAAGAAATGTGTTACCCAGTACAGTCATGTGGCTAGTCGTTTTGATTTTAGTTACATTTGCAGTATGCTTCTACGGACAGCTGTCTATTGGCTGTTTCACTAATGAGGTTCAGATTTATATATATAACTAAAAGGACAAATAATAATGACTTACATTCTTTTTTGTTTAGTAGCTTCTTTCATCTATAACATCTCAGAATTCATTTAAGCATGCAGTTGAAGCTTCTGACTGATACAGTACAGTATGTCTTAATATTTAGCCATTCAACAGAGCTTGTTATGGAGAACAATACACTATTGATTCTTTGATCACACCCCAAACCAGAGAAGACTGATAAAGATAAATGACTTGCAATAGGCATGGAAAAATATAAACAGAAGACAGAAAAATGCAAGTACTGCTGGGCAAAGGTCGTCATTCATGTATGCCTTTAATTAAACACTCTATAAGTATCAAAAGTTTATGGAACTAACTCAGCATAAGTGGTTATAAAACTTTTAGGTCAGCCAAGGTAACAAAGCAAATATGTCTGCAAGATGGAGCAATAAGAAGATAACAGAATTAACGTTTAATGCAATGTAAAATATTCACAAGTGTGACTACACTGATTTGTTAAAAAAAAAAAAAGTAACAGTCTTAGGTTGGTTGTTTGTATCAAAGCTCTACAAAGCTTCTGGGACACTGGGACACGACCCTCTGCATAAGTTATACTAAACATTTTCACTAATTACAGAATTTCTCAACAATCCACATTGGTCATACTGATGCAATAAACTTGCAAGAGAGTCTAATTAAAAAGAACCCAACTGCAATCATCTCCATGAATCACACTCTGACTGATTTCATATCTCGAAAAATGTCAGTGTAGTCTATAGAGCCTGCAGACTGCAAGCCAGGTACAGCTGTGGCAAAATATCCTATTATAAATAAAGTCATTTAGTATAAATGTTAACATCTGACATTGCTACACCTAAGGTGTGACACCTATATTAATGAAGCACACACACTACACGTCTGCATGTACATATAAAGTCATGCATCTCGGAAATTACCTCTCACCCAGAGTCTCGCAACAAAGAACTAACCTATATGAATTTCAACAAGTTTAAAACAGGAGCTAAAACATATTCACTGTGTGGTGTAGACAAAATTTATTGAAATCATATAAACTGTTCAGCAGTATTCAGATAATTATACTGACTGATCGAACCATACAGCTAAACGGTGAGATACATTTGTTACTGATGAGCAATATGGTAGACTGCATGATCTGTTCATAGTGCTGCTGTGGAAATGGAAAATATAAAGAGAAACCGGATGTTAGAGATAAAGTGACTGCCTGCGATGTGGCCCTGAGGTTTAGGAAGGAATCCTGTGATGTCTGAGTTTTGGTTTGATGCTCACTGGCATCGGGGTAACTGTTTGGCATCAGAAACATCTGAATCTGGGCAGTGTGGTAGTGTCTTGGTGGAACAGCAAACAGAATCCATCATTACAGAGCAGCCTTTAAAGAGGACATGAAACAATAAACACAAAGGCTAATTTACAAAATGGAGCCCTGCTCTCAAAAACTGATATAGATAATAACATAACACTGCCTGCGAAGCTGGAGTGCTTAGAGTTTAAGTTTTGAGAACATGTGTAGTGTCATCTTCTTTCAGTACCTAGCTATGTCGTGTGGTTGGTTGGTTGTGGCTAATAGACTTACATTCGTTTATGTTAGCCAACTAATGACAGAATTGATAACTCAGACAAAAATAAGACACTAAAGCTAAAAATAATTTTAAGCAGATCACTTTTGGGCCGCCCCTGGCTCAACAATAAGTTTTATGTTAAGAAATCAGGGACATACCGTCCACTTTCACTGTCTGTCTCTGTAGCAGTAAGTGGTTCTACGTTGTTTGGCTAGCTGCACTCAAACATCCACTTGTTAATGTTAACCGGTAATGTTTGGGTTTGTAAAGCACTTTATGAATAAGGACTGTGTGGAAGAGAGCCTGTTTGAGTCACCACCAAACAGTTACTACATAACAGGCTACTACATGTGCATCACATAACTATTTCATATCAAAGACGATTGAAAATCCTAACATCCATCAGCATGTCCTCAGGGGAAAAAAATCTGTGCATTACATTCTCCTTCACTTACATTTAGGCTTTGCTTTTCCTCACTTCTAATATGAAATAATCCAGTCAGTGAGATGATGTGAGGAAAAAAAAAGGTCTCCATATCGTGTGGCATATCTTCTTCAGACACTTTTTTTGTCCATCTCACACATAGACCTATTTTTCCTGCTGCTGATGGGAATCACAGTTGTGCTACAGTAAATTATTTGAATATGCTTGGGCAACGAAAGATTATTTTATTGCATTAAATAGCATTGATTGCATCAGCTGATTGCAATGCTTGGTACAGTCTGCCAGGGGAGGAAAAATTAAGAGTTTCGGACTTCAGCTTGTGGGGTTACAGTACCACCTGTCACCTGACTCAAACAGGCTCTACTGTTAGGAATTTACCTCATTTATGTTTTATCTTTATTATACATTTTTGTTTTGTAGGATAATGTAGAGTGTTTAAAGTAAATGCCACACCCATACAACACAAGCCTGTACTTGAAAATTACTGGACAAATGCATAGAGCATAGATTCTGGTGTGTGTAAGTAGGCCCTTGTTTTCTCTTCGCAGGGAAAAGATGCCCAACTGGAGTGAAGATGTAAGATGAGCCATGAACCAGACCCAGTGCCAGTAGACCTAAGTTTAAACTGTGGTTCCTCCAACTTTTTAACCAATCATATCATGTTAGTATGACACAAGTCCTCATTTCTAAAGTGCTTTACAAACCCGAACATTACAGCTAGAAGGTGGATTTTCGCATTCGAGTGCAACTAGCCAAACAACATAGACCTACTTAGGTGAAAGTGGACGGTACATTAGTGGACAGTTAGGGGAAATTTTCAATGTCATTAATGGTGTTGCAATTTACTACACACTACTTTTAAGTACTTTCCAATTGCAGTGACTTGTTTACGGGTGACGAGTAGGGGCCACTGAAAAAAAAGAGGGCATATTTTGGATTTTTCCCCCAAAAAAGTCTGAGAAAAATGTCAGAATTTTAACATTAATCTCAGAACTCTATGTGATCACTATTTATTTATTTATTTATTCACTGATTCATAATTAAATGTTAATTTAAATAATGCTCTCTCTCTAAATATCTTCCTCTTAAAACCTCTTTTTCAACTGAAAGAAATTTATGGTGCAGGTGTTGGATGATGGTCAAGCAAATGACTGCTCCATATAATACCCATAATACATCCAATAATTAATGGATATGGTATTTAAATGTAGTAGAAGGTAACAATGTTGTTAGCATTCAGAGAACATGCTGTTTAGCAAAACAAAAAATGCTCAATGGAAAACATGTACTCCCTCTTCCTGTGTAACTTTCTCCAGATAACCTGTACAAGATAACATGTACAGGTTAGTCGTGATTGAAAACTGGCTTTGAGTTTAAGCATGCGTGCTCTGTCTTTTTTTATTAACCGTGGGATGGCTTTGGTTGCCCAGGATGTATCACATCTCTTAGCTAATGTCAGCTGGGATAGCTTATGAATGTATTTAATAAAACAAAATTAAATGGCAATTATTCTGCCAAATTTACATCACATCCACCCAGGCTGACATAGTAAGCAGACTTGCGGTGAAGGCTGATGACAAAACAAAAAAAACACATGTCCATTCTCTGGATGTTTCATTCAGAGAATATTCTTTTCCAGCTTTCTTCAAATCTCTGGTCATTTCATAACAAGTTCATGATCATGCATGACAAGTGTATCTTGGCACTCAGCCTCTCACACAATTTTAGATGAAAGCAAACAGGCAGGACTGACATTTTTTAATAATGCATGTGATTCAGGGTGCCATTCTGTTAGAGCCATTGTCATTCACCAGTAAACACCCTTCATAGCCAACCATTCAAGCAGACAGAATAGGCTCACTAGGGAAGGTGGGTCATTGGAATATGTATGGGCAGTTTCTATTTCCCATTAAATCACCTGATTTTTTTTGCTTCCATCTCATCATACATGCACATTTTATTTGCACATAAGGGCACGACATAAATGTGGTTTTTTTTTGTCCATATTTTTAACGTATAATTGGATTTTTATTAATTTATACATTGGTTAATACATATATCTCTTATGTTTTTTTGTTGTGTTTAGCTTTTTTAAGCCTGGTTTTTATTAATATTCTGCTGGTAAACACGAGTGGAAATATGAATATGAAAATAATAATATATGAGAAATATATAACATAATAGTTATTATACATCACATTATTTTCATGAACATTTTGCTGTGCAACAAGCAGTTAATGTTAATGTCAGTTAATGTCTTTACAGTTTATTCCATGGTGTATACTGGTTTTACCCCAATCTGAAGGCCACACTCGGCACAGATGTTCCTGGATACTATGCCGGCCACTTGGTTATGGCGCTCCATGTATTTCCTGCCTGCTGGCAACTTGCACCATCCTGTTTTGTGCTGGATTGTCTCCGTACAGCCTGCACATGGGGTCTTCCCTGGTGTGGTAGAGACAACCTCGGTCGATTTTGTGCTTAGAGCTTGTTCCTGTGCTACCATGATTAGTACTTCTGTATTGTCTTTCAGTCCAGCTTTCGCCAGCCACCGGTCGGATTTCTTGATATCAGCCACTTTTTCTATCTCTTAGTTGTACATGCTGTGCAGGGGGCTGTCCTCCTTTGATGGTTCATCTTCTTGCTCTTTTTCTTTCTCGTGTTCCTACTGCCTGATCACTAACCACGTGATCAGTTGTGGCCATCTTCCTGATGTACTCATGGCTCATAGTCCTTTCATCCTGGATAGTATATATATTGTAAATAGCATGTACACAAAGAAAAATCTGCTGGAGCTAACAATAAATATTTCTAAGTGATTCTTTTCCCTACCCTGCACTTCTACACAAGAGCTTAGAGTTACCCTACCTACTAACTTTACCCCCATGTTAACCCCTGTATAAAGGGTTAGGCCTAACCTTAACCATGTGATGAGTTAGACCTCAGAGGATTAATATATGAGTTACTGTTAGTTTGTGGGGTAGTTTTTATTTAAAACTACACTTTTGTGCATTTTATTTCTGTAAAATATAATAGCTACTAATATAATAGTGAGGGCATGAGATCATCCTCCGAAATACCAACATGTTGAGCAAGAGACTAAAAATCCAAATGCACTTCCTTACTCACAAAACTAACATCACTGGAGAATGCAACAATAATGCTACAGGCAGCTTACACATACAGCCCCCCAGTGAAGAAGTCCAAAAGAGATGTACAAGTTTTAACAATCCCCATACGGCATAAGAAGAGGGTCAGTGTAGCCAGATCATAGGCAAGCAGGAACAAGCTCATAAGTCAGACTCTGTATATAGTCTGATGCTGTCTGTGCAACCAATCAAATTCCCATGCCTCCAGCTAAAGGACCAATAGCCTGCTGTTACCCCATTCAGTCTGAAAGTATGAATCACTAATCATTCGTTTCACTAACACGCTGAAAAATCTGATGTAACAACACACAAACTACTCTGCTGAAACAATCGTTTGATAGTGATATGTAGTGATATGTAAAAGAAAACCACCGACATAAATATTAACAGCAACATACTATACTTACTGCTAGAGTATAGCATACGGGCAGTAGCCCCTTATTAGAACTCATATGAAAATATCAATTTAATTCCTGTTTTCATTTGACTGTCATCTGTTGGTAGGTACTAAAACATAACACAACTTAGTAATTCACTAGTAATGCAGTACAGATTTACCTGTATAGGTATGATGAACTTGTAAACCTGTGATTCTGAAAAATGGTCATCTATAGTTTGACATAAAAATTTCAGCAATCTTTTATCACTATGTATCCCGATGTTGAGTAGTCACATTAATTTGAAAGCAGAATGATAGAGATAATCCTTGCACTCATCCTAAAATCACCTTGGGTGATGTGATGATATTGTGTGACATCAGTTTGTGAGACAGTAAGGCTTGCGGTCCGGGATTTTCACAGAGCCTGAGAACATGTGACCATGCCGGCAAGTGTTGATGATGATGATGGTGAGGATGATGATGGCGTCTGTGCCAGTGGCTATGTGTGTACTGTTGCAGTGTGATGAATATCCCTATCCCAGATGGCTGCCTCTCCACGAGACGGAGCACGCGAACCCTCTCAACCAGCATGAGGCTTCAGCGGCCAGCCTCCGTCTCCCCACCAAGGTCACCGTCAGCAGAAACAGAACAGGGAACGAGTTTAATATCTCCTCTGCTGACAGCTGCAATTTAATTGTTACCTTGTGAAACAGATACAACACTTTCGGAAAGAAGAAGACCAAGGCTCTATCTTGATGGCTCTCTAGCGAGTGCACCAAATCCTTAGGCTTCTTTTTTAACTCAAAGAACACTTTTAAGTACTTCTTTTAAACTTGGGGAACAATTCCTTTGAGAGTCTTCTCGATATACTAAGTGTGCAGGCAGTTTTTAGAGTGGTATTTCCAACCGTAATTTACTGAACCGTAACCGCTTCCATTCTCAAAGTCTGAATTTTTTACCTAGATTTTTAAGATAGGGCATTTACTTAGCAAGTGCACATTTAGTGTCCTCTTAGTTCCCACATTTTCTACAGCACGTGTCTCTAAAATGAACAAATAGGTACTGAGAGGTGGGGGGTGGGGTGGGGGATATTTGTAGCCTGAGGTGTTATGGGCCATTCAGTCATTAAACTTACAGTTTACTGTGAGCATGAGCAGAGAGGTTATCTCAGTCCACTCCAGCATATTTCATGAAGTTAGGCTCTACTCAGTTTTATTGTTGTAATAGAAAGTAGTGGTCTTTCAGAAAATCAAATCTTACTAATACCAAAACTATAAAGTGATGCTACTCTGTTTAGCAATAAAATTGCAGTGGAATAAAGAATAATAAGTGCCTGATTACAGACTGATTACTGATGGGGGGGAAAAAAACAGGTGAAAGCAATAAGAGAATCAGATATAGACATAAAAGTGACACATAATCTGAACGAACCTTAACCTCTGCCTCTCTCTCTCTCTCTCTCTCACTCACACACACACACACAAAATAAAAAATGAACAACTGATACTTAAAAGATAAGGATTGCATAATGAAGAAATAAGTATTTCTTCAATCAATACTTTCTCACTTACTGCCAAAAATTCTGACATTTTTACCTTGCCCTTGTAATATTACTATTATTAACATACTTAATGAATTTTATGGGGGGGGGGTATTCACCTAATTTTCTCTTCAAATTCAATTTATAAAATATCTGTCAAGCTCTAAAAGTCACTTCTACATGAAGCATTGCTTTTTCAATTACATGGGTAGTTAGATAATTCATAATAAAGAAGCTTACCTAGAAGAAACACAAAATAAATAGGAACTCCATAATAATAAGAATCATTTTATCATATGGCTTACTAGACCGAAAATTAATTTGTATTTTCTTTTAAAATAATTAAGAGTTCACTGAATCCATCCCATGATTAAAATATAATTCTTGAATGTTGTAGTGGTTTACTGTTCAATTAACTTTGAAATTAAAGCGTGTTCAATCGGTGCAAGGCAGACCTGATGATTAAAAAAGACAAATGATGACATGACTAATGCTGATATACTTAAGCTTATTTAGTCATTATGTGAGAGGCTATCAGGTTGGTCAGTTTCATAAAGCTTCATTGTAAGTATGGATGCTGATTCAGGGAGAACCTTGGAACACTGAGTATATAAGAAAAAAATAAATGGTACAAGAGAAACTGCTGCACACAAAAGGTCACTGAAAGGATGTTATTCAAAGATGAATACAATAGCCCATGCAAGGTTTGCCTTATAAAAAAAAAACAAAGGGTCTTTTTGCAATTTATTCCAAGGTACCTAGTGCCAGTGACCAGATAACGAACCCTGTTACATTCTTGAGCAAGGCAGTGATCTCATAGAGTACACTGGTGGCACAGAAGCCTGTCTAAAACTCAAAAATATCAAGACAGGCATTAAAGGCTGGCGTGAGTAAAAATAGGATAACCTGACAAATGTAACCATTTCTTCATCTTTAGACGAGTCCTAAAAGGTGCACCTCTATAACTCCATTCAAATTTTGCTGCTTGAGTGATTCTGCTATACTATCTCCAATTATAGACGTTGTTAAAATTACATTAGTCGCGTATTTCCATAACCTGGCTGGCTCATACATTTAGAATTTTCTAGCATCAAAATCAGTGCTGCTGCAAGACTTGAATAATCTGAGAGCCAGAGACTACATAACATAAGGCCACATAACTCTTTCTGTGGCATTCCTGCATTGGTTGCTTGTCATTTTGATTGATTTAAAAATTTGATTGATAACTTTTAGTGCTTGTCAAGGCCTTGCTCCCAGCTATGTTTTGGACCTTTTAACCATCTATGAGCCATTGTTCAGCCTTAGAGCTCCAGGCTCTATCGATGCTGGCTTTGTTACACCCAGTCAAACAGTGCTCTCTTTCAAATCACCTGTCAAGACACAGTTCTGTTCTTTTTTCCCCTCCTTGATACACTGCTTTTTCATGGAGCCACATCTTGCTAACTAGACACTTAAGGTCTGCCTATAATACCATAAGAATAAAAAAAAATACTCCACATAATGTACATCATATTTTTAGGACACACTGGCCTATAATGAAATATGTGATAACAATGTATAAACATTAAACAAGATTTTATTTTATTTTACCTTTTTTTAATCTTTATGATTATATAGCTTTTTATACTCAACTTCATCACTGTTCTGATAGGCCAGGTTGTCATTGTCATATCATCATAACATACAATGATTGTTATTATCACTGATTATATGATTATATCATACTATTATGAATGTAACATGTTAATTTATTTTGGTTTATCTTAAGTCTTTATGTTCATGTTACACATAGCAACAGTCAGTGGAAGCAAACTGACTGACTGACAATCAAAGACATGTTTAGCTTTCACAGGTATGGTTTTTACTATTCTGTTGTATGTACACACCATAACGACAGAATTTTGGGAGAATTTTGAATTTTAGATCAGCCATGTAGGATGAAATTAACAGTAAGCTGAACAACAAGCAAATAAACTGGACAGTTAGTCAATCCCCTCAAGGAACTCTTGCATCTGCAGAAATGTGACGTGATTCATCATCCTCTCAAGGTGAAGCTACAGGTTTTGCAGCTCATTCTAACCTTATTTCACCACCATATTTGTTTCTAAGTCTCTGCAACTGTGCGAGTAATTAAACCACAAGCAAACTATGTGCCACTGTACCCCAAGATTAACATTCCAGAGATCAAGAAAGAGCTCAAGAACCTTTTGAAAGAATAATTTCCATTTACCCTTTTTCTATCTTTTCCAAACCAAAGAGGGAAAAAAAAGCCTAGAACTTTTCCAAACCCAACTGACATTTTTCACAGAGGGAGACCTTTGATTTCTAATTGTGATATAGATCACAAGGGTGTTCAGTACACCCATGGGTGTGTTTCTGTTAAGGTGTAAGATGCTTTTTTTTCTTCAATAATGTCCATACTATGGCTTTTGAGGGTTGCGCGATATAAATCTGTGACATTTTGAGTCTCCATAATGACTAAAGGTGAGTGAGGATAAAATATGCAACCACAGTAACACATGGCTGGAGGCCCAAAGCTGACCACTCCCTGTTAAGTGTCATAAATGTGATGATGTTTTACTGCAGAGCAAATGAATACGCGCAAATTTGTGCTTTGATGCGCAACAATGAAAAACAATATACCTGTAAGGTTTTTATAAAATATATCAGAGCATCCAGAGATTCTATAAAAATAAAACAAAGTTATTAGTGAATATCTTTCTCTCATTACTGACTCACTATTACACAGTTTTGCAACGATACAACTGTAACCTCCATATACAATAAATGGACAAATATTGGGCCAAACCTCTTAATCTTGAATTCAGGTGTTTTCAGTCACATTCCATGAGGTGTATAAATTCAGCCACCATGCAGCCTGTCTTCACATTTGTGAAAGAATGGATTATTGTAAGAGTTCACTGAATTCGAATGTGGTACTTTGGTTGGATACAACCAACTAGTGGTGCGTGATACAGCATATTTTAGTATCGATCTGATACCAAGTATCGGCGATACTGATACCGATACTTTTCGATGAATAAGTTGGATGCGTAATTGAATTGCTAAATCTCAAATAATTTTCATGACCTTAAGTGTTTTTTGTGTTGTTTCCTTTTTTATTATTAAATAGTTAAAACCCAGGACATAATTATACAGAATTTATAATCAAATAGAAAATGCTTATAGAAAATTAATATTACCAAATTGTTTTTTTTTTTAAAAAAAATCTTAAATAAAAAGTGCACTCAAACCAGTAAACAAATTAAAACAAACAAGTACTGTTTAGAAACTATAATACAAAAATTACAATTAAAATTCAACAACAAAAACAACAACTGGTGAAAATATAAATAATATGTAAACAACTTAACAACCCCCAAAGCCTGCTCTGCGCTGACACAGGAGCGGCGAGTCCGGTGACCTGGCTGTTTCGTCTTTGCCGAAACCACAGCATTGCAAACAAGGGCGGAACTTAAAGTAAAGAATCGATCTCGCCAGGCTAGTATTGATCCGATACCAATGCCGACTTGGTATCGATACCATCGATATTTGGATCCGCCCACCACTACCACCAACGCAGCAAGTCAGTTGCTGAAATTAAATGATCCACAACAGCTCGGTCACAAAGTTGCAGACCATGTAAGGTTACAGACTGAATGACAAGCTCTGAGGTGCGAAACATTTATTGTGTAAATGTTGACAACACTTCTGACTCAAGAACAGCACTATTCTAAATCTCCTCTGATATTAACATCAGCACAAAAGCTGTGCATCAGGAGCTTCATGGCATGGGTTTCCATGGCCGAGTGGTTCCTGTAGGTGAAATGTGTAGGTGACCCAGTACTTATATATAGATGACTAAGCATAGTATTGGTTATTTTCCTTTCAAAATGTCTACGTGATAGAATCGTTATATTTTCATTGAGATGAGATGAGATGAAATAGCCTTTATTTGTCAGTTGCAGGTCTTTTGCCCACAACCGAGATGACAGACCTTGCCGACCGTACATACAATACACAAACATCACATTGGGGAGACAGGTCAGGCTAGGTAGCGAGGAAAAAAAACATCAAAATGTGTAACACAAAAGGATAATACAGGAATGCACAGATATCAACACACCATAGCACAATAAACACAGACAGCAACATGGGAAAGAGTTCCAGTGTGTACATTTGATCTGGGACCGCTGCAATCTTTCGACTGCGCCTCCAACTGACCCGATGTCCACATCAGAGGGGAGGTAAGCGTTGGAGGTGGCACTGGATCCGGGGTAGGGAGGGTGATGCGTCAGTGAGTGCTTATCAGTATCAGTATATGTATGTGTGTGCGTGTCCAGAGTTCAGCTGAGACAGTGTCCTTCGCCCTGCCAGGCTAAGTAAACAGTCTTCCAGCCAACCCAGGTGGCCTTGTAGGGAATGGGAAGGAACAGACTCAACACAGTCGTTATCAGGGAGTTGTTGTTCGGCTCCAGCCTTGAGCCCACAGCTGGCGCCGAAGGGGTAGCCGCATTATAATGGAGATTTTTCTTTTACAAACAACTCATGAGAATTTCATGCTGTTTTTAACACTCCGACACCGACACTGGTCTCTCAATCTCCTGTTGGATAGCTGCGAGTTTCTCCATGATGTTATTTACCTTCAATTCCATGGTCTTTTCACTCTTTTGCTAACAGAGCAGATTCTGAGACCTCACGACTGCAGCCAACTGATCCGCGATGCAATCCAGCTTCCGCCCAGAGGTGTTGTTCCGAGTGGATTCTTCCTTGATGTAATTCAATATACGCTCAGAGGTGTTATTCTGAGCCTTCACTGCAGCCGTTAGCGCCTCCAAGCTCTTAACCATGCTGCATTCAATGAGCCCATTCTGAGAAGTCGCACCTCGTCCCATCGTTTCAATCCCAGCGGGCAGCCTTGGGGGTGTTTGAACAGCCGGTTCCGCTTTCTTAATTCTCTGATAAGCCAGGGCCAAGCCAGCTCCGATCAGTAAGAACCCTGTTATCATGGTTCCAAATAGGTAGATATCTTCAGCATCTTCGATCGACAGTCCCGCCAGGCACACGATCCTCCATGTCTGCCACCCGTCCATTGTGTATCCAGCAGGGAAAGTCCCTCCAGGGCACTCGGGCTCTCCCGTGCCCAGACTTCTCGTTGAGAAAAGGGTGTCAATAGCATTCAGAGACCAATTGATCAAATCCATAATTCTCTTTAGGTTTTAGAAACAGACTATGAGAGTGTGTTCCAGGGAAAGTAATACAAAAAAAACACGAGACTAGACAAGGACATAAACAGAGAAGATAAGGGAGAGGAGAAAAAGTCGTCCGCCTCCTCCGAGAGCCAAAGAAATAGAGAAATTGTGATTCAAGAGTGAACACAATGCTCAAGTCACATGTTGGTGCTTTGTGTAAATCTCCTCATGGTTGAGATGCCATGTTGTGATTTTAAACATTCCTGTCTCAAACTGAAAACTGCAGCATGGTTTCTGATTCTGGTTCTGTATGATAGTCATGCACTGGCATCAGAACTGACAGGTAGACTCAATTATACCTCACTGTAGTGTAGCAAAGTATTCAGACGCATTGAAATTCCAGCTTGGGAAAAGGAGGATTTGCTTGAATGTTGACTTGATGTTTCCTACATGGCATGAAATATGCTGCTTGGAGTGATAGTCTTCCAAAATATCTAAGAGCATGTTTCTGATGATGTAGTTCTATGTATGAATTAATTCAGCTGTAATATAACAGCACCTTCACAGTAGCTGAATGAACCACAGCACAGGGATTTTTCATTCTGATACATGTAAACTATTGAATTAAAATGATCAAATTGTGATGTGCTTTGCTCATCTAAATGATAAAATGCATTTAGAAGGAGTTCGTGGATTGATAAGGAGCAAGTTAATTGAGTTACCAGCCATGCAGAATATGGAAAAATCTGGCCGCTTCAGCATTAAAGGTGACAAAGAGATTAGCTACAGGAAAGATGATGCAGAATTACTGGACTACAAGTGTCAGCTAAAATCAGTCCGGGCCCCAGTGTCTTAGATTGCCCTTACTTACTGGAACGTGCTCAGCCACTCAACACCAACCAGGTTTGTCATGATGAGAGCAGATGAAAACGATGAGCAAGATGATGTCTTTGCATAGGAGTCATGTCTATAGATCTCTATGGATCTCTCATTCTGCTGATTCCAATAATCTGGCTACAATTCTGGTGATTCTTACTATATATTCAGTGCATCCAAAAAGTATTCACAGGGCTTCAATTGTCCTGTGATGTTACAGTCTTATTCGAAAATTGATTCAATTGATTTTTCACCTGATTTTTCCGTAAAACCAAAATAGAAAAGTATGTTTGAAATTTGTGAAAATTCTGGGAAACATTCTGTTTTTATATTTTTAAATGATTTAAAGTCATTATTCACCAGAAATAATTGTGCACTGTTATTGTATAATGAAATCAAATCCTTTTAATTGCTAGTGATGAAGAGAGTCTGTCATTACATCACTTTGACGTAAACAAAGACATTTTCCAAGACATACATATTCTTGAAAGATGATATCTAATAATTACAGTTTTTTTTTTCCCTTACAGAATCAGGTCAATAAAAATAAAATGTTGTTTATTACTGAATACTTAGCAATGAACGTAATGGATGTAGTTATTATAGTAATCAAGATAAATCTCCAGAAATGTACAGACACATACACGCACATTTACTACTGCATCATTTGTCAGATAATGTAGGCTATTAAATTTTGGCTGGGTAGTTGTTCATAAAATTGCTTCTCATGAGTCTAGCAATCTTGAATGAATCTTGAATCGTGCAAGATTTTACTAATGAGACATCTGTTTTTCAAACTTTGTAAAATGCTCAGGTTCCCAATCTAGCAACTGAAATGAAAGTATGACACACAAACATTATGAAAGTACATGGGAAAACACACTTCAGTGATTAACCAACACAATTTTTAACACAAAGCTTCATTGTCTTTTCACTTTTTTTCCCCTGCTGTGATCAGTATCCCCTCTGCAAGCTTCATTCATTCAGCTGGAAAGTGTGTTTTTAGATTTCAGATGTTTAGGATATGGGACAGGAAATACTTGAATAGCCAGGTATGTCAGGAGGCATTTTCTCTCTTGTCGTGGCTGTGTGATATTGGCCTCCACTCTGGTGCACCTCAACAATTCCACAGCTTGTCTCTGAGACAGGCAGAGTGTGAGAAGGTTGGCATTTTGCCCTTGGCTGATAACATGCCATCATGAGATTTTGTGTGCAGTTGCACCTGGAATTGAAAGTGTAGAAAAACACCTGTTTATAGCAGATTTGAAAGTGTGAGTTTTTCTCGGCTTTAAAAATAACAATACTATATGTGAATAAACTTATTAGAATAAAAAAGTGAAATGCAGTATAGATAGAAGAATGAGAGAGAGCGAAGAAAGAAAGAAGAATGTTCAGAATAGTGTATTTACTGATGTGCTATGAGCCATTATATTGTCAGCTGAAGTCCTAATAGACGTTTGTTTTTTTTTCTCAAATGAGAAAAAAATGCATGTGCATAGTATATTGCAAATAGAAATACAAAGTCTAATGTTAGATGCTGCTGCTCTTGGACCGACTCTCACAGGGTATGAAGCTCTACTGAGATGACTGGAACAGTGCAGTGAAGTAATTGCAGTCTTTACACAATAGGCCATTTTCACAGTAGATATTTTGACATGTTATAGCTGGAAAAATACAGGTGTAGCTATTAACATTAAAATGTCTGCAATCCATTCAGCTATGCTGGTTGAAAGGCCTTGGTTATTCAGCAGGCTTGGTGGGACACACACATGGCACAGGGCCATTATTAATGTTAGGTACTCCTGTGCTTTTCCTGTTATAAAGAATTAAAAATGTCAGTTCATGCAGGTGTTCAGCAGATGCAGTTCCTTTTTTTGGTGAATCGGGAACAATTTGGACTACAGATCTCTACTTAAAAATGGCCCAAGGAAACTTACAGTAGCATGTTGGTGTGTCATGTTGGCCCAGTTTATTTATTATGTATTTGTTTTTTTGCAAATACTATTCTTGCACTTACCAAATGTTATCGTTTCTTTATATTAGAGGTAATGTTTATAAAGAATGTCAGTAAAATCTTACTTAAAAGAAACTGCAAATTAAATGTTTTAAACGTATTTTAATGTTACTACATAATAACAATATATATTTTTCCCCTGCCAAGATCTCAAATATCTGCTCCAATGTTAATGGGTTAATTCAACACAATACTATATTTAGATATATATATTATGCTTATTGTTGGGAGATTTATTTGGTTTGATTTAGTGTGGCCCAATTCTAGAGGTTTCTGCTCTTGACACTTGTACTGAAAGACCAAAAATATATTTAACAACTTTTTATGTGGTTTTATGTACCAACATAAAGAAGCGTGGAGCTAGTAAACACTTCACTGCTCTCGAGTTCGATTCCTCAAACAATCGTGTCCCTCTCTAAAGCAACCACTATTGATCCAACTGTTTTGGGAGAGTAATCAGCAGGCCTCAATTTAGGAAGTCTTTTCCAGAAGGCAGCTTTAGTGAAAACTCAGATATTCAGATATTCTGAATGTGTTCTAACAGAATTTTTTGCTGCATTGAGTTCACACATTGATATCCAATTATTAACACTATCCTTGCCATTGACAGATAACTCCAGCAAACATTTTTTTTATGTTATGCTGTAGTGTTGAAATCAAAATGTTCTCCCCTTTCTTTTTCTATCAGTCACTTTTAGGTCCCCCTTTCTAGTAGCAGGTTAATGTCCTTTCCCTCAGGACAGCCTTAATCTTTTATGGCATAGACTCAATAAGGTGCTGTAAATATTCCTGAGATATACTGGTCCATATTGGTGCGATAGTAACTAGAGATGGACCAATCCAATATTACGTATCGGCAGTGTTGGGTAAGTTACTTTAAAATAGTAACTTAGTTACATTACTAGTTACTTCTCTCAAAAGTAACTCAGTTACTTCAAGTTACTCGTTACTTTCAGAGTAACTAGTTACTAGGGAAAGTAACTTTGGTTTTACTCAGAATTCTCTTGTTAATGTGTTGCTTCCGTAACTGGATATCCAGCCAGACTGCCAGTCTTCTAGCTTGCTTACTTGCCACAAGTGCACTGTGCCACCTACCAATAGAAAGGAAAAGATAATGTGCATATTTCCACAAGAGAAATCCCACGCCTGGACCGTCATTGACTGCTGCCATGATTCTAGCCTACGTCACAGCGTCATGTGCGCCTTTTACATCCAACACAAAAACTGCAGTCGTGGTGCTTTCGATTGTACTCAGAACTCGGAAATTCTGCCTTCCGAATAGGAAGATGTAGGTAACACCAGACTGCAGATGAGCTGCATACAGGGCTGGACTGGGACAAAAATCGGCCCGGGCATTTTGACTAGAGACCGGCCCACCATTATAGGAAAAATCATAAAGCCTTTGAATGAAAATAAACACTGTTGTGACAGTGATGTACACTGTTTTGATGGTATATATGCATCAATCTATCAATCGTTTGTTGTAAGATTCAGATAATTATTTTAGCTAGACATTTTAAATGAGAATAAGAAAGAAAAGTATTTCTTTGTGCCCCCCTCTCCCTGTTAATGCCCTACCTGGCCCCCCTGGCAAAACTTTGCTAGATCCGCACCTGCACAGTTACCAGTTGTCAGCTACTTAGAAAAGGATCCTGGTGTTATTTGTCTCTCAGAAACAGTTCATAACTCATTCATGTCACCTAAAAGGTAAACCTGTTTCTCCATCACCTGTTCAGCTCTGATGATTCAGTAAGGACATCTCCTGGTTTCATCTTCATGTTTCCCTCTCACCAGATAACCAAACCGACATCATGACCAGCAGCTTTTGCAGCTGTGGCTCCAGCAAACATCAGCTGATACTAGAAATTAATATTAAATAAATTCTAACAACAGCTGATCAAGCTTAAACGTGCTGCTGTTGTTTAGCGCGACATCCACTGGTTTCCTCTTTTGGCGCAAAGTGGACGATAAACAAGAGAGCCGATCAGCTGATCATTGATCAGTTTCATGATTGAAGTAGAAACGGGAGAGGGAGGGGGGGGGGAATGAAAGAAGAAGAGGCAGCTGTGCAGCAAAGACACAGAATAACTCCAGCTTTGTGCCTTTTTCATTGTAGCTGAATTACGGGACAAACTGTTCCTTTTCACCTCAATACGAAACGCGTAATATTTTCTCTGAATACCAAACGGGACGGTTGGCAACTCTAATAACTTATGAACAAAATAAAGGTCAACATCATTAACATCATAGCACCACCCAGCTGTATAGAAACTCCGTCATGCTAGCTAGCACGCAGTACGGAAAAAGTCAGAATAACGAAAATAAACTCCACCTAAACTTGGTTTATATCTGACCCAGATAGACTGCAGGTCATAACTTCTTACCTGAAGTTCAGTTCACACTTGGACCGGCGGCCGCCTCGGGTCCCTTTTCCTTCTGCATCCCCTTTCCCTCATCCACCTGCTGGCCTCCACCACTTGCTAATGTTACTGAATCTGTGGAAGCTCCGCGATAGCCACCACACGAAGTAACGAGTAACGACCCTATCTAAATCCCAGTAACGACTAACGCGTTCCTGATTTTGGCATAATAACTATTTACCGTGCTCGTTACCACAATAATAACGTAGTTACTGTAACGCGTTACTTAATAACGCGTTAGTCCCAACACTGCGTATGGATATCGGTCCGATACTGACGTAAATTACTGGATCGGATATCTGAGAGAAATAAAAAATGTAATCCGATCCATTAAATATCAAAAAAGCACCTCACATAACTTGCGACACGGCGTAACTCGGCCCATAACCGTAGCACGTAGGAGCAGTGTGCTCACATGATAGAGCGGCTGTGTGTATTTGTAGCCTCCCTACCAAACCAGCATTTCATCTCCGAGGAAGTTATCCCAGAGAAGTAAAGCAAGTGTGCAAGTTCATCTCTGAATGTTTGTAAAGCATTCCCACGTTAAGCTTAACAACCGATATATGGAGCGAGTGCCTCTTCTCTCTCCTTCCCTCTCCTGCTGCTACTTCAGTCATGAAACTGATTAATGATCAGCTGATCGGCTTTTCTGTCGCGAGTCCGTCTCTCTTCTTTGTTTTTGGCCCACTTTGCACCAGAAAGAGGAAACCAGCGGCTGAACAACAGCAGCACGTTTAAGCTTGATAATCTGTTGTTAGAATTTATTTAATATTACGTTCTAGACCAAGTCTATTAAGTCTAATATACCCCAGTAAGCTATAGTACTTTTTCCTTTGGGAAGGTACCATCAGTCTGCAATTCTGTTGAAGAAAGATGTTGAATCTATTTAATTATTCTTGAAAAATAATTTATTTCTGTGCATTTTTTTTCCCAACCTGCATCAAATTAAAGTTGATTACATCGATTATAGCTTTAGTGTTGTTGTTTATTTAAACTTGAGTATGAACTTATACAAAATACAGCAAGATATTAAAAAAACAGTTTTATTGATTAAAAAAAAAACACACTATATCGGATTCATATCGGTATCAGCAGATATCCAAATTTATGATATCGGTATCGGACATAAAAAAGTGGTATCGTGCCATCTCTAATAGTAACACACACTTGCTGCAGATTTGCCAGCTGCACATCAACCATCGAAATCTTCCATTCTACCACATCCCAAAGGAACTCTTTCGCATTGAGATCTGGTGACTGTGGAGTCCATTTAAGTGCAGTGAAATCATTTTGATGTTCAAGGAATCAGTTTGAGATGGTTTGAGCTTTGCGACATGGTGTGTTATTTCGCATAAGCAGCCATCAGAAGATGGTTACACTGTGCTTATAAAGCGATGAATATGGTGCTAAGGTAAGGTCTAGTGTTTAAACGATGCTTAATTGATTTAAGAGGTCAAAGTCTGCTAAAAAATAATCCTCACACCAACAGCATGTTGTTTACACTAAATTTTGATCCTACTATTTGAATGTTGCAGGAGAAATTGAGATTCATCAGACCAACGAATCCTCCTTTTCCTGTTCTTAGTTGGCAGTAGTGTCATGTGGTGTGGTTTTCTGTTACTGTAGCTTACCTGCTTCAAGGTTGGCTCTTCAGAGATGCTCCTCTGGAGGCCATTTTTGCAACAAGGGGTTATTTAAAGCTTTCTCAGATGTAGTTGAAGGTGTTTTTATATTACAAAATCCAAAGACTAATTTTTTTTTTTATTCTCCATGCTAATGCAGATATTCAGTCAGTACTTCTGGTGCTGCATTAGTTTGGAAAGCTGTCGGAAAATGTTGTCAAGTATCAGGATATTCCCCATAAATCAAGAGCAACTGCTGTCATTTTCAAGGAATCCAAGAGCAGTGCAGCTTTTTGTAATCAATGTCTGCACACACACTATCTTTATCAACATTTTCTACATGGCCCAAGCTGCTAAGAATTGATCTTACAAAAGAAACAGGGCTTTAAAGGGATTTCAGTTCAACCCAAAAAGGACAAAGAGACATGTGGACAGGATGCAAGAAGATGATAAACCTTAATGGAACTAAAGTTTATCACCAAACAAACGGCAACTGAAGTAGCCAAGGTGCAATACAGCAAAAGGCCATAAGATGATAAAGAAAAACTAATCCAAAGAAACTTACTTTCAACAAAGGAAACATTACAGAGGTGCAGATGTACATAGGAACTGGAAAGCAACAAGAACGAGCGTAAGACTGTAACTAAACAAATAATTAACTGAACATAGGTCAAATACATTAAGTCAGTAATCAAGTGTTTGATCTTCCGTCAGTCACAGTGATTTTACTTAGAAGCAGGCATGTACATGCACAAGTTTATAGTCGCACCTTTATTTTATTTTAAGTTACTGTGATTTTAAGGATTCCAACATCTGTTATATGTGTTGGATGAATAATTTCATTTCTTTCCTCTATGTGATGGTTCAAGAAACAGCTCTTTTTATTATGGCATCACAAAGACACTGTAGCAGCACAAAGCCAAGCAATATGTCCATATGTGTAAGAATTCAACAATGCACTATGTGAGTAGAATTTTGATCACTAAACCTGCAGTCTTTCATCCAGCGTCCACATGGCTACACCTCTGTCTGCAATTCTTAACCTCCTCTTCAACTCTTCTCAGTCCAACCCATTTGGTTGTTCTGCTCTGGAATTCACACTTTTCATTTATTCTGATTAGTTAAAGACACTCTAGACTGTGCAGATCAGCTCCAGTTCCCCCGCTGCTCAAAACAGCTAGCAGCTTGTGCAGATTTCCATGTTTCGCACACTACCTCGCTCCACTCTCGCTCCACTCTCGCTCAAAATCCCACCCTTAGCCTAACTGTATGTATTTATTTATAAATCACATCAAAATGTGTGTAAATAATCATGTTGCTAGTCAACAGTGGTAGTGGTTTTACATTATGAGGTTTTTATGGGGTCAATATGATGTACATGGAGGTTCTAGGTAAAAGTGGCCTTCTTCTTGTGATCTTGCACAACTCAAATTTCAGCATTTGACTAATAACCCCATTTTGGGAAACGCCATTAAAAGTGAGATCGTGGGGTTGCACAATTTTTAAGTCGCCAATGAGTCAAATGACCCCCTTTGTGGCTCTGGTGTTAAGGATGGCATATACTAATAATTATCAGCTTAAGATAAGATACATTTTAATTGCTTCTTTAACCTGGCGTCAGTCAACAAGATGCTCGGGTGCCAGAACAGATCATACACAATCAATGTCTGTCCTGCAGGGAATAAGAGGGTGCAAGGTCAGTCAACAAAGCAAATACTCCCGTTCTCTCAGCAGCGGGTGTTAGAGCCCTTTGTGTGTGGTAACTCCCTTTGGATGTGTCTTGCTGTCCAAGACTCTGTGCCCTCTGGCCCTTATTTGAAAGACAGACGTGACCTTCAAGCTGAGAACTGAACACCATAGTACTGATCCTCACAGATTTTTATTATGCAGCACACTGAAGAAAATATTCATCACAATGGTAAAAAAACCAAACAACAAACAAACAAAAGTATGATGAAAATTAAACATTAATTTGCTTTTGTCATTAATTTATGAAAAAAAAATCGATATTTTAAATTTTCACATGTTTAATAATGAATAGTTTAAAATTTTGAAAGATCTTTTCATTTTCATGCATCTTGTTTGAGCAGCTGAACATGTAATACATAACACTGCAGGTAAAATGTGTAAAAAGAATAATTTATTTAATATTTCATGAATTGTATGACAGATTTTCTTTGTCAGCTGGTATCAATCTCCCGAGCACATTTCATACATTTGCCAGTATAATATAGTTGTAGTAGTTTTGTCAGAAGGCACTGGAGGAGAAGAAGTAGGTGGAATGTGTTATATCTAAAATGATAGAAACCTTTTCGCTGAGTCACATGCGCACTTTGCCAGCTGCTAGATTATCAGACAGTTGGTGAGTGAGTTGCTGCTTATTTCATGAGATGGTCTGCACGCAGTACATTTTTATGGGCAAGTGTGTGTAAATATCTACCATCTTTACTATGGCTAGATGTGTTGAACCAAATAAATAAACTAATTGTGAATCTGAAATAGTTGTAAAAGAGGCAACAAACCCCGGACAGAAAGGTTGATACACAGCAATTCATTATGGAGGAATAATTTTCTTTTCATATCTTGAGGATTAAGCCCACTTTTACATGTTTAACTGTCACACAGAATCCATGCTAACTTTGATGGTCTGAATAACAGTGGCATTTATATGAATTAGTGTTTATGTCTTTTTCTGGCACTGGGATCAAAAGGGGATGCTGGGGGAATCTGCGGTGGCAATGCAACAAAAGCTACTGAGATGAACTACATTTGCTGCTGCTCCAAGTAACTGCTGGGTATTTTTATTGGCAGAGGCTTGAGCATGAAGGCAATTATACAGGGCCTGTGGGTTGAAAACTTGGTGTGACCCTGGCTCCCATCAGAACAAGGTGTTTGTTTAGATTAAACTCCTCTTCTTCTTTTGAAATTATGCATATCCTGGACTGACACTCAAGATTTATGTTAAACCAACTGCTGATTGAATATTTGAGGCAAGGAAGACTTTGTAACAATGTATGTTGATAGACTACAAATCAGAAGTGTCGATTAACTGTAGGTTATTATCTTTATCTTTTATCGTCTTTCCTCCTCCTCTCAATTGTACCTTATTTATTTATAAAATGTTCAGAAAATTATTGCCAACCAAAATGATAACCAGAAACTTGACTCCTTTTAAAGAGTTTCATTGTTGTCACATTGTCTTTAAAGTCAGGCTTAGGGTATTTTTATTTATTTTTTGTGGAAATTAACTTGGAATTTATTTCCACACTATAGCAGTCTATTTAAACCCTTGCATACAGTTCATGTCAAATTTTAACTGATTAGACAAGTCAAGTCAGGTGGCTTTATTGTCATTTCAACCATGTGCAGTGGTACAGTACACAATAAAGCAAGACAATGTTCCTCCAAGACCATGGTGCTACATATAACAGGCAATCAACACGGGACTACATAAAGTTCAAGTGTGCAAAAATTGCAAAAAAACCCCAGTGCAACACCAGGCAGAAGAGAACTATACAGACACAAGGCATTGTGCAAAAAGTAACTTGATGTATGAAGGTGTGCGTGTGTATGAGATTGTGCAGATAGTAAAAATAATGTAAGTATCATGCTTTTGGTCAGATGTCTTAAAATGAAAATACAAAAAGATAAAAATAAAATTTTTAATATTTATACTGTTGGACAAATGCTAGAATTGTAGCCTCATTTGCCAGTGTATATCAAATAAAGGAAAATGAAGGTTTCAGACAATCTTAAAAATGTAACTCTATGTGCCATGTTTATGTATTTTTTATGAAACAATGATGACAGAGTTACAGGTGTCTTGATGCATTCTCAATCATCCAGGAAAGTAAATCTCCAAAAGTTGATTCTGTTCATCTGGACGTAGCGTTTTGTGGGAGAAACGTTTCGTCACTCATCCAAGTGACTTCTTCAGTCTCAGCTGACTGCAGGTTTCCCCAAATCGTATAAACAGTACATTTGCATAATGACTGAAACCAGCCCACTGAAGGAACGATGGGCTGGGAGGTCAGTTCCTTAATCTTAATTATGCAAATTCTCATGACCATTGCTCAACAACCACTGACCAAAACCCACTGATCAATGGCCATGAGTACCATTCACAGAGAGTTGGGGAATGGCTGCAATCACAACATAACAACATTATCATCCTTCCGGCAGACAAGGGTAGGTGCACAGTATTGCTAAACCAGAAAGACTATCATGAGAAGATTTTGTCACTACTCAGTGATGAAAATACTTATGAGCCCCTGAAGCAAGACCCAGGAAATGGCTACAGGAAGAGGGTGATAGACTGAAGCAGTTAGAACAAGACAAGGCTATTGACCGGACCTCATACCACAGGCTATACCCAGGGGAACCTACACCAAGTCTGTGTGGTTTACCGCAAATACATAAACAGGGTGCACCTTTAAGACAGATTGTCTGCATGATCAACTCTGTCACCTATAACATCTCCAAGTTTCTGGCTTCAATCCCCAACCCGCTGGTTGGGGATTGAACACCATATTGAACACCACATCCAGAACACCCTGGATTTTGTTGAGAAGGTGAGAGATGTCATTATGGAGGCAGATGAAACCATGGTCTCGTACGATGTTACATCTCTCTTCACTTGCATCCCAGTCATGGAGGCGTTGGAGGTAGTGTGTAAGAGATTACAGGATGACACCAACCTCAGCAACAGGACCACTCTCAGCATCGCCCAAGTGTGTTTGCTTTTGGAACTGTGTCTTCATTCCACCTACTTCACATACAAGGGTCAGTACTACAGGCAGAAACATGGGTGTGCCATGGGCTCCCCAGTTTCACCCATCGTGGCCAATTTGTACATGGAAGAAGTGGAAAAGAGGGCTTTGCTATCCTACCCTGGAACACCACCAAGCCATTGGTTCAGATATGTGGATGACACCTGGGTAAAAATCAAATCTCAGGACGTACCACATTTCACGGATCACATTAACTCGGTGGACCGACACATAAAATTCACCAGGGAGGATATGAAAAGTGGCAGGTTAGCCTTCTTAGACTGTGAGATTTCCATCAGTAATGGGGGACATCTAAAAGCTGACGTGTACTGTAAACCTACACATACGGATCAGTATCTAAGGTTTGACTCTCATCATCCACTGGAGCACAAACTGGGTGTCATCAGGACGCTACAACACAGAACGAACACCATCCCCACAGACACAGCGGCCAGGGAGGCAGAAGAACAGTACATCAAGAAGGGAAGAGGGAACAATTATTATGGTGCATGCTTTTCATGCACTGTTCCTTTTAAGGGTTTAATTTAAAGTGTTATTGTAAATAGTTTTTTTCATTTATAGTCAGACAAAATCTGTGAATTTAGATAAGAGTAGTTGGGGGAAAAGAACACAAACAGTGTTTATGCATTGTTCATGGTTGCAAAGGAAGTTATCCCTGGGGCTTTTAAGACAAATATGCATGTACACCAACGGAGTTCACATAACATACAGTGTAGTTTTGAGAGCGAGGCAATGCTGCCCAGATTATGTTTGTTTAAATCTAAATGGCATATATTTTCTAACAATTGCTGTTAGCATATGTAATTTTTTCCCCATTTATTAGTAGCAGCTGACCGAAGCTATTCTACTGTAAAATTTGTTTAACAGGAGGGTCATTCAGTTTTGCTATGTTAGTAAATATTTATCAAGGAAACTAGTACTGATAATCCAGTTGTCCAGTTGTCTTGTTTATGTTTTAATGCACAACACTAATTACTATCTTTTTCTACTTATTTATAGGGGTATAAGGTCAGGTTTTTATCTCCTCTTGGAGAGCTTTGGTAGTAGCCTGAAGTTGTTAGAACATAATGTATGAGGCAGATAACAAAAAAACCCCAAAAACCTTTGTTCTTTGACTAAAGACCTGTTTTGACCTGTTTCCCAGAGAAACATTATAGTTGCTCAAAAACACGTCTGACCTTACATTTTTGGAGGGCTGGATAGTGTACTTACACGGGAAAAAAGATATACACATTAAATCATTATGCTCTCCTGTTTCAACCACGAATAATTGCAATGCTGCACTCTTACAACTTCCTGTGAATGACAGTGTCAATTATACAATTAAATCCCCAGAATTGAAATATTTAGTCATATTATTGAAGAAAATGAATATAATGAGTCTCATCAGTATGTAGTGATTTAAAATCTTATTCTCACTTTTTGAGAATTTGCATGTTTCACATCTTCTTATTTTGTACTGTACATGCTGTAGAGACGCTCTATGAATCAGAAAAGGGCAGATGCGGTGCTACGTCTTGTGAGACAGAGACACTTATTTTTCAAAATAAATGTGCTGTTTAAACACTGCTTCTAAATTTCCCTTAAATTGCCCAGCCCATTAAATAACTGTGTAATGATAATTAGTTATAAAGTATTTAACTCTACATGAAAGGCAAATGCTATTTTTCAATTACTGTGCACATCAAAATTGCAAGCTAATTAGCTAAGGTCACATTTGGAGAATTGCTGGTTAGAGGGGTAAATTAAACATTTATATATATATATATATATATATATATATATATGAAAAAGGTGACACAAAATTATGCAATTTTGTAAACTCTTCTAACTGTCAACTCTAAGGAGAAGAGACCTCTGTACTTTTGGATGACGGTTCCCAATATTTGGTAAATAAACCCCCTCAGAGAACCGATGTTGATTTGCATAAAATTTAGATGGAAGCAACTGTTGTAATGTGAGGATTATAACCAGTACAGCAGATTTTTTTTGCTCTCTGTTGATGAAAATCTCCAAGAAGAAAAACAATATATAGCAGCTCATTGCAGAGATGATAATTGTTGTTCCTAACAGAATTTACAGTGTGTGGGAGTGTGGTTAAGCAGCTTGGCTTAAGAGCTGGCACAAGGGCCAGTTCCAGCTCAAAAACAAAACATGTGCAGTGCAGTGTGCATTATATTGTACCTGTGAACACAGTGTGCTCCATGACAATTTTGATCAGATACCTGAATAACCTTTTCACCCAGCATGCTTTGATAATGAGCTCAAACAAGTACAGTAAATAAGTGAAAGACTCATTTTCTCAGCAACGCAGCAGCTCATAGAAAATGCTGTGTGCATTATAGGTGAAAAAAATACACATGAAATGATGGATATTTGAAATTAGTGAGGGTATCCTGGGAGTGAGGTATGGATAGAAACACAGTTTGTGCTATTTTGCCTCTGCACACGGTCACAGAGGATTTCAAATCAAAGAATCAATAATTGTGTCTGAAGTGCAGACTTTCAGGAGTTAAACTATTTTTACACATATATTGCTGTGAAAAAGTATTTTTCCCCTTCTTGCTTTCTTAATTTCTTGCATGTTTCTCATGCAGATTAGTAACAAATTTTAATATTAGATAAAGATAACCAGAGTAAATACAATATGCATTCTTTGTCCGACAGATTAAACTTACAAAGAAGATTTTACAAACAAGTTTTTTTACATGACTAATGACTACTGATTATTTGATGTACCAACAAATATGGTTGATTGTTCTATAAAACTCAGCAGTCAATTATACAGATAGTCAATAAGCTTTATTTATAACAAGATATAAAAAAAAGCTACTCCTATATGTAATTTAGCATTTTGGACACAAATTTCATTTCAAGTCATTTGATAACCAGAAAACAACTAAACCATGTAAAAAAAAAGTAAAAGTCTCCTAAGGCTACTTAAATGAATTAGAAGCTGGCAGAATGTAATTAAATTTAGCCGTCTAAAAAAGTCTAATGAACCGCCTTTAAGGGCTCAAAAATTAAAGCCTAATGAAATGTGGATATACCAATGAACTGGGTTTATATCATCTTTGTAGTCAGAGGATGTTGTGTGTCAGCTTCTCTGTGAGGTAAGGTTTAAATGTGAAAAGAAAAATAAGAATACGCATCTTGGAAAGCAATGGAGAGGGGTAATTGATCAAAGGTTTTTATATACAGACAGGGGGCCATTACCTTGTTAAGTTTGCTCTTTATTAGTTGTTGTTTTAACGATTCATCACACTATCTATGCATGGCTTCATTTACCTTAAGTGTTTTCTTTGTAGTACACAGATTGGATGATTGTGGACTTGAACTTCAAGGCTAAATATTTTCTCTCTTCCTGGAAAGATGTGGGGCTTTGGCCTCCTTCCCAACGCTTTTAGAAGTGCTGAGAGATGCATAAGAAGAGCCAGGTGAGACTGGGAAGCCATCTGGAAGAGGCGTTTGGTTTCATATTGAGAACTCTCTGCTAGAAACAATTAGAATATTGCCTGAAACCATTTTAGCCCTGGGTTTGGATTCTTTCAAAATGTCTTTAGCACAGTTGGCCTTGTATGTGTAAACAGCTGGAAAAAAAGGGCAAAAGCATTCACGTGGATAAAACGTCACAGACACAAAAACACTTTAGTTTCCATGTAAATTTTTTGGAAACTGAACTGATGGCCTCGCTGGGTAAGCTGCTTATTATCCAAACACAGATGCTTTATTCTGTCGATACATACAGTGTTCAGTCACACTGAGTTTCACTGTTGGAGACAATGTTGGCTTCATAAGCAGTGGACCAGTGGACAGCTATAAAACCCTGTTGTGTAAAGAGTTCATCGGGATGTGACTGAGATTTGAATCTAGCAATTCTAACTCCATCTTTCATAAAGCTTTTAGTTGTTTCAGAAGTTTTTTGTGTGCGATGGTGAGTCTTTCTTACTACTTTCTTTCATAAAAAGGCAAGTCTGTCTTTTTAGTGCATTGTAAAGGGTTTACGCAGTGCTGCTACAAAACCCTCTCTTCCAAATAGGAGTGCTTAGGGGAAAGTGCTAGACTTCAGCCCCCACTGTTGCTATGCAACCACAGAAAACCCAGTTGAATCATGGCACCTTTACTTAAGTTTGGGTGTTATATATATATATATATATTTTTTTTTTTTAACTTTCAGCCCCCACTGTGTTCAGTTTATGAAGTCACTCAGCATTGTTAGGAAGTTGCAGGAGAAATGTCTTATCGCTGAAAAAGAAATGTGTGACTGCAGAAAGAAGTCCCCAGCGGACAAACAGACATAGCTGTGCATGTCTCCCTTTGAAAGATTTTCTGTGGGAAAACAAGATTGTTCCTTTTCTTCACCTTTTTGCAATATTTCAATCAGTTTTACTTTGTTCTGTGTTCTAAATACTTAAAGGGGGCATAAAGGACAAACGTAGACGCTAAGTTTACCAGTCATTTCCATCAGATTTTCATAGTCCTAAAGCTGTCTGTAAAAGTGGAAGCATATACAGTGGGGCAAAAAAGTATTTAGTCAGCCACCGATTGTGCAAGTTCCCCCACCTAAAATGATGACAGAGGTCAGTAATTTGCACCAGAGGTACACTTCAACTGTGAGAGACAGAATGTGAAAAAAAAAATCCATGAATTCACATGGTAGGATTTGTAAAGAATTTATCCGTAAATTAGGGTGGAAAATAAGTATTTGGTCACCTCAAACAAGGAAAATCTCTGGCTCTCACAGACCTGTAACGTCTTCTGTAAGACGCTTTTCTGTCCCCCACTCGTTACCTGTATGAATGGCACCTGTTTGAACTCATCATATGTATAAAAGACACCTGTCCACAGCCTCAAACAGTCAGACTCCAAACTCCGCCATGGCCAAGACCAAAGAGCTTTCGAAGGACACCAGGAAAAGTATTGTAGACCTGCACCAGACTGGGAAGAGTGAATCTACAATAGGCAAGCAGCTTGGTGTGAAAAAATCAACTGTGGGAGCAATCATCAGAAAATGGAAGACATACAAGACCACTGATAATCTCCCTCGATCTGGGGCTCCACGCAAGATCTCATCCCGTGGGGTCAAAATGATCATGAGAACGGTGAGCAAAGATCCCAGAACCACACGGGGGGACCTGGTGAATGACCTGCAGAGAGCTGGGACCAAAGTAACAAAGGTCACCATCAGTAACACACTACAACGGCAGGGAATCAAATCCCGCAGTGCCAGACGTGTTCCGCTGCTGAAGCCAGTGCATGTCCAGGCCCGTCTGAAGTTTGCCAGAGAGCACATGGATGATACAGCAGAGGATTGGGAGAATGTCATGTGGTCAGATGAAACCAAAGTAGAACTTTTTGGTATAAACTCAACTCGTCGTGTTTGGAGGAAGAAGAATACTGAGTTGCATCCCAAGAACACCATACCTACTGTGAAGCATGGGGGTGGAAACATCATGCTATGGGGCTGTTTTTCTGCCAAGGGGACAGGACGACTGATCCGTGTTAAGGACAGAATGAATGGGGCCATGTATCGTGAGATTTTGAGCCAAAACCTCCTTCCATCAGTGAGAACTTTGAAGATGAAACGAGGCTGGGTCTTCCAACATGACAATGATCCAAAACACACCGCCCGGGCAACAAAGGAGTGGCTCCGTAAGAAGCATTTGAAAGTCCTGGAGTGGCCTAGCCAGTCTCCAGACCTCAACCCCATAGAAAATCTGTGGCGGGAGTTGAAAGTCCGTGTTGCTCGGCGACAGCCCCAGAACATCACTGCTCTCGAGAAGATCTGCATGGAGGAATGGGCCAAAATACCAGCTACTGTGTGTGCAAACCTGGTAAAGACCTATAGTAAATGTTTGACCTCTGTTATTACCAACAAAGGTTATGTTACAAAGGATTGAGTTGTATTTTTGTTATTGACCAAATACTTATTTTCCACCCTGATTTACGAATAAATTCTTTACAAATCCTACCATGTGGATTCATGGATTTTTTTTTCACATTCTGTCTCTCACAGTTGAAGTGTACCTCTGGTGCAAATTACTGACCTCTGTCATCATTTTAGGTGGGGGAACTTGCACAATCGGTGGCTGACTAAATACTTTTTTGCCCCACTGTAGTTACTATCCTTTATACATCTCAGTAGAGAACACCTATGCAAACTTTAACCCTTGTATGGTGTTCGGGTCTGTGAGACCCATTTTCAGTTTTTTTCAAAAGACAAATTAAACAATCAATTATTTGTTCAACCTGAAATTCATTGGCTTTTTTTCTGTGAAGAACATAAATCCGAACAAATTTTCAATGACCGCATACTGTACCTCCTCCCACGCATTTACATTACATACAAGGTGTTCGGGTCCACTGGACCCAGGTCTAACAAAAGTGTTGAAAGTGTAGGTCCTGTGTTCCCACACTCTGTCTTCCTCCTTTCTGGTGCTGCTGATAGTGTTTTCGCTCCTGCACAAAGTTGCAACATTATTGAAAATTCAACTATCAACACCGCTTGCTCTTAGATCTCGCACATTTTTTTACCCTCTTTCTTGAGGTATCCAAATTTTATTTTCTCATAGCCTGTCCCACATGAAAATCAGGGGCATAATACTATAAATAAGACTTTGCCAATATGGTTCCTTATCACAACTGATCAAGATGGCCAAAGGATTATCTGCTGCGATGGCCTTGCAATTGATTTTGGAAGAGAGAGGAGCTTCTGATGATGATGTCGAGGAAAAGGTTTCAGAATATGAGGATCACATTTCAGAGAACATGAGGACATGAGTCTGACAGTGACTTTGAAGAAGAGGATGAGGTTGAGCACCATTTCATAACAAAACGAAGACAAGTACCCCATCAGCAGCAAGCTCCAGGACCAGAACAAGCCCATCAGACAGCAAGTGAAGAAAAATGGATGTAAAAAAATTGTGAAATTGAATGGTCTTCTTGCCCAAGAAATGAGCCACCCTGCAGAGTTGCTAATGTAATAAGGATGCAACCAGGGCCAACACGGCTGGCAGTTACTCATGTGCAGGACATCAAGTCTTCATTTGAGCTTTTCAGCCCAGATTCCATCCAGAAAACTATTCTGGATTGCAGTAATCTAGAAGGAAGGTAAGATGGACCAAATTGAGATCTACATGCCTGCTTTGGGGTTCTTATCCTTGCTGGAGTTTTCAGGTCCAAAGGGGAATCCACAGAATCCCTGTGGGATGCAGAAACCGGCAGAGAACTTTTTCGTGCATCAATGTCTCTGGAAAACTTCCACAAAATATCCAGGATTTTCCGTTTTGATAACCGAGACAACAGACCAGCTCGACGGCAGAGAGACAAGCTTGCTGCCATCAGGACAGTGTGGGATAAGTGGGTGCACCGCCTCCCCCTGTTTTACACCCCTGGGCCTAATGTCACCACTGATGAGAAGCTGATGCCATTTAGTTGTGAAACATATTGCTTCATGTGTAAATGTGTTGTGTCTTTCCACTCACTTCACTTGATTATAACTGATTTTATTTTTTTATAACATTTTATTTAAAAAAAATAGAAGCACATTAATTCACAAATGTGATCTAACAAAGGTAAAGGGGAAAAATGAACCATGTTTGCTGTTCATATGGCTTGTAATTGGGATAAAGTAAACATCTGTTGAGTAATTTAACATAAAATTGTTCGATAGTATTATTTGGAAAGCCAAAACTCTAGCGGGTCCACCAGACCCATGAACACTGGCTGAGTAACAAAAATACGAACACCACACAAGGGTTAAAACACTATAAAAGTTTTGCACTGAAATAACTACATAACTACAAGGACAAAAATATTTATCCAAACCCAAACTAATCTTGTAAAAATGCAAAAATTTGACGTGTATTTTTTGCTAGAGTGCAGTCGATGTTGTGTAAAATGGAAACACTTTGTGTAGAATCACAGTTTTCAAACTATATATGTTCTTTTCATCAAATGCTGTATGTTAATTTATGAATCTATGAATACAGGACTCTTTTATTAATCCTATCACTTTAAATTGAATCCTCCATTCCATCCATCCATCCATCCTCATCCGCTTTATCCGAGGCCGGGTCGCGGGGGCAGCAGCCTAAGCAAAGAGGCCCAGACCTCCCTCTCCCCAGCCACCTCCTCCAGCTTATCCGGGGGAACACCAAGACGTTCCCAGGCCAGCCGAGAGATATAATCTCTCCAGCGTGTCCTGGGTCTGCCCCAGGGCCTCCTCCCGGTGGGACATGCCTGGAACACCTCACCCAGGAGGCGCCCAGGGGGCATCCTTGTCAGATGCCCGAACCACCTCAGCTGGCTCCTTTCGATGTGGAGCAGCAGCGGCTCTACTCTGAGCCCCTCCCGGATGGCCGAACTTCTCACCCTATCTCTAAGGGAGAGGCCAGCCACCCTTCGGAGGAAGCTCATTTCGGCCACTTGTATCCGCGATCTCGTTCTTTCGGTCACTACCAACAGCTCGTGGCCATAGGTGAGGGTAGGGACGTAGATCGACCGGTAAATTGAGAGCTTCGCTTTTACACTCAGCTCCCTCTTCACCACGACGGACCGGTGCAGCGTCTGCATTACTGCAGCTGCAGCCCCAATCCGTCTGTCGATCTCCGGCTCCCTTCTCCCATCACTCGCGAACAAGACCCCGAGATACTTGAACTCCTCCACTTGGGGCAGGAACTCATCCCCGACCCGGAGTGGGCACTCCACCCTTTTCCGGCTGAAAACCATGGCCTCAGATTTGGAGGTGCTGATCCTCATTCCCGCTGCTTCACACTCGGCTGCGAACCGTTCTAGTGCGAGCTGGAGGCCCTCACCCGATGAAGCCAACAGAACCACATCATCCACAAAAATCAGAGATGAGATTCTGAGGCCACCAAAGTGAAAGCCCTCCGCCACTTGGCTGCGCCTAGAAATCCTGTCCATAAAAATTATGAACAGAACCGGAGACAAAGGGCAGCCCTGGCGGAGCCCATCACCCACCGGGAACGAGTCCGACTTATTGCCGGCAATGCGAACCAAGCTCTTGCAACGGTTGTATAGGGATCGAATGGCCCGTAGCAATGGGCCAGACACCCCATACTCCCGCAACACCTCCCACAGGACACCCCGAGGGACACGGTCGAATGCCTTCTCCAAGTCCACAAAACACATGTAGACTGGTTGGGCAAACTCCCATGCACCCTTAAGTATCCTCGAGAGGATAAAGAGCTGGTCCAGTGTTCCGCGACCAGGACGAAAACCGCATTGTTCCTCCTGTATCCGAGGTTCGACTAGCGGACGAACTCTCCTTTCCAGCACCCTGGCATAGACTTTCCCAGGAAGGCTGAGAAGTGTGATCCCCCTGTAGTTGGAACACACCCTCCGGTCCCCCTTCTTAAAGATGGGGACCACCACCCCGGTCTGCCAGTCCACGGGTACTGCCCCTGATCTCCACGCAACATTGCAGAGGCGTGTCAACCAGGACAGCCCTACAATGTCCAGAGCCTTCAGGAACTCGGGGCGGACCTCATCAACACCAGGGGCTCTGCCACCAAGGAGTTGTTTAACTGCCTCAGTGACCTCGCCCCCGGAAACTGGCGGGTCATTCCCCTCATCCCCAGATTTTGCTTCCTCCTCGGAAGACGTGTCAGTGGGATTAAGGAGGTCCTCGAAGTATTCCTTCCACCGCCTGACAATTTTCTCAGTCGACGTCAGCAGCGCTCCGCCAGCACTATACACAGTGCAGGTAGAGCACCGCTTTCCCCTCCATGAATCCTCCATTCATCATTTATATATAATGGCAGTCTGGACAAAAGTTTATAAAAAAAACAAAACAACAATAAACAAAATCACATAAGGCACGAAGCGAATACTCAAATGCTTACAATGAAGGTGGAAAAAATTGGAGTGTAATCTTTCAACTCTCAAAATTGATCTTTCAATTTATGGAATACACAATGATAAACATAAACAAAGACAAACACACACACACACACACACACACACACACATATATATATACAGGGTGCAATTTGTAGGAAAAAAATAAAGGGGAGAGATGTTTTCTTTTCATGAAAACAGGAACTTAACAAAACGTTTGCTTGTTTGTTTGTTTTTTGGTTTGGTTTTAGATTTGTTTTTTTAATTGGAATTAATATGCACAATATTCTAATGTCTCCTGTTTTCCACATCAGACACAGATGATCCAATCAAACATAATAACAATTTAACATGCCAGAATTAAAACCCCTTTCCACTGGGTGCTATTTGACCAGCTGTGCCATTTAACTCCAATATTTAATATGACTTTTTTTTTTATATAATAATAAATTAATTCTCCACTACAGTAGATTCCAAAGAAAGCAATCTGCTTTGATGATGGGCTATTTCTGCTTTCCTGCAGAGCGTCATTTGCAGTGCATCACCCACTTGTACCCACATCTGCAACTCTCTGGCACCCTGTTCCATTTACTGAGATGAACACCAGACTTTGTGAGCTTGAGAGTCAATAAATATGTGAAAATGACTGCAGTTTGTTAGAACTATTGAGAGCCTACAGTGTGAACTGTAGGTCCTAACTTGTGATAGAGGCAATAAATTGGCCCATCACACCCTGCACCATCAGCAAGCTTCAGAGTCCCTTTACAGCAAACTTGGACTCTCTAACTGTTTGGTGGGAGACAGCAGCCTTAGTGCATGACTGCAGTTCACCAAGTTGAAATGAGCTGCAAAACTCACCTTTGAAAAGAATTCTGCTATAGATGACCATCATGTGTATGGCACTCAGTGGAAGCACTTCTAGTGTGATTTTTGTGAGTCTATCTAAATCTGATTCATTTCTCATTTTAGTTAGCAGTAGTTTGCAGAGATGCTTTAATAAATAGTTGGAATGGAATGGAATCCATTCATCATCAAAGCAGGGAGATCTGAAAGAAAGTGCAGAAAGTGAATTTCTGATTTATTTATTTATTTTTTATATATTTTTTTTTGTGGTTTGTTAGTCTGTTTCATGATTCAGCCTAAAAATCAGGTGGATAAAAATGTAGCCTATATTTTTATCAATGGAGGATACAAATATGTATCTTTTTATCCCTCAAGTAAGACATATTTTATCAGTGGGGATAAAAATGTGTATACTGTTATCCCCTCCAGGAATAAAAAGAAAATAAATAAAATTTAGCAGAGGCAGGGATGTGTTGACCAGGGGGGATAATATCTTCTGTAGATTATCGCCTGTAAATTATGGAACTTTGAGATAGCAAAGTGAAAATACAATCTTATTTTGCTCTTCATTTTGTAGATTCAGATGTAACTAAAAATACAGTAGCAGCAGCAATCCTATTATATTTTAAACCAGGGGCAATTCTAGGATCAGAGCTTTGGGGGTGCTGAGCACCCAGAGAGCTGCCCAGCCAGCCAACATACACTTTACTTGTCACGATGAGACGTCTTCCCCGTGTCTGTCAGTCCCTGCATCCTTAAATGTCTCCAGTTGTCCCAAGTTCTCTATGACTGTTTCCTTGGTGCATTTAAACCCCTGTTCCTCCCTGTCCTCGTCGTCTGTTGTCTTCGTCTCCGTTATCAGTCATCATAATTTTACCATCTCTGTGCAAGTCTGCAAATTTCTTTATGAAATCATAAGATTCTTAAATTCATCAAGTCTCTCTGTGCCTGGGTCCTCGTCACAAAACATGACATCACTGTTTTGTACATTTTAACACAATTTAATCCCACATTTGTGAAAGAAAAGCAAAACACTTTCCTCTCTCCCTCTTTGGACTGACAATCATACACAAATAGATTGTATTCAATTAGATGTAAAAAATTACATTAATATGAAAAAACAAATACTATTAAGACCACTAATAAAAAAAGTCCTCTCTCAGTGTACTTTCAACCAAAAGGCAAATAACCAAACCACATGAACATCTAATAAAAGATATAAGCGGTCATGTCCGGGTGGGGGCTCTTTTGGCTCTCGGGTGACTGTTTCCTCGTGGCTGCGTGCAGCGGGGCTAGGGGAGGGTCTGTGCTGACGGACGTGGGTTACTGACCTGGTAGCCTGGCTGCCCCTGGGTGGGTCCGGGATGGGCGTGAGGTTCTGGGGGCGCTCCGTCTCTGGGCTGGGGCCCGGGCCGGGCCTCGGGGCCTTGAGTCCTGGTTTGTGTGTCGCCGGGGTTGTGGGCGGGTGGGTGCATGGGGGCCCATCCCTGGCGCGGGGTGCCGCCGGTGCGTCGAGCCGCCTGGGGGGCTCTTCAACTGGTGGGGGAGATTGTCACACCTTGCAGGAGCTTTCCTCTCCTCAGGAACTCTCTGCAGGAGGGGGAGACACAGGAGAGGTGGAGGAAGATCTCAGCCTGGGCGTCTATTGTCTCATGTAGTCTGGAAGATGAATGGATGGTGGGGTGGGTGCAGTTTTCTCTGTGGTGGGGTTGGGTGGACTGTCCCGGGCTCTGTGGGGCCGGGGGGCGCTGCTGCGCTGGGCCCCGGTCTGGATGGGCCTGGGCCCCCTTTCCCTGGCGGGTCGCGGAGTATGGGGGTGCCTACTGGGGTCAGCGGGGGAGCTGGCCCCAGGGAGGGGTCACCTGCCCCTCCCTTCCTTCCCTCCCCATCTCCAGCTGCCTCCCTCTTCCCGCTCCACCACAACCACCCACACATGTAGGGCCTTGGAGTAGGGGTATGTCACCAGGGTGCAGAGGAGGCTACCCCCCTGTCCCCTTCTGGCTGCCTCTGCCTCAATTTTATCCCACAACTTAGACATTCACATTACTCACACTCTCATTACGCATACATATAGGATCTTGGGGGTGGGCACGATACACGGAGTCAGAATTACCATCAGGGTGTACACCCCACCCCTGGCGTCGTTGCCCACCTCTCAATTTTGAATACACGTAGACATTGAGGGCTAGCAGGAGGGACTATGCGCTTACCTGCTGCTCTCTGGCAGGTAGCTCCATGCCCTCCTGGGTTTTAATTGCACCTTAGAACACACATGCATCAACACTACAATGAGCGGGTGGAGGGAGGTTTGGAGTCTTCTCTCACCCCCGTTCTCTGCGGCCTGCTGGAGCGGGGGGGCTAGGAGGAGGAGTTGGCCGTCCGACTGCGGTCTGGAGTGTGGGGCCTCCCTGCTGCTGCGGAGTCGGGGCGGTCTGCCTCTCCCCACCGCAGGGAAAAGGGTAACACCACCTGGGTCTGGGTGCAGTTCCCCCCTCCAGGGGCAAGGGTACCTAGACCCGGTTCGTAGAGTACGCTTGGGGAGTGTGACCGTGTGTACAGCGTCTCTTTATGTCTGTCTCCATGTTGGTTGAGTGTGGAGTAAGTGCCTATGAGAGCATGAGGGTGGGAATGGATGTTTGTGTCTGTGTGTGCCTGTATGTCTGTGTCTATATGTCAGGTTGGGTATCAGACGCCACCTCTCTGGGGACATCTCAGGCCCTCCAAGGTTTGGAGGCCTATCTCCACCCACCACCACTTCCCCTGCCAGTGGCGGACTCCCTCAGGTGTCGGTGCGTTGGTGGTTCTTTGTGTCTGGGGGTGGGCGTCCGGGTACACACCGGCTCACTCCTTGGCGGCCGCTTATCGGGGCCTGGAGCCTGGGGCTCGCTCGGGCCACTCCGGAGGTGGGGTGCCCCCAGCCTCTCGGCCTGGGGCTCGGTCACTCAGGCACAGCTGGCTGCCGGCGGAGCTCACGGGCGCGTCACTGCAACTCCCCCTGGCTTCTGCTCCGCGGCTGCTGAGTGAGCCCTCATCTGGGACTCTCCTCAGCTCTTACTGGGACAGTGGCGCGGCTGCCCCTCTGTTGGTCTTCCTTGGTCTCTTGTGTTCTGGGGGCCTCTGGATGTCTGGAGTCTTGATCTCCTCCATACCTGCTTCATGCCCTGGAGGACGGGGCTGTGGCTCCCCACACTCCCTAGCAGATCGTTACATGGAGAAACCTTTGGAATGCAAGCATGCTGATCCACACAGGTATGCACACAGGTGTACACACGGGTATTCACAGACGCGGACTACAGCTTTCTTGGCTGCTGCCTCAAAGCACATTGTGCGCTGTCTATCTTGCGTGCTGCACAATATCGTTTATTATTTAGTATCTACTGATATCTACTGCTAGCTAGTTTATTGTGATGGTGCCGTTTTTTTTTTATTTATTATGTTGCTCTTTGTCTTCTGTTTTTTTTCTCCATACAGGTGACCCAGGAGATTCCCATTGGTTTTCTTTTCTCCCTTTTTCTTCATACCTTGTCATGTCTGTCCCGGTTGTAACTGAAATAAAAGAATTATAATTATAAAAATCAATAAATGGACCAATATATGACGATCACTGTAAAAAAATCACGTCTTCATTGATCGTCCAAACGGGACAACTTAATTAACCTAATAAAAGATATAAATATTGAAACACTGATCCAACATTCATTTCTTGATGACGGATTTCAGTTGATCTTAGACTTTTACTTCTGAATGTTGCTCCTGGGTTTAATCTTGGCACATGCACATATGACAAAATAACCAACTTCTCTCATTCCATTTCAAACAGGACAGTGGTAACAACAGCAGGCTACAGACAATTTTAAGTTTTAGATTTTAAATAGGCTATATAAATTTCAATGGGAGCAACAGGACGGTCAAATGTCGCTGATTTTACTACAGAGCAGGATGGATTGTAGGGTAGCAAACATCGTCGGAAAACACGTTTCCAACACTGCAGGTTACCTGGGTGTAATGTTTTTCAGCTAAAACGAAACATGGTCTGACTCCTACCTAACTATATAAAGAGTAACTGAAGGTTAAATGCAGCTAATATGTCCTGTTTTAAGCCAGGCACTTACACCTCCGCTCCGCTGAGCCACCATCGCTCTGGCAGCAACGGCGCTAGAGCCAGAGTAGGGGAGAGGCGAACTGGAACAAACCATTTGGGGGGGTATCATTTTTGGGGGTGCTTCAGCACCCCCAAAAAAGGGCTAAAATTGCCCCTGCTTTAAACCATTCCTTGTTTAATTTAATTTACAACTTTGACATTTTAGATTTATAAATGTTGATTTGTGTAGAGAAATAAGAGAAATTGAACTCAATTACCATCTCATGATTTTCTTGGCCAGCCTAAGTTTTCCGACTTATATAAAACATCATCCCTTTCATTTTTTCTTTATTCTAATAGGCACCTGGTAATTTGTGCGACATTTCATCCTAATTTGCTTCGGAATTGTTAAAAGAATTATGACGTCAGTGATCTCAAAAACCAAAACAGTATCAATTCATCCTTGACTGCTAATACATAGAAGAAGTTTGCTTTAAGGGCTCTGTGCCAACTCTCTTTCCTGTTATAGTCAGTTTTCGTTGGGCATTTGAAAAGGGCAACATCATGGTTTAGGTTAAAATGCATGCTTAGCAACATGCACCACTTTACAAAAAGCTTGTCTGCTAATTAGCCTTTAAGGCAAATTTGTTTTAAGTTCCACTTCTTCTTAGATTTCTGGAATTCTAAAAGAAATTTGTTATCTGATAAGATACTATAGACTTTGTTTTGTTAGGTTACACTGACTGATTTTTTTAAATCACTTTCTCCAAATGGACCTTCATACTCACAAAAAAAACACACAAAGAACAAACAGCCACAGCTGAAAATCTTCCTTTTTTCTGTTGAACAGTGAACTAAAAAAAATACCTTTTTAGCTATAAAATGAGAATGGGAGTACACAAAGCTCTGCAAGAGTGACTCGTTGCCATATAGTGAGTGCACTGTAAGTGATGGACTGTAAATACTCGCACAGCTTGTTGGTGGAGCTACTGTTCCAGACAGTGCAGGTCCCAGAGGTGCTGCTGAAAAAGGATTTTGTTTAATGAATAAAACCCGAAGTGATTCTGACAGGAAAAAAAATCTTGGCAACTCAATTTGAGTTGATGCAAGGTCTGTCTTGCAAAAATATCTGCACATGATTGCTAATAGCAATCATTACCAAGGGCTAATACCAAGACCCATTAAATCTGTCTGTGTTTCCATAATACTATTTTATTTGGTCTGGGAACCGGCGGTGATTGGTGGGCAACATGTGAGAAAGGTCCAAATGATAATGAATATAGATCAGACTATTAGGGTTAGGGTCGTCAAGTAGCCTATCACTAGCAAACAAACAGCAAGCCAAGTGAGGAACATATGTATAATGCTTACCGTTTATTAAAGAAAAGTATCCTAAATTGACTTCAAATTCGGCGGACAGGCGGCGGTTTCTCGCTTCTTCACTTGTATTTCGAAATACTCGAAGGCGGGTATTTCGAAGTCGCAAAGGAATGACGTCACAAGAAGGTGATTGGTCACTTGCAATGTTGAACCTGGAACAACATTAATTATGATGATGTGGGAACAACGCCAACACGAGGATATCAGATCGTCCATTATACCTTAGTGTAAAAAATTAACAGGAACAAGCGCATTTTTGGGCCTGGGAAACATGGTGAAAAAATTATACATAGTAAGCAGTAAATGTAAATTCATTTTAATCTGACTGAATTGAACTTTAAGTTAGCTCTTGCAAGGTGTGAGCTTTCACACACTGCCAACAGCTGATATGGGTATTTGTGTGATGTGATTTCTAATTGTATAATAATTAACTTTGGTCTACTTAAGAGATTCACAAAAGATCTTATAGGTGGAAATCTGGCATGAAGAATTTTGTATATGTTTGTGGTTTCTTAAAAAGAAAATGCTCTGGAGTTGTGGTTGAACTAAAATGGAACACAGTCAGATCTTCCAGACTGTAGGACCTCAAATCTATTTCAAGTCAAGTCAAGTCAAGTTGGCTTTATTGTCACTTCAACCATATACAGTTTAACAGTACACAGTGAGGCGAAACAACGTTCCTCCAGGAACCAAGGTGCTACATGCAACATAAATTTACAACATAAATTAAGAGAAAACACTAAACTAGCTAACTAAGAGGCCTAGTTAGCTGGCTAGCAGAGACAAGACAGACTGACCGAACATAAATTACAACATAAATTAACAAAAAAAAAAAAAAAAAAAAACTATCTAACTATCTAAGGAAGACTTTTTTTTTTTTTTGCATAAAAATAACCAATAAAAGGGACCATGAGGCATAATAAACATCCAGCATATTGCACAGGCATTAATGATAGCATATGAAGTCAGATGGACTGACCAGAGCAGATGCACTAACCACAGAACAATCATATTTCAAAGCCAGATCTGGGGTCACATTTTTCTAAAAAGAGACAAGAAAGGTTTTGCAGTTGCTATGCCGACAATCCTGAAGGTGTAACACTTGCTAGCAATCTTGTCTTTAATGGGTTCCCTTAGAGTTCTTATCTAGCAAGAGACAAAGCTTGACTCAGAAGTATTGGTGAACTTAAAAGCAAACTGACAACTTTAGCGCTAGCCACAATAGAAAGTTAGACATGATGGATGCTTTTTTATAACTAATAGAATAGATAATTGTAGCATTATCCTTTCTAGTCCACCAAAGAATACGATATACTGGTTGTGATTCATTCAGAATTGTGCATGTAAAGAGTAATACACAAATTGAAAGTGCATATTAAACCTATTTGTCCTTTAGAATTTTAACTATTAAAAGCTGCATTATTTTATTAGCTAACATAAGTAATAAAGTAATGCAAAAAATGTATATGGAATTGCAACAGACTGCCAAGAAGGCTACAGAAACTGCAGACTGTGTGTTTAGTCTGAATTTTATATAATATCTATAATTATGTGCTTTTTGTATGTGGTTATAAATATTATCATTGTAAATTAAATTATTCTGTTTTGTATCAACAGTTATATTTTGCTGTAGCTTACTTTAGCCCTGCGACAGACTGGCAACCTGTCCAGGATGTACCCTCACCTCCTAACATATGGTAGCTGGGACAGGCTCCAGCCCCCCCACAACCCTGATAAGTATAAGTGGAACAGACTCAACGGCTGGTTGGGTAGGTTATTTACTGTAGTCAGTTTTGCTTATATTATTGGATATTATTAGTTTAATTTGTACTGTTCATTTCATTTATTTTAATTTAAGCCTGCAATACCTACAATAGATCATTTCTGGCCCTCTACCCATTCGAAATTGTACCACAGGCACATAGAACAATTCCAGTCTCATTACTGCAATGAAAGAAAAAAATATAGACAAGCAACCCAAATGCTGATGCTGTCATTTTTTCTGAAGCTGCTACAAAGAACAACGCAATAATTTGATAATAAAGAGTTAAAGCAAAACCTTTAAATCTTTATCCCTCTTTAACTACTCGTTATTAGGGTGTCACTTAATGTTTACACTGACTGATAAATTCATTTTACAGTTAATGCAATATGGAGACAAACCTGTATTGCACTTTCTCAGAAGAACTTTTAGCAACATGTTCTTCAGGGTTTCACTCTAATGTACCCAGGGATTTAAGTGTAATCACACCGAATGTTTAGTTCTCTCTGCTGCCGTGATTAAGACCAGGACCTGTGTGTGTGTGTGTGTGGGTGCATCTGAGTGTGTTCCATGGGGCTCCATGGTGCTGCTGTGAGAGCACTGACCTCACCCCTTGCACATATGTTCAGAGAGAAATCTCTTTCCTAGGCTGGGCAAATGCACTTTGAATGTTTTAAACGTCTGTGAATTTGAAACACAAGTGATAGAAACATGTATGTTGCAAATGCTTATTATTACTAACTATGGCATTCTCCAAAACAATCGTGTTTTTATAAGCTATTCAACAAATGTTATTGTTATATTTGCTAAACAGCTGCTTAAGATCCTCAAGTATATTAGGTTTGGATCAACCTTGTGTGCTGTGTCAGGCAATGTAATTACTTAGCTGGAACAGCTGTAATTGTGTAGCATCTTGAGGAAACTCTTTGCACCTAGGACTGCCTGCATTCTGCAAAGATCTACAGTGAGAGTCATTGCAACTGTAATTGTAAATGTAAATGTCATCATCTCTTTCCACTGACTCTCCTTAATCTAAAGAGATTAATTAATCATCTCTTTCTGTAGTGGGTTCCTATTCTAGTGACGCTCACTTATATCTTTCTTCTGTGTGGAAGAAGGAAGGGAGATGCCGGTTCTATAAGATCTTTAAACTTCAACTTCAAATCAACACACCTTTTTTAGAGCAAAGGTCTGGGCACTTTTCCCTGTTCCTCTAAACCAGACTCTAAGAAGAACTGGGAGATACACATATGTTTTATCGCCTTAAAAAAAAATCCATCCACTGGGCCTATCTGTCCTGTCCAGAAATTCAGTTACATCTCTTTTGATGTCTTTCAAATAACTGTTAAAGTGCGAAATCATACATTGTGGTACTTGGACAGGGAGTTCTTAGCTCTGGAAATTACAAAAAACTGAGAAAGTAGGATGTGCTTTAGTTGATGAAAACCAGTGCACGCCACTGAATGTGCAATAGCATTACATATTTCACTCTGGTGGAATCCTGATTTTTATTAAATTGTACCACATGTCAGATACCTGCACTTGGAATTTCACCACATTTATAGGTGACAGTATGAACTATTTTCTCTGGGACTAAATGTGACAAAGCAACTGGCATATACTGGTACATACTGTAAAAGAGTAAGTATTTAGAATTGCTAGAAATGGACTGCATCCCTCATTCCACTTGCATACAGTCACAGTCCCAAAAGAAATACAGGCTATAAAGTTAGTTTATGAACACTGAAAGTGGGCTGTAATGTGTTTTCCCCCCCTTTTCCCCAAATTTTGATGTTATTTTCTAAAATAATAATTATAATTATAATTATTTTATCCAGGTTGAAAATATTCGAAATATTCAGGCAGTTAAGTGATCAGAGTTCAGATGTAGTCTGATGCTGAAAAAAATCTGAAGTGCACAGTTATCTAAATCCACAGATAATAACAATATACACTATATAAATACTATACTATATAATGTTTATGGTTTATCCTGAATACTCCACCACATTGGCACATGGTGGGAAGTGGTCTTCAATTAACCTGTCAATCAAATGTAGTTATTTTAGGTCAGAATTAATTTCTTCCATCAGTCCAAGGTGAAAGGTCTCATTTTGCTATTACTTTCTCAAAAGTCTTCATATGTGGAGCAATTTAAATCTAACAGGCTTAATAAGGGACACTGAGGACCGCACAACCTGGAAACTGACAGACCAACGCACAATCTCAAAGCTTATGGTGCTGAAACTGTAATTAATTGAGAATAATTATTGCTTTCAAAGGCTGAATTATGTTAGATAAGCAGTTTCAGAACCTTCTGAATGACTTGGTAAGAGGCTGGTTAAGCCTCATTTGAATATTTTTAAGGTGTAAAAAAAAAACCCAAAATAATCTTGAAAATCTTCATTCATACAACTTGGAAATGAGCTACAGAAAAGAATCACCCTTAAAAACAGATCTAATATAGATCATATTTGCTTTTAAAATTCTCCAGTGGTCAGAAGCAAGCAAACAGTTGCAAAAGTTTTTTTGCTTAAAGAAAATAAAACATAAAAAAATAATACAATCAATACTTGCTTCAGGAAATCATTCCATTATACAGTTTGGCTTCCAAGAGTCAATGATGCAGTACACATGGTATAAATAACATGATGAACCCTTTTTCTAAAAGACGAATATGCATGTTTCACATGATATTAATATATACATGAGCTGTTCATGAAAAGCTAATCCATGCTGGTCAGGTATTGGGGAAACATATTTATTTTCATTCTACTCACGATTAACCAGATTTATAGATGATATATAAGCTCACACTGAAGGTCAGTATAAGAATGCTGTTATGGAAAAACAGAAACAACCTTTTGACTTGGGCTTAGCAGGCCATAAATGAAATGTGTTGTGCTCATTCCCAGCTCCATATTTTTATTCTTAGATTCTACTAGAGTTGCTTTGCATTATTCACAGTTATTCTAGTTCTTTTTGCAGCCAAGGGCAGACAAAACTACGTGAAACTGTCTGAAACTGCGTGTTTGAAGCTGTCTGACGCCTGAGCATAAGTCTTCAGAGGTTTGCTGATACACTGACCTCAATATTTGAACTTTTGACCATCTTCAACATGGATGCCCAACAATATAAAATTGTAATTTTGTAATACCAAAGCTCATATACTATCACAGAACCTAATAAAATAAAAGCAAAATACATTCCGAATGCGACCTTGTCTCATTTAAAACAACTGTTTAAATATATTATTAGTATTTGGCAGCACACAATTGGTCATTTCTATACAGAGTTTCTGGTCGAGCCCTCAAAAGCTGTGGGAACACTTATATTATTAAGCGCTAAAGGAAATGCCAAACTATGGCATGACCTCGATTAAGATGCAGATCTGCAAGCAGTGGGGAATTCTCTATTTTCTATTACCTCTAATAAATATTCAAATTAATGGCCTAAAGAATATATTGGAATTGCAGAAAAAAATATTGACTGAAGGTTGAAAAGGCAAGGTGTACTTCATTTGAAACATTACTTTGTGCAAGAAAGTATTGTAATCCAGACTGAGGAACAAAAACAGACAAAAAAAGAAGAAGAAACTAGTCATTGATGTGTCAACTACACAAAAACAGTTATTTCCTGTGGATAATAACACATAATGGGGAAAAAAGTAGAAATTATAAATCACTTTGCTTATTAAAAAAAAATAAAATGAAGATGATTCAGGTCAGTTCACAGACTATTACTCATAAACTGTTCAATTAGTCATCGCTCTAGATACTGGTCAGAGACACCCTGACGATCACAGGCTACTAAGAAAAAATGTTTATCCCCCAACCAGCGGTGGGTGGTTGCTGATGGCCATCGCTGGGTGAAATTAATCATAAAACAGGTACTGTGCCAAAACCCTCTTTGTGCATGCTTTATTAGCCACCTTCAAAGTAAAAGTTGTGCCTTATCACTTGTTTCAAAACGGTGCAACTTTTTCAGCACACACAGCAATGTCCACCACCAACCATTCACCAACTGACAGGCACTCTCTAGGCTTGTGTGACTGAGGCCTAGGATCTGCTAATGTCAGTAGTTTGTCAAAGAATCAAGCATCACACAGCCTGATATTGGAATTCTTACTCAATCCACTTTAGGAACACCAAAGTCAGCATTTTATCCTGTGGGAAATTTGACAGTCTGCTATGCTGAAAACGATCATTTGGTAGTTTGAAAGATGTTTCTTTGAATACCAAAAGTCAGTGCAATGGCAAATAATTTAAATTCTTACTCTGTAAGTCACAATGGTTGCAAAATTTAAGGTCAGCCCATTCACATCTAGCCACTGCTTGGCTACAAATGTTTCTATTCTATATACTTATATAGCCTTCAGTCTCTGAAGTCAAATTATATACTCTAGAGATGCTCTGGGTGAAATGAATGTGATAAGACGACACAAGCTTTTGTAATTACTTTTGAGTAATTACAAAAGTCCGCCAATATTCGAACTTCTCAAGGTTTGCATGTGTATATACTTATGTAGATTAGGTGACCTAAGACTAAATAAGCAACCTTTTTGCAGAGCAGGTGGATCAGAGAAAATGTATCAGTCAATGCCATGCTGGTCATGTGACTCTACAAATAAAAGAAACATTCTCATATAGTGAAAGACAAACAGTACCATTATGCCAAAGGTGTACTGCAGTTGTGCCACAACGAATACAAGCATTTTTCATTTTCATCATATTTTCTCACATAACATCTATGGGAGTTATATGTATGTAAAAATGTTTACATCATGTCCGCAGCACTTTAAACCATTAAGAAATTATTGTTATATCACGGGAAGTGAGGTATTACAAGTTTAGAGGCACTATGCCAGTGAGTAAACAGGATCGTCTGCTCATTTTAAACATCTACCTCTAATAATCTGACAACATTTTCACTTGACGATTTGAAAGTCACTCAGGATGGACATTTTTTGTCAAGATAATGTTTTGATCTGTAAATGGTGCTTGTCACATCGCTTTTTGCACTCTGTATGTGAGATTTAAATTAAAAATGCAGCCTGTCTCCCAAATGTGCCCACTTTGAATTAACGAGTATGTCCACTCTCAGTTCATGAGTATGTGTTTTTCCTGATTTATTTGAGTATACACTGATCAACCATCATTAAAACCACTGACAAGTAAAGTGAATAACATTGATTATCTTGTTACAGTGGCACCTGTCAAGGGGTGGAATATATTTGGCAGCAAGTGCACAGTCATTTCTTGAAACTGATGTGTTGAAGCACGAAAAATGGACAAGCATAATGACCTGATCGACTTTGACAAGAGCCTAATTGTGATGGCTAGACAGCTGGGTCAGAGAATTTCCAAAAAGGGAGGTCTTGTGGGGTTTTTCTGAAATGGAGCAGTTAGCATATACCAAAGTGGTTTGCACAAGAACGACTTTTGAAGGTTTGACAGGGTCATGAACAGTCAAGGCTCATTAATGTGTATGAGAAATAAACATTGTGGGTCATTCTTACTTGTCTTATTGACCAGTTAGTGTTTTACACTGAGGGCCTCACACAGACACGATCAAACAGGGCGCTTTTTATTTATTAATACTTTGCCCTTTCTTCTATAAACTCGCACTCATACTGTTTCGGGTTCAGCATCTACCCAAGATCATCTACCCGCTGAGGCACTGAAGAGATTGGGGATCAGCCCAGCTGTAAACTGCTGAAAATATACACTGACTAAGACATGAAGGTGTCATTGCTGCAGAGTTTGCAGACTCATGTGGAGGGTTAGAAGTTGAGGACAGATGGGGAAAAAGGGGTAAGCAGGAAAACACCAGGTAAACAGGCACTGTGACTCTGGAATGACAGGATTAGATACATACTAGTAAAGTAAAAGAGGAAATAAATACCAATAACTAAAGAGGGAAACACAGACACAAGAAAACACTTGACACAGGGGGAAGACATAGTAGGGCATAAAAAAGGAACCACAGAGAAAAATACTACTAAAATATGGGTGAAAGCTCAAAAGTGAAGAAATGACTGATAACTACAAACCTAGCAATAACACTGAGAACAGAAGATTTTCTTTTATAACATTAATAACCAAAAACTACAAAGAGGAAACAAAACCTCAAATCTCACAAAATAAACTCACAGACCATGACCCTGCCTGAAAGTGTTGACTTCTCCTCCAAAATTCCCTAAACCATAATCCAAAAGTGCATCTATGGAAGTTAAGCCCAGAACCTACAACATAAATGGCTTAAAGGTGGAACTGGACAAAAAAGGGACTGTTTTAGCACTATAAGGGGGGCTACAAAGGAAATTGCAAGCAGTTTTAATGTTTTACAAGTCTGGAGCCAGAACCATGTTTTCTACCATTGTGAGTTTAAATTTTTAGTTTTGGTAGCACTTGTCCTCGTGTGTGTTGTGTTTAGTTTTGGTTCCCCTGCTTTCTTATTTGTGATTAGTTTCAGCCATGTAGCCCAGTTTCCCATTCCCCTAATTACGTCATGTGTCTATTTAAAGCCTCAGTTTGTTTTTTGTGTTATCATACTGTTGCCAGCTGTTTCTTCTCCCTGATTATGTTTCTGTTCTTTTATATTGACTTTTGTTTGGACCTTTATTAAAGTAAAAATGCACCATTAAAGGTGCATTTTTACTTTATTCAGTTTGTATCCCGAGTCTGCATTTGTGTCCTAATTTACCCTCACATGAGAGGATTATTAATTTAGCTTTTATCAGTTTAACAGTCTCATATAATTCAGCTTTTTAGCCAAGAACTTTTCTTAAAATGAAAAAATATTCAAAGACTGGTGAATGACAAATATTTTAGTCCTGTTTAAGGGCTTTGATTGATGTCACTCCCAAACCGACACAGTGTTAGCATTAATAAGGCTAAGATAAATCAGGGATTTATCTAAAAAAAGCATGTTTACCATCAGTATGATAGTAAGTATGTGTTGAAATTGCTGTAATGGTTACTTTCAGGGGCCGTGATGACATATTTACACTTAATGGTGCATTGCGTAATTATACCTTTTCAGCATCTGGCAAGAAAGTGTTTAAATTCACCTCCCCTTTAGAACGCTTCTTAGCTGCATTTGCATTTAGGTTTTTTTCCTATTGCAGAACGGTCCCAACCGCACATGCACTAAGATAATGTGAATGTTTGGGATTTTTTTCCATTTCTCTCAGCCTTTAAATTCTCTGTAGCCGTTTTCCTGACTGACCTAGTACATGACTAAGTGGCCTGCTAACATCATAGCAGTTACCAGGCCACAAAAACTCCACATGCCACGTTATAGGGACAGGAAACAGCACAATATCAGCCATGCCAGGTATCAGTCAAAGTCAAACTTAAAAAAAAAAAAACTATACTGATACTGTTTAGACTGTGTCACAGTAACCCCACTATAAATTCATTACCTACTTAAGAATTAAGATCTAATATAGAGGAGGAATTGCTATTCTCTGTACATCATCTGACTCACTCACCTGCTGGCTTAGCTCTCCCCAATATCCTATTCCCTAATAAATATAGAATATAGTTTCTTGGTCCTTTTTTTTCCTCAGTTGCTGCAAAGAATATTTCTTATTTCGTCCAAGGTCCAAGAGCTTTATTTATGCTGCACCACCATACACAATTGAACAGGAGTGAAACCAAAAAAATATAAACAAATAAACACAATAACGATGATGAAAAAAAACATTATATATATAGTTAGAGAAGAGAGAAGTGAAGCTAGAATATATCAAATATAAGAATAAAAATGCAAATATGAAAGCTCCTTTAAATTCAGTCAATAACCTGCAACTAGTCAAGTAGAGCAATAAAAGACAAACACGTGTTTATATACCACAACATCCTTCGTATACATGACGTGTTTACACTAGCAAGAAACTAAGACACAATCTTACTTTATAGTCTGTGGCTAAAAAATACATATAGGCAGTGTGTTTGAAGGCTTAAACAAGAACAATGATTGTAACAGATAGTTACAGGGACCCCTCAGCAAATGTGAAGCTGCTTACCTCACCTACAGTAGTTGACTTCATGTTCTGGATCAAAGTGCGGTCCAGTAGTGGGCACTATGTATTCACTATGTTTCAGCAGCAAAGGTAGCATTTTCTATTTGATGTTCCAAAACAAACATTAAATAATAAGAGCAGCGGATGTAGTTTTACGTCATTCTATTGTTATTGTAGGGTCTTTACCTTACAATATAAAGCACCTTGAGGCAACTGTTGTTGTGATCTGGCAACATCTGCCTTGCCTTTCTAACTTTTTTTTTCTCCAAACCACTCAACCCGAGTTGTCCTTCTAGTATACTTATTTCCACGTCACCAAGCATCTTCAATTCTACCTTCTCCAGCTCTGTCACTCATCTTTTGTCAATCCCCCATCCTGTACATTACAGCACTACCAGGCTTGATGCCATTTTTCCCCCCTTTTTCATACACATGTATTCTGTCTTGCTTCTACTGACATTCATTCCTCTTCTTTCCTCCACCACCTCTTCAAGCTCTCGCCTACCTCCCCCTACTTTCACTACAGATCACAATGTCATCTGCAAATATCTTAACCCATGGACTCCCTGCTTGACTTCATGTGTCAACTTATCACCATTGCAAACAAGGAGCTCAGAGCCCGTTTCTGATGAAATCCCACCTTGAACACATCTTTCACTCCTACCACACATCTCACCACTGTCTTGCTGTCCTCATGCATGTCCTGCACCACCCTCTGATACCTCTCTGCCACTCATGACTCCCTCATGCAGTACCACAGTTTCTCTAGAAAAACATTTCCTCCTATCTAATACTCTACATTTACTAATTCAGTTCAATTCCTCTATCCCTCCTCCTCCTATTTAAATGAAATTAAGAACATTTTTTATTTTTGCATTAACAATAATATCTACGTATACCACATCCTCAATATGGAGACCATCCCTTACAACTGTACAGAATTCTGGCTTGCACCTATAATGTGGGCACAGATGGTGTCGCTTCTCTTCAGCTTTATTAGTTGTCTTATGTTGCACAGGAAACACATTAACAGAGGAGTTGTCTGGTGTTTTTCTGATCGTACTCCCCCCAAGGCCTGTGTCTGTATCCCTTTGTTCTCATTACTGTGCCATCAGTGCCTCATCATCAGCACAGGCTTCCAACCCCCTGTAAACCAAAGAACCCAAACCATATAAATTACCTATTAAATATGTAACACTTCCTAAAAGCAGTGCGGTTTATGGATTATTTAAAGGACTATACAGGTTTTATAAAATAAGTATTGTGGTGTTTGTATTATTGTATGTATTTTCAATAACTAATAAGATATGGGCTACCAACTGATCTGTGTTTACACAGATGTGGATAGAAAACAATATTCCATTTAAACATAGACAGGAGGACAAAACAAAAGAAAAGCAAAGGACAATGGACTCACCGCCTGAAGCTGGGTGCACAGGAACTACTCAATTACTTGAAAACCTGACACTTTGTTGGCACTGCTAAGCTTGTAAGTAACTATAGTGATGTCCACTTTAACTCAGGAAGGGCAATTTTATTGACACAGTATTGGCAAAAACGAAGAAAGCAGCCTGCAGATTAGTACTAAATTAGTTTGAGTGAAACAGCCCACAGAGTCACTATCACAAGTGTGACACAATGTGCAGTGAGTCAGGATGAGTTAACTAAACCACCCTCAATGCACAGGCAGAAACGACCCTGACTTTCCTAACTTTGTTTGAGAGGTTTTTTTTTTTCCAAAGTTTTGACCACCCTGAAAACAGCTCATGATAGACTCAGTATTGACTTTCTCTGAGTTCATTATGAACCACAACACAGGGACAACTGAACACAGAGGCCAAACCACAACTGAAACTGCAAGCAACTGAAACCAAATTGTAAAACTAAGATGTTTCATTGACATATGGTTACACCTTACAGAATTCAAACACTGCTAAACTTTTTCATGATAGCTGTACAGTAATGAAAATCTGGTCTTATTCCAGATGGCCCACACAAGGCAAGCGTTCTCCTGAACATAAGGATACCAGTCTTTAATGAGACATCTGCTTTACCTTTAAAATGAATCACCCAGGCTTTGAACATCACCAATAAGTTAAGCAGTTGGCAAAACATGATGTAGAATTTATTTTTGCCGTTCTAAAAATCCATTTATCCATTTCTTCCTTACAGACTAGACTGTTTACCAGTCAGTCAGGGGGATGACATAGGGACAAACACAGTTACCCAAAAGAGATTCAGTTTCCAATTTACTTCCCTCGTATGTCTGCCGACAACATTTAGCAGGGTAAGAATATGTAAATAGCCCCTTTTTTCTTTGTACAAATATAATAAAATGCAGAAGCCATAGCTTGTTACTATTTGAATCTATCACTGCAAAATATTAATAGTCACTGATTTGAATTACCAGTGTCTACCCAAAATATTTTTTTTTTTTTAATTAGACGTGATCGCTTATGTCTTGAAAGGGTTGGGTTTAGAACAACTGAAAGAGTAAGAAAAGCTTTTTGAAAGTTTTATATATTCATTGTTTATTTATCATTTATTGATCTGTCTGTTTCATATAAACACTCATTAGCTTGAGCTCATTTTGTAAAACATTTCAGAGAGTTATAGTTCACCGAAATCAAGGTAGGTTAATGCATTTAAGAATCGTTGTGGTCTTGCTTACGCAAATAAAACATGACAGTGTTAAACAGAACTTGATACTCTAGTGGTGAAGGCAAACACACATGCACAGAAAGACAATCGTATTGTTTGAGATAGGAAGACATCCATCTGCCCATAATGAGAGTCACAACAGAAACCAGCACTTAACAATAAACTATTGTGTTCATGGTTATGTACAAGCATGACTACTGAGATGGAAATCCAAGAAGTAAAATCAAAGGAAGACCTCTACACCTGTTTTTTTTTTTTTTTGGTTTAATTTCCACTATGTGGTTGTCACAGTTAAACCAAAACACACAAAAATAAATAAATAACAGGAAAGCAGCAGTTACTTCTGTACCTGCACTGGTTCTTTCTTCAAATCTGCCCGTAAATTCAGTAAAGTGTCAATTTTAAGTTACAGATGACATGGCACGTTAAAAACCTTTGATCAACCTCGATTACATCTTGGCCACTTTTTCATTGCTTTTTTTTTTTTTTTTTTTTTTTTTAAAGTGCTCCCACTCCAATATATGATTTCTGCATGCTTCCACTCTTTTTGGCTCCTCCTCATTTGGGGATAAATAGAAAGCACTGTCAGGCACTTCAACTTCAACAGTGAAGGGGAAAATTAATCTTAGCTGAGGAGAGCAGATCGGCGGGCGACAAAGCAGCACAGCCATTAGGGCTGCAGAGGAGGCCAAATGCGCTTGTGGTCATAGATCGACGCAAATGACTGCGCCAGGGGGACTACAATTCCCCACTGCTGGAGCTTCTGCTAGATGATCATTAGTATGGTGGTTTTGATTGATATAGCACATTTCCGATGGCAGATGGACAACTCATCTCTACATGGAAATCCCCAGAGATTAATTTCATTTTAAGATGCATCTGGAGGAGTCAACACATCTGGATTGGCTGGTGTAAGTTAAAATAAATAAGAATGCAACATGGCTATTTGAGTTAGGCTAAACTGAAACGTCAGAGTTCACATCATTCATGAACTGCGAAGATACACTGCGGGCCAGAAGAATAAATATGATGGCATGAAGCAAGAGTCAGATAAATAGTCAAATAATTCAACTCACCGTTGTGATAAAGAAGTGTACAGTGTTGAGACATGCAGGTACAACTTACATTTAGAATGATTAATCGAATCTTTGTTCTAACTGCAACAACGATGGCAACACATGCAGTGGATTGATTAAAACCCTTGATCGGCCATTTTGAAATCACAGCTGTAAAGCCCATTTCGTTTACAGCTGGCTGCGAGGGGTAAAATAAAGACTACATGGCAGTATGTTCAGGAGGAGAGTGCTGATAAAGAGTATGTTTGGTCAGCAAAACAATTAACCTTGAAAAATAAAGGTATAAATACTGCAGCAGAGGCTTAGGTGCCCAAGGTTAATGGTTTGGGAGAAACCATTTCTGGCCTCAAGAGATTATAGTAATTATAGGTTCTAGAGGATGTAATTCTACAAGTGAAATTAGAAGGTTTTTTTTCTGTGGCACTCAAAATCATGGGTCTGTATGGAGAGGATAGAAAATCTCTTGATATGAAAAAGCAGTTTGCTCATTTCACACAGTCTAAAACGATTGAACTCTTTCTGAAGTCTTATTCAGTGGGGTTCAGTCGAAGGGCTCCAAGGCTATAGAGTTCAGTGGTAACCATGAATTCTTCCATTCATTTAATGACTTTTGCTTGAAAGTGAAACACAGCCTGAGAACTCATTGTCTGCTCCAGATATTTAATTGAAACAGAGTAAGGGGGTTTGTCATTTGAACTCATTCGAAAGACTTCTCTAGTGTTGTAAAACTTTCTATGTAGACTTGATTTTAAATTATTCTTTTTCTTCTTCTTATAAGCCTGCTACTAGTTTATGCTTGGTTAACACTTCTATTTTCTCAAGAATACTGCTGTGCCCTGCACTGCTAATAGTAACATGATAATCCAGGACTTACTGAATACTGAATTATAATTGCATTTTTATCATCAAAAAGATTCATATTTCACAAGTTAAAGACAGACGCTTATGCTTTCACTTAGTGCATAAAAAGCCATGATGTCCTAAAGGCTAAAAACCTCAGTTTTATACTTTATATCTGTAGTGTATCAGTGCATATTCTGTTGATGAGTGTCAAATAGGGGTAAGCACAGTATGGGGTAATGTGTGTAGATTCATGATGGGAAAAAATTAAGCACAGCTTCTGACATAAAATGCAGACAAAGTAAAAGAGTCTAAACATTTGTGCACTGTACAGTGTCCAGCCAAAAAAACAAGCAAAAAAAGAAACTAAAACAGTCACTAGCTGTATTTACCCAACTAAAGTGGAAGGTAAAGCACTTCCATTGGATATTAATATGATTAAAATCATTGCATCAGGGATGGTTATTTACCTCCACACTTAACATAAATGTTTAATAGGATTAAGATCTGGGCTCGTGGCAGGCTATTCTTGAGCGCTGTCAGCTGTATGATATGGGTCATTATCAGTGTTGGTCAAGTTACTTGAAAAAAGTAATCAGTAGCTAATTACTGATTACTTCCCCAAAAAAGTAATCCCGTTACTTTACTGATTACTTATTTTCAAAAGTAATTAATTACTTAGTTACTTTTTAAAAACACGATTTACAACCTGAATAGGTGATAAAGCGATAGATCTTTCAGCCCAATTCTGCTTTTTCTGCATAATCCATCATACAAAATGTAATCAAATGGAAAAGTCTCTTTTTGAAACTTGTTTTATTAGTTTTAATCTTTTAACTTTATGCATCAAGCAAAAATTAAATTGTATGCAACATTCTCTGACTTGAATAAATTAGTTTAACATTTAAACCTATTTTCTGCACATTCCAGCACATAAAATAAAATATTTTTTGTGTTTACTCTCAGTCTTTCAAATAGATGCAAGTAAAACAGAGCAGAAAATAAATAAAGTCAAAGACTAGCGGTCCTTTTGCTCTATTTTCACCTGTAAAGCAGTAGTGGGGTAGGCGGAGGTTTACCCTGGTGCAGGTGTGCCGCAGCGGTCAGTGGAAGAATCCACGAGTTTCTCTGTGAATTTCCCATTACGTGGTAGCGCACTCGGTGCTTGTTTAGGGTTTTTTTTTCCGCTGTAAAAGGAAGTTTTCTTCCCACGCACAACGGACACTAATGCGATAGTAATCCCTTACTTTACTCGTTACTTAAAAAAAGTAATCAGATTACAGTAACGCGTTACTGCCCATCTCTGGTCATTATCCTGTTAGAGGACCGATGACCTGTCACTGAGACTGACCTTTCTGATACTAAGTAGTATGTTTTGGTCCAGGATGTCTTGGTAGTCCTGATACTTCATTGTCTCTTGCACAGATTCAAAGTTTCTCTTGCCCGATGCAGCAAAGCAGCAGATATGTGACACTAGGTATGTTTTCTTTTTTTTTTTAAGCTCCATTTTTCCTTCTGTAAACATAGAGCTGTTATGAAGTGACTTTCAAAAAGATATAGGTGCCGTTCAGCAACAGTTTTAGATTTTCTTTTTTTTCCATTTGATGTTTGTCTTTGTGAAAACATGTGTGTGTATATATATATATATATATATATATATATATATATATATATATATAGAGAGAGAGAGAGAGAGAGAGAGAGAGAGAGAGAGAGAGAGAGAGAAGACATCTACAGGAAGCGGTGTCTGAAAAGGGCTGGGAAAATCATCAAAGACCCCAGTCACCCATCACATGGACTCTTCACCCTCCTGCCCTCTGGGAGGCGCTACAGGAGCCTCCGGACTAAGACCACCAGGTACCGGAACAGCTTCTTCCCCACAGCTGTCAGACTCCTGAACTCTGCCTCCTGACATCTGACCCACGTTAAACTCATGGACTGGACATACACACACCCACAACCACCTACACACACACACACACACACACACACACAATGGACAACCGTACCCTCAAACACACAATAATAACATGGACTGAACCACCACTCACAACCACTAGCACTTTATATAGCCTCTGTAGAAATTATCCACATATCTCACTTATCTTAACTGCACTACTGTATAGCTCTGTAAATAATCATTCTGTACATAAGATAATTTTTAATCCTACAACTGTTTATAACTTGCACAGTTCACATTTCTGTATAGCTGTATATCTCAGATTTCTGTATAGTTTTTTTATTTCATATTTATATCCTGTTCATAGCCTGTACTCACTACAGCCTGTACATACTTATAGTTATAGAATATTCACAACATACTTCATACCGTGTACATTATAACATACCATAATAGACCCATTTCTGTAATATACTCACATATCTATATTATTGCTAATATATATTGTAATATATCTATATCACTAAAGCACTTCTGGATGGATGCAAACTGCATTTCGTTGCCCTGTACCTGTGCATGTGCAATGACAATAAAGTTGAATTCTATTCTATTCTATTATGAGCTCCTTTGACAGCTATCTCCTTTGCTTTCTGTGGTCCATGTTAGGTGTGATGCACACAATGATGCCAAACTACACAGCAGCATGTTTTTTCACCTTCAAATAGACTGAATGGCTGGTGAAAGCTTGAAGGCACTTGGCATCATGATAAAACACTTAGTCTGAAATATAACTATAATGCAAAGATTAATAGCATCTCCCAAACAAGTCCATAATATTCTAGCATTCCTTTTGAATATCTTTGTGAAATGAACAACTTCCTTTCCCCTTTTTTTTATCAGTTTAATCTATCATAAATTATAGCCATGTAGGTATATGTTAGACAACTGAATCATTTTTCAGGAGACCTGAAGCATTGTTTCAATAGCCTCTAAATTGTGCAACTCTGTAGGCCAGATACACAGATATTAGACTTGGCTTAAATATTTAATTGGCTTATGCTGATTCATATTTGTTTCATAAAGACTACAGTTGTTTTGTGAGTTAAGAAATGTGTGTAAGTTCTGTTAGCCTCCTGTGAAAAACCAAATACTGCTGACGCAAAGCCTGTCAGTCAATTGGGGAGTGATAAGTTCAGCATTTCCTTTTGAATGTTTTTGTTGAAGCTTTTAATGTCTGGATCAGAGATTGTGCCTTTATGTCAAGTGTATGTCAGGCGGAGATCTTTTTGAATGAGCAGAAAAGGATCCGTGTTCTGTCTCCACTTGACCTGCATGTCATGTTTTCACAAAGACAAACATCAAATGGAAAAAAAAGAAAATCTAAAACTGTTGCTGAATGGCACCTATATCTTTTTGAAAACATGGCGACCCTTTTTCATCCAGTTTGTTCCATGTGAGCATTGTTGCCTCTTGCTACAGTGAATGTAGCAGGAGAAATGGGAAAATATAACGGTCTGTATTTGTATGGCGCTTTACTTAGTCCCTATGGACCCCAAAGCGCTTTACGCTACATTCAGTCGTCCACCCATTCACACACTGGTGATGGGAGCTACATTGCAGCCACAGCTGCCCTGGGGCGCACTGACAGAGGCGAGGCTGCCAGACACTGGCGCCACCGGGCCCTCTGACCACCACCAGTAGGAAATGGGTGAAGTGTCTTGCCCAAGGACACAACGACCGAGACTGTCAGAGCCAGGGCTCGAACCAGCAACCTTCCGATTACAAGACAAACTGCCAACTCTTGAGCCACGATCGCCCCAATATGTAACTTATTGCCTTTAGGTAGAAAAGTGAAACTCACTGTCCTCATTGGGTAGGTTTATTCCACAACGCTTGTCATTCAGTGTGATCAGCTGTCAACTTTGAAATTGTGTCTGGCTTAAGGCTAATGTAACTGCCTTTCTAAAGCCTCTATAGGTAATCAGAGGACAATCTGCAGTAGAAATGTTGCACCTGTGTGCCTTCAGTGTTTGTTTTTTTTATGTTTTGGCATAATTATGCAATTCCATCTTGAGAGCTAAAAAGCAATTTACCATTACTCATGCCCGATTTTATGGTGATGATGAAAACTTGCAGACCGCCATCATTACTTGAAAACGTAATTGTATATAAAGCATATAGTAAGGTGTGGTGTATCTTTTATTTACATGTCATTTCAGGGAGCTTTTGAAAAACAATTACTCCTGCCTCAACGGGGAGGACCCAACAAGGATGAAGACACCACATACTGAGGATAATGCAATGCCCATTATACACCAGGATTTCTTCCAGGATACGTCTGGCATACAAAAGTAATCAATACAGTGGAAGTAGGAAAGAAGCTGCTTGGTCAGGTGTATGGAAGGTTATAATCAGAGTGGTCCAAAATCAGGACATATATATATGCATCTCATAAATAGGGACCATATCAATAATATTAAAATCAATTGTTTCAGTTGCCAAATGTAGAAGATGTACATAGTTTTACTTTCTCTAACAGCCTATAAAAAAAAACCTCTCGTTTAACATGAAAAAAGCCAGTGAAATATATAGTTGTTGTTTTTTACTCTGGCTTTATTTTTGTTGTCTATGTTATGCTGCAAGATAATGCAAACATGTGCAAGGTAATATTTTCAACATGATACAAATAATTTGACATCTGTAAAGCCTAAAGACACTGAAAACAGCTGGTCTCTTCTGATCATCCCAAATAGGCCAAATCAGCTTCTTTTAGGCACTTTTATGTAGGCAGGCGTAAGACCACCTGCCACCACAGAAATCCACCTGGTATGACTGACAATTACTTTCCAGATCCCTGAGTCTGCCATATTTATTCCCACAGTCACAGGCTGAATAACTGACCCAAGGTTTTCATCCCAGCACATATCTTAGTTCAGTTGGACTGGATGCTTATCTACTTGTGAAATAGGATTTTTGGATCAATAAACAAAGACATCCAACTTGTTTTTGCGCATGATGGTAACAAAAATAATTTTTTCTGAAGCATTTTCTGTATGGATGGTTGTGTAGGTGAGATACCACCTTCGAAACACTTTTCTCTTTTCCTTGGTGTGTCTTCTGCTTGAAAGACTCTACATATACACCATCTATAGGGCTGCCTGTCCCAAAGATGCAGAAAATCACGCAGCTAATATGTGGATACATGACGGGGGTTTTTCCCCAGTGTTTTTTTATTTATTTATTTATTTTTGTCAGGCTACCTTTTACGAATTCCTAGTGGGCATTTTCAATTCTTTCATGGTAGATTGAGCTTTTCAGGCTTTGTCTGAATTGTTTAAATTTTTAACAAGTGGGGAAAAAAAACAAAGACACAAAGACAAAGGCAAAATCCTTCAGCTGAAAACAAAGGTATATTTCCCATGAAATGTTGTGCAGTGATGTGGAATAGTCTTCGCCTTTTGTGTCTTTTGATGCCAATGGCCCCATTTTAACCAAATGGTGAAAACGCTACAGGCTTCAGCTTTTACAGTCTGGGTTGGCCTACCAAGAATAACTATGTCCCAGGTGGTTTAAACTGAACAAGCTTCTTAAAATTCCTTTAAATTCACTCCAGGTCGCTTTCTCTAAAAGTAGTTTGAGAAGTATATTACGTTAGCTCTGGCTATGCAGGTTGCTTTATGAGCTTACTTTGTTTGAGCTCTAGGGTGATGGAATCTCAATAAAAAGAATTATGCTAATCAGTGCCAATTTTCTGTTATACTCCACACATGCTTCCCTTGATTGAAATGTAATTGGGTAATATCAGCAGCGTAGAAGCAGAAACGGCATCATACTTCATGTTGTCTTCAACAAGGAGTCATCTAATTTTGTGACAGGTGTGATGGTAATTGAACACTACCAGACATGAGACGAAAAGGAAGAATGTGAACATCGGAAAACAAAAACACACCAAAATGTGCTTGAAAGCTTGAGTTTAATACCAAACACACACATAAGCCATCCATATATTTAGCTAAAGTCTAAATGTCCTTTATTTGGACATCTTAATGAAGACAGGGTGTTTACTGTGGAACTCATTTACCTAATAAACTTTTCTTGAGAATATGAGGGATTTAAAGAAGAAATGTTAGTTATTGGGACAAACTGGACTAAAAGAAAATATCAGTAAAGGACCTCAGTAAAAAACTTCAGAAATGCTGTAGTGATTTTCAGTTACAACTGCGTATGTGTTGTACAGACTTAATTTGAACTACATTGTGTTATAATACAAACACAAAACAAGCATATGATCCCTATGAGATGCTTTTGACAGCATGACAATGTCAAATGAAACAAAGAAAGCCTTAGTGAGTTGTCACACTGGTTCCATCTCGTGGAAGAGACAAGATTGAATGCAGCCCTACTGTTACATATTTATTATACTTTGTGGATACTTACAAAACGCTATTGCATGTGTGCTAGAATGTTTACACAGCACATGAACTTAGCACAAATTTGCCAACTGTCAGAGCAAAGCTTCTGGAGGGATAACAACACAGCCAGCATTACGTGCTTGATTTCTGCTGAAAGTACCACTGAACAAACGGCATTGAAATAATTGAAAAAGCAAGAAGACTGTGTCTTTTGGATTTGTTTGGATCTTTTCAAACTGTAAAAACAAATCCACACGAAAACTGGACAACAGGATTGGAAACAGGAGGGGAAGAAGATAAATATGAAACCTATTAGAGTAAAACAGGAAACAAACCAGGAGATTGATTCATAACATGCGCACAAGAAGGTTTACACTAAATAAGAAGAGTCCAAAAAGCTAACAAACATCAAGTACATAACGCACTAGAATTAAGTAAACAAAAACTCTTAACTGTAACCCAAGGACCATTACATTTAACATATATACTGACACACAAACTGCTTAATATTCTTTGCCCTCAGTCAAAAGAATCAAAGTAAATGCATAATCAACTTTGCTCTAGCGATGAATGCTCATGGAAATATGAACTGGTCATCCATAGTCGGCAATAATGTCCTTCCTATTAGACTGTGCTGCAGGGAAATAACACGGAAAAATGAAAACACCTGCAAAATTCACAGGATTACCACAGCTCACTTGTCACAATCCAATTACTTTGTCTATGTTTGCAGAGGATCTTCACTCCTCCTCTTTCAGTTTCAGCCTGCTTCCTAGCTTAATAACTTATTATTTTTGACTACGCATTTTGCAAGCTGCATCTGAATACATCTTTAGACTTGCATAAACCTAAAACTGAAAAAAAAATCTATTCTGATGCATATGAAAATGTCAACACTTTGATGCCTGAAATTATATATGTTCCACAGTTCATTAATACAGCATTGCCCTGTGTGGCTTCCAGCATATTGGATTTTCCAGTGGGGAAGCAGCATTTATTTTCAGCTGTTTGGTGGGGTTTAGAAAACAAGGACTGATCCTTATTGTGCATCTTAAGCTGGTCCCGCTCCCTTAAATGAATTCGTTTAACAAGCACTTCTTGAGGGTTTGTGTGCCAAGAAGCACTAGTTACAGCTGTTCCACAATGCTTCTGCCACAGTCCAGATTTAGCTGAATAGCTGGAAGGGAAAGTGCTCTCCCAGCTGGTTCAGGACCTTGGAGGTGCACCCAAGAACAAAGCACTACCACATTTTCTGGCCTTTATGAAACAAAAAGTGCAATATTTACTCACCCATGACACAAAATGACTGTGCTATGTCTGCAGGGGGTTGAAAGGCTTGTTGATCAAGCCATATTGATTCACTGTTTTTCTTTAGTTTTGAGTCTTGCACTCCCTTTGCACTCCAATTTTTAAGAAGAACAACACCACACACTCCTTTCTTCCACTGTGTCTTTAAGCTTAGAGAGTCCCACGATTCAGTTACTGATGTCTAATTCACTTGTGTCATGATTTGTGAGCTTAATACATAAATTCCCTTTTGAAGTGAACTGTTTTTTAAAGACCCATGGGTTTTTGTCTTCCTTGCAAAATTTGCATTTCTTTCATTCCTCTTTACATGTACATGCATATAAAAAAACTAAATTGAATAATAAAATGAATAAAGCACAGACTGCCCAACAGCCCTGAGCACCTGCTGCTTGTTTATTCCCTCGTGTGGTTTTAGCTTGTTTGCTACTTTGCAGTGTTGTAACATTTGATGAAAAAAAAAACAAAAAAAACAAAACTCAACTGCTTCTGATCAAAAAAAGAAATTACCTTACCTGCATGTGCAGACAATGCAGATGATGTAAATGCTTTACAATACTGTTCTACTGTTATATGTATAATATAAACAATCCTGATGCTCGAATAAAGAAATGAAATTGCAAATGGCTGTAACCAAGATAAAGTAGCCTCCTGAAAAACTGGCTAGCTGATAAAGGGGATACTTTGCCACCAAATTTCACTTGAACCCACTCTGATAAATTGGCTGTCAGTTATAGACAGCCAATACAATGGCTGTTCACCTTGAGGGGTGCCTAGAAGATTGGCTTCACTGGAGCTAACTGATATGGACTAGAGCCCAATTTCCTCTTGGCTAATTAAGCTGGCCACAATACTAGTGGTAGTGCTTATCAGCCTACGAGCCTTCTGCTCCCTGTCTGTCTATTCTGTTTTGTTTTTTTAATTGTACACAGTACACAGTACAATATTGAGGAGCCTCATTTCCACTAAATAGAATGACTTGACTACAGTCATTCTACTTTCTTTTTTTCAGTGTGGATAGTACCTTTCATTAGGTAGCACATGCTGCTACCCTTTTACCTTTTTCACGAGGATCTGGTATGATAGCATCATGTAGCTGGTGCAGATTTGTTGGCTGCACATCTGTGACACAAATCTCCAACTGGACTTAAATGTTTTGACTATTTAAATACAGTGAAGTCATTACCACGTCAAAGAAACCATTTTGGGATGATTTGAGTTCTGTGACATGATGCTTTATCCAGCTGGAAGAAGTAATCAGAAGATGGGTACGCGTTGGTCATAAAGGGATGGGCATACTCCTCAACAATACTCAGGTAGGCTATAGCCTTTAAACTATGCAGATTGCACACTTGGGGCCCTTTAGTACCAAAGAAAATATCCCCCAATACCATTAAACTACTGACACCAGCCAGAAACACTGACAGAAGGTAGGAGGGGTCCATGCTTTTATCTTGCTTATACCATATTCTGACTTACCCTGTACTACCAAATGTTGCAGCAGAAATCAAAGCTCCTTAGCCTGACAATTTTGAAACTTTTAAAATTGTAACCTTAGTGTCTTCTTCTTTACTGCCAGGATGACAGGAGCGGCACCTGGCGTGGTCTTCTGTTGTAGCCCATCGGTTACCATGTGCCTTGTTTTGTGTTTGTTTCTTTTATTTTAAATCAATTAAAATCAATCCTATGAACTAGGGCTGGGCGATATGACCTAAAATTCATATCGCGGTATAATTTGAAGCATGTGCGGTAACGATATATATCGCGATATATTCTTTTCTTCTGTATAACGTATTTTCCACACTATAAAGGCACACTTAAAATCCTTTAATTTTCTCAAAAATCGAGAGTGTGCCTTATGTATGAATTCTGGTTGTGCTTACTGACCTCGAACCGATTTTGGCGTGCAGAAATCTGTTAAATGTTTTAGTACAACTTTGGTAAGCCGCACTGCTTGATGGATTGTCAGAGCATTACGGCTGCCGTAGTGAGGAGCTTCGCGGAGTAATCTGGGTCCAAAACTCCATCCCCTTCAGGTCCCAAAGTCAAACGAACACTGAGAGTTAAAAACGGTCTGGATTCTTTAATCTTTAATAAAATCATCAGCGTTGCTGCTTTATTGGGTGTATCAATTAAGTTTAACATGCATGAAAACAGAATTTATTAAATTTAACGGAGTTAGAAGTTAACAGGAAGTTAGCCCGCTAGTTTCCACCTAAACATGACATACCATGTTCTGACTGAGAGATTTTTGAAACTAATTAAAACGTACAGCTCTGCTGCCACTTCCGACATAAATGAAGACAGAAAACTAAACAGCAGTGGCGTTTGCAGGGTTACTGTAGTTGGACCTGGTATATAATGTTGTGCTACATGATTGCTAGCGACACAGCTATGTTAGCATAACATTAGCACAGTGAAGCTGGAAGATGAACGCCAACTTTTTTTCCACTCGATAAAAGTTAACGTGAGGGATTCTGGTGGTCAGGGACAAATGCAATCGCATAGCAGGATGCTATACACGGGGCAAACTTCAGTCAGGAGAACAACTGAGATTATTCATCCACAATACGAGGTTAGTTATTAATATACTGCAACAACATGGGAATAGAACAGCTGCGAGAGAATTCAACATTAATGTATCAATGTTACGGAAGTGGAGGAAGTGCAGTTTTTGGCAAAAGTGCTTCATCTCTTTGCTATGACTGTTGGCATAATTTGCAGATGATAATGGTTGTAGCCACTGCAATGCTTTCGACCAAAACAGGCGCAGCTTGATGACATCATCAACATGCGCTATCACGATAGAGATTTTGACTATACCGCTCTATCGTTGGCCAAATTTATATCGTTTATATCGCCCACCCCTACTATGAACTCATCAGTCTAGTGCCTCTGACTTCCGGTATGAACAAGAAAAACTGCAGTTCACAGGATATGTTCTCTGTTTCAGGTCATCCTCTGTAAACCGTACAGACAGCCATGCAACATTCAAAGTCGCTTAAATCACCTTTCTTCCCCATTCTAATGCTTGGTTTAAATTTTAGCAGGTTGTCCTGTGTCTCCAAGTCATCTTGAGTTGCTCCTATGTGTTTGGCTGATATTTAGATATCAGATATTTGCGTTAATAAGCCACTGTATAATTGTACCTTACATTATGACTCCTGAGTGTATCTTGCTACAATGCACCTTAGCCAGGGTTCAAAGCAAGCTCAGCTGCATACCACTGATTGGTCAGAGAGAATCTTCACTATAATTATCACAAGTGTAACACTAGATCTGTGATATGGGATGCAGAGTGAGCTACAGGCAACTACTCTGACAAATAAGTACACAAATAGGTACATATTTACCTTACTAATGACCAAAAACTCTGAATTATAAATGTAAATATTTATCCAGAAAAAAAATAAAATAAAATAAAATGTTGTTCTTCATTTTTAATATCCCAGAATCATCTTTTTCCCCATGGACCTGTGAAGTGAGTACCAAGTTTAGCTTAGAGGGTTTAGAGGGACTTAATGCCTTATATCTAATAATCATAAAAATAACTGTACGTACAGTGTAACCTCTAGAGTCACTTTAGATGTTGGATGTTGTTTAATCTCTCTTTTGTTTTCCATTTGACTGTTTTGCTTGTACATTCACTCGGGAACGAAATGCACCCACTGAGCAGAAACACTTATTGTGTGAAATTTCTTCAGTGTCCCGGATATCTTCAGCAAACCTTATTCTAATTCATGTAATCCTCAGAGATGGCACAGGCCCAGCATGCAGCCATTCAGAATGCACCAGTGCCCTCAAATGCCTGCTCAGTCCCAGAACGCAGACAGTAAGGGCCTCTGGGTAATTTCACACTCTGTTATATGATTTTGTTCAGAAATAATATGGGTTTGGAGAGAAGTTTGAGTTGACTTCAAAGAAAAAAAAACATATTGGTGTTGCTGAAATTTGACTTTACATAAGTCTAGAAAGACCAGTATATGTCAAATGAATACAAATATGTTTGTATATGAAGCAAGAAAACTGCAGTAATTGTTATTGCTGCATCAATAAGCAGCTGACGTTAGCATTATTATCCAGCAGCAACCATTATATTCTAATGAAACTAAAGCAACAGCATTATTGGAATACGATCTATTAACTGTGCTGCATATTTCGTGATGGCAAAAAAATGAACCGCAAAAAAGCATTGACTGTTTCCTTAATATGTTTCCTTAGAACTGTTGGCTGCAGGGCATCACTGGCTGACACATGTACACAATAACAGCAGACCAAAAGAAGCATAGGGGCATATAATAGCTTTCATGACCATTAAACTTTAAAAGGTAGACATAACTAATATGGTTAAACACGCTGCAGGTTTCCCTTTGTCCCAGACCACCAGTCTCTGATTAGATTGATTTGCACAGACATGACCAATGGCATTAATGTGATAATGCATCATGGGTCAGTGTACTGTTATGGTGCTGGAGAGAATGACTGTGGTCACAATTACGTGACTAGGTTTCTGTTCATATGGCAAACAACACAATTACCACCACGCAAAGGATGTCAAGGTAACGTAATACTCTGTCATTGAAACCCATCTCAATTAAACTGAGGTTGGACAGGTGCCTGGGAGTTTACTGAATAGTTCTTCCCTCCACATCTCGATTTGGTGGTGATGTTTTCTAAGATGAAAAATTGGAAAATTCTTTAATTTGAGTTCCTCTGTACTGGGAGAGACATCAACTAACTCTTTAAAGTACAAAGCAAGGCCTCCTGGATGTGATAATGGCTTCACTTTACTCTTTCAAATACTCCTGTGATCTAAGCATTTCAAGAAAAAAAAAATATTACACCTGGTTTCATTTTGTACACTCTTTAGCTTTATTAATAATGATGGTGTGATACTTAATGAAAATCATGTTTAAAAAAAAACAACAAAAAAAACAACAATAATTGATCTAGATTTTCTTTTGCTTTTTTCAACCATGACATGGCTTGTTTAAAACCTGCTGGCTGTGGCCCTGACAGGGTCCAAAACTGACAGGTTTTTTTTTGTTTTTTTTTTTTAAATAAATAATGTCAAAACAGGAAACGATTTCTGACCACTTACACATAAAAAGGGCAAAGGCAGTAACATCTAATTGATAGTGATTTTTTTGTCAGTTAAGAAACTGTAAGCTTTTTTTAGACAAATGATGATATATGATATATGCTGTAATATATTGTTGTGATTTGGCACTATGTAAATAACACTGATTTGAATTAGTCGTCTCTGTGTTAGTCACTCCCTCTTTTATTTTTCCAATCTCTTGTCTCGTGTGAGTTATCTTTAGTTTTGCTTCCACTGTCTTGTGAGTCAGATTCTGTTCAGCTGTGTTCACTCTGCCCTAATTCCCTCCTATGTAAATATTGTCCATCTCTCTGTTCATTGTTACGTCCTCCCTCATTGTGTGTGCGGCTTCCATCAGTCTGTTTTCTCCCTCATGTTGTGTGGTCTCCCGTTGGTCCGTCAGCCTTTCATTTTTCAGTTAGTGTGCTCTGCCTTATGTTTAGTTGTTTCTGCCTGTATCTAGCAAATAAAGCTGTGACTCCAAGTCCTGGATCTGGGTCCACTTTCTGTCTGCCACATGCCCTGCTTCCGACTACACTTTTCTAGTCTGAATGAAACTCCACTGTCTTTGCCGTAAATCCTAATCATGTGGATAAATGAATCGATGTCTCGTTTACCCCTAGCATACAACTTGAAGACATAAATGTAGAGGAGATGGCTGATGTTTGCTATATTCTGTAGTGTGTATCTGTAGCCAGCCTTATTAATGACCTTACTGGGGGGGTTCAGGGTTATGCAGAACAGCAGTGGGGATAGTGCATCTCCTTGGTAAATCCCGCACATAATGGGAACTTATACTATTGGCTTGTTCACCACATCTCCATGGATACAGTTCTAGACATTCCAGGATCCATGTGTGGGGCATTGAGTTACATAGGCTTCCTTGTAGTCAATTCAGGAAGTACACAGGCCTTAGTACAGAGCTTATAGTCATGAGAGACTGCTATATCTATTGGTAGCTGGTGTTTTACCCCTCTGGTATCCCTGCCAATTCCTTTCAATTCAGCTGTGATGGTTGCTGGATGCTGTTCAGGGAGATTGCTGTGGTCTGCTTTTAGCTCCACTAGCTACTGAGCAATGTTACGTGTTGCATTCTTCTCCCATATGCTCTTCCAGTACCGCTCTGTCTGTAGCCTTGGTGGGTTTTTTCCCCCATATTGTTCCCCTGCCACTGAGAGTACACCGTGGATGGTTTAGTGGAAAAAATGCTGGTTTATTCTTCAGGCTTCTATCTTTAGTATACCTCTTCATTGGTTAGCCAAGGCTTTGAATCTTTGCTTGACAGTTATGCTTTATACATAATTCTAATTAACTATTCATTTACTCATATTTCTGTTTGAATCAAACACCTTTAGCCTATTAGTTTTCTTCATTTAAACAGAGTGTAAATGTAACTAAAACAAAATGTTAATTAATATCCATAACATTTTTGCTATAAAATAAATGCCATTTGGAATTATATAGCTTACAGTTGCCATGTTTGCTACAGGTGAACAATATACAACAATCTGAGGATATCATTCTCTGATATCACCTCAGATTTTAGCTTCTCTCACCAGTTAACCATGAGTATGCACAGTACTCATGGTTAACTATGCTACATGAACAACCCACAATTTTCCATTAATGCTGGCCATTTTTTTTTTTTTAGTTGACTACAGCCTGACATGCTTTTGCCACCTTCCTTAAAATTAGGGGAAGTACATTATTTTCAGAAAAGACGTATAAACTGTGCTGGTTGTCATGACAAAATAGAAGTAACTGATGTGAAGCCCTCCACTGAAACCCCACACTGTCAAATGAAAAGCACTAGCTGGCAACTTCACTTGTGTTAGAGGAGACAAATGGCAGTATGTACTTTGCCAAGGCTTACTAAGGGGCTGGCAGTGACAATAGCTGAGCTTCACACTGGGAATTGGTGACAAAAATCTTCATCATTTTCTTGGAAATTGCATTGTAAATTAACAAATAGTTAGTGTGATCACAGCCAAGACAGTGGCACACAGGTGTTAACAAATTTCTAGCATCATCACATTAACTGACCAGACTGAAATGATGGTCAAATGCTTGGTATGTAATGGAACAGTCACTTGGACTACCTGATGGGTAGGCTTTATCAGATATCAGCTATAAGGACAGTTTCTTATTGTTGTGCCAAGAATCCTAATCAGAATCAGTGGGTATTTGTCTTTTAAACATCCTTTGGGGAAATTCCAGCTGTCTTCCTTCGTGTTTTTTGAGAAAAGAAAAAAACTGACCTGGTTCTTGTTTGAGTACATGACATAAGCCCCAAATATATATATAAGCATTACTATTCTTGTAATTCAATTTAGTACTTAACAATTTAAAATACACCTCTCTTATATGAATCATGAAAGACAATTATATAGGCTGATCATTAAGTAAGTACAGGAAGTGAATCCTTGACATTACCTTTGGATGGGTTAATGATTGAATCCATAGCTCTATATTAACTTTAATTAAACTGATTAATTTCATTTTAACAAAAGAATTTATTGAGGACCAAAGGGAACTTTTAATTCATAATATTAAATATTAATGCACATAGTATTATGCTCCACCTGTGGCAAAATAAATTATTTCAGCGTAGTGTTAGCCTGACTACTTAAAGGAATGGCAGTCAATGTGAGCCCTCCATTTAATTTTTGGATAATTATCACTATACGGTGGACACTATTATTTTTGTAATTCCAAGACGCCTAAGGTTTGCTTAATTTCCCATCGCCCATTTGACCTTTTTCTCTCATTGAAATTTCTTAAGCATTCTTTAGCAGTCTGATAATGGATTCCAGAAGAGGCTAAAATTATGTTTTACTTTAACAGGTGCACAGGCAGAAGGGCAAAAATGATGTTTTATCCTTAATGGTTTTGTTGGATAAAAAGTCATGAAGACTCAGTTCTACTGGAAATGAAAGTGTTACACTTTTCTTTGCTCCAACAACTGAACAGTAACTGTGTGCTTTAGCCCATAATAAAGTATACATATTATAACATAACACTCCTTTTTGCAGAGCACAAAGCACTTCGTGGATTTAGAAAATATCTCTATACTACAGGCTGACTAATATCAGTTCATAAATATTATGGTAGTCAATTTAGAGGATGAAATTTTCAACTCTGTATTTAAACAACAAGTTTGATCTGTGTAACTAAGACTAGAAAAATTAAGTCCTACATCTGATTAAAGTTCATTTTTTTGTGTTTTTTATTGCTTAAAAAAAAGGCAATAACCCCTCTTGAGTGAGAAAGAGCAGAGCATGTAATTAAATGTTGCATTCTCTCACTGGTTATATTGTTAACCCAGTGCGCATCCGTCAGTGCACATTTACACTTTTCTTAGACCCTTATCAGATAAGAAATTTATGTAGGCATTCAAGACAGCATTTTGTTTTGTGCTAAATGCAAATATGTGGTGAATGTCACTGTATTTAATCTTTGCAACAACTTTCTTCCCCCTAACGGCTCACTATAGCCTTATAGCCCTAGCCTTGTGTATAGCCCACCAATCAGCAACAAGGTGGTGTGGAACAGTTGCTATCTTTCTGCTTGATGGGTATAATTCACATTCAATTCAGTTTTATTTATATTGTGTCAAATCACCACAACACTGCCCAGATAATCATACCACTTCCTATTAGCAAACACTTTGGTGACAGTGGGAAGGAAAAACTCCCTTTATAATAGAAGGAAACCTCCAACAGGAACTGGTTATTTCACATCTGATTTCTGGTTATTGTGCGAGTTCTAGAGGGAGTATTACTAATCTTTCCCTGAAACTTTATCCTCAAGACAACACAACTGAACATAAACACGTGACGATAAACTAACAAAGAGCTTTGGATCCAAACATGCAGAAGAGAGATGTGTGATATTTGTTTCAGTACGTAAAAGGAAAAGTGACAAGTCCAGAGAGGCAAGGACCTATGTACCTGTCATTTCAGTCCTGTTCTTCTTCTTGTGATGACCTTATTATTCATCTCTTACAATTGTACTGTCCAGACAGTCCTGAAGTCTGTATTCTCTTGGGATGACAGGATGGCCTGCTGGTTAGAGGCCGGTGAAATGTGCCCATGTTGCAACGTAGACTTGTGTTAGATATTGATGTAGTACTTACTGTGTCAGTAAAAGTTCTGACCGTGCACCTTTACCTGTGTGATGTTGGGCTGTGTTTGTGTTCCCTTTCATGTTCTTCAAGTGCTTCATGTTACTTTTTTTTTTTTACCTTTCCTTTATTTCTATTTCTCCTTCCTCTTTTACTCTTCAGTTCGTGTATACATTCCATAATAGTGATTTAAATTTTAAAATGAATCCTCACAAGTTTAGAAGTGTACTCAAAATGTTCAAGTATTCACTCTGCGAAAAAAAGCAAGTAACTGAAACCTGTAAGACAGTTAACCGCATACAGCAATTCTAACTTCCTTCCCTTTGTCTGTTTTATTTAGACCAGTCCATTATACTGTTCTGTTTAAATAATTTTCAGACATAGACTTACCTTCTGGGTCTAAAAAAGTGAAGTCTTAACCCTTTGTATCCCATAATATCTGTGGGCAGCAGTGTATGGAAATATTTTTTCTTACTCATTTCTTTCCTGGTAAGTTTCTCTTTTCTATGCCTAATCTACTGATAATTCCTTAACTGTATTTTAAATAATGTAACTAAATGGTTTACAGCTAAGACCTTGGCTCTAGAACAGAGTTCAGAATCAACTCACTGAGTGTAAGGTGCCAAGCAATGTTCCATCTATTTTTTCATGTGTCTGAGCGAACACACAAACTCCCTGAGCGATCCCTTGGACCAGTGTGAGCAACATTAGACGTGTGCACTGTGGTCACACCAGCATCGAACCCATCCAAGTTACATTGTTTATTAAAACAATCAAATTACAGCATTTACATTTATGTTAGACTACTTTTAATTAACTGCTTTAGCCCACTTACAATGAAAATTTAAAAACATCTTGTTTATGACCTGTGTAGTATGTTAACACTATTGGAAGTAAAAATAACTTGAACTCCAATTTTGAAAACACAACTTTCTCTCTTTTTTGTTGTTTTGCAAACAAAGATTTTTGCAGCTGTTTACCTAAAAATGCAGCCAATCCGTTTTTTTAAATAAACATTTTGAAACATGTACAGAACAATCAAGTGTTCTGCATCAAATTTGATGCCACACAAATTATTTGTGCCACTCCAAAAAATAATTTCTATCCACTATGAGATAAAGGAGAACAACACAAGCCTGACAACTGCAGACTTGACAACAGGAAATTTATCACCTGTAACATTCAGCAGTCACCTCACTGTTCTGACACACACAACAAAACTTTTGACCACACTACACACTAACTACACAAGATTTGTGCTAAACGTTTGATATCTCTCACATCTCAAAACACCGCCGTCACTCCTAAAACTAAATGCCATGCTGCCATATCATTTTTTGATTGGTCCACATGCAGGGGCGGATCTAGAGGGTGGCATAGAAATCAAATGGGGTGGCAAAATCAAAGCTTTTTTCCCCCAAACACATATGCAGGTGGTTACATATGGTTAAAATGATTCAAATGCAGTAAGTATACACGTTTTTCATATAAAAATAGTCTGTAACTTAATTATTGTCTGTAGCCCACATAATTAAAAACTTTAGTTACATAAAACATGTGAGTTTTGATGTTATGTACTGTATAGCCTGTTTAATAAATAAACATGTAGCCCAATAAGTATAAAATCCAGAAAGCTACACAACATGGGGTGGTTCATTTACAAACACAAGTCTAACTTAAGTTTCACACTGTTAGAAAACAATCACATTGTTACAGCTTAAATTACACAAAATGTCAGAAATCTGCACTGTCATGAACAAAAATTTAAACCTAATTTTTTACGATTTGTTGGATTAACCCTCTGAGGTCTGAAATACAACTGGCCACCTGCTGTTTTTTTTTTTTTTTTCCATTTTGTACAACCATTTAAAAATATTACTAAAACTAAAATGAGAGAACAATCAGATTTCACAATAAGATGCCGCACAAATGATGTGTGCCAGTAAAAAACAAGTTTGTCAACCAAAAGACAGGAGAACAGCACAGGGATAAACCTGCAGGCCTGACAACAGGAGGTGTATCACTCTGCTGGTTTTCTACTCAGTGACAGTGTTTACATTGCAAACATTACATTACATTGTGCCTTAGTGACATTCATTAGTGCCCTCACTGACACACAAAACAAAACGACTACACAACAGAAAAACTACACAACACACTAACTGTACACTCCATACATCTCCCACATCTAAAAACTCTCTCTCTCACTCGCTCGCTCTGTCTTGCTGCCATTACCATCACTCCCAAAACTTTTCCCTCTTCCTAAACAACCAAATCCCACATGTTGACTTTTTTTTTTTTTTAATTGGTCGACATGGTACATTTTTCCACCGATAGGAAAGAGGTAGCTTCTTTTCCTTTCTTTACTGTTTTTGCGCTGTCCTTAGAAAACGCTTAAAACACACACACACACACACACACACACACACACACACACACACACAAAATGTTACGACAGTATTTAGAAAAAAGCATGGCTTATATATATATATATATATATATATATATATATATATATTATCATAACTCATATCATAACTCCCGTAATTAAAATTTAAAAACTTTGAAGGACTTTCCGGACTTTCAATGTGGGCTGAAATAGAGACTCAGCATGCCCTATAATAACACTCACCTTTCTTCCATTTCCAGAGTGTAACATCCAACCACCTGTGTAAAATCCGAAATTCCCATGGTGTTGTTCAAAATGTGCTCTGGCACAATCGTAAGCATGGCTTGCTACTGAAAACAAGAAAAAAGCCGGTGTTCTGACAAAAAGTCCTACGGTCTTGCTATGGGCTGAACCATTTGTTAATGGTGGAGGGGGGGGAACACTGCAATATATTCAGTTTTAGCATTTATAGTCACTGTTGACTGTAACTATGCTGTTAATGCTATCTTATTTTAATAAACAACACTGTCATATGCAAAACTGGGGTGGCACTTGGGGTGGAAAGGGATCATTTTAGGGTGGCACTTGCCACCCCCCTGTCCACATGGTACATTTTTCCACAAAGGATGGGGTGGTTTTGTTTTTGCTCACAGGCAGAGAGTGCCTTCGAGGTTTTCCTTATAAAACGCAGTTTTTACCGTTTCTAAATATAAACAGCGATAGTATTCAGGGAAAAACAAACAAGCATTTTTCTTACCATAACTCAGGTTTTACATGGCCTACCAACACAATTTAAAAACTGGTTTAAAATCCACACTTTTTCCATCAATTGTTCCGCCTGTCCTGCTCACATCTCCAATGGTTGGACACCTTGTCATTAATGTGGCTTCCCTCCACATCAGCCATGCCGCTTTGCTAGCTAAAACACCAGTGCCGGGACATAAGGACTGTCATAGCCTGTCAACGACCTTGATTAGCTGCATATCATTCAGATCATTCATCCCAACAGCAGTTAGACTCTATAACTCCTCAATCACAATGTCATAAGTCACTGGACACTGTGAACATCCACGGTCACCACTTCATGCATAATGGACCTTCCATGACCTTCCAAGCTATATAGTTTATGTCTTCCATATTTCCAACTATATCCATAATCACATACTGTGTATGCTACCATTGTATATAGTGTATTATCTTACTTTTTTTCATTGATTGTACTTAATTGTATTTTTGTATTTCCTTCATATATCTGTACCTGAGCTGAGGTGATGCAAAAATTTCCCCGTTGTGGGATCAATAAAGTCTTATCTTATCTCTTATTTTATATATATACGAATGTGAATCGCACCATTGGCTGGACTATGGGATAAAGTGGCATCGTTCTAAACCCATACTGGAGCAACACAGATTTCCTGTGCTCAGAGACCGTGCCAGCAGGGCACAATTGCGCACGCACGTAGTTCAGAGGGAACTTTGGTACCAATGTCTCTTGGCTGCTCAAAAGCCCAAATCATCACCCTTCCACCATATCCAAAGGACATTTCAAAAGGCTTGCAGTCTTCAGATGCAACTTTGCAATGATAACTCATGCTGCCATGTTCTTATTAGAGAGAAGAATCCTTCTCCTGACAACCCTTCTGAACAAGCTTGAGTACTTAAGTATCCTAAAGTCAAAAGTGTAGCCATTTGTTCAACAGCTAAAGCTTGGGGCAACAAAGCAATGATTCCAAGCTAAACAGCAAATCTGCAACTGAATGCCTTTAAAAGAAAAGTGGCAATATATTGCAGATGTCCCATCAAAATCCAGATCTGCAACATGTATGCCATGCATGCTTTCTTTGCTCAGCTCTCCAGCTGTATGAAAGTCTAATGGCTCAGACATGATTGGCTCACTTGATCTGTCATATCAGTAAACATTTTTCTTTATGGACTCTATCATTGGTTTCCCATCTTATTAAACAGGGCATGGTGTACATTTCTGTACTGTAAAAAGAACATAAAGAATGGTATACTGCTATTTTGAAAATACCAAGAATGGCAACATCCAAAACAATCAACTGCATCTTCAATTCTTTCTGTGCTTATTGTCCAGTGTAGAAAGCTAAATTACTGCTTGTGATTCTGGGGATAAAAGACCCTAAAATATTTTTTATTTTCTTTAGTCCATGTGCTTTACAGAGCATTTTTCCACACCTTATTAATATATTTCTGTAAAGCAATTGTGAAATAAAGCAGCTGTTTTGTGTTTAAGTGGAAAAAAAATAATAGGGATTTTTATCAGCAGTGAATACAGTGTATTTCCCTTAAACTACACTGTAGAAACACTACTTATGGTATATGTAAAGCCTGAGGTTCATTGACAGAATAGTGCAGTACCTTGCAAGGCTAACATAAGGAGACACTTTATGCCTGCAAAAGAACTATGACATACTCTTGATTGGTCTTTTATAATCTTGAGCTCCATAACCTTCCCTTCTCAGATTGCCTGAGAAAGAAGGATAGGGTTTTCATGTTAACAGCTCAGAGTTCAACTGTATGCCAACTTAAAACCAAAAGACTGAATCACAATGCATGCCATCCCTTCTGATATTAACTGAAAAAGTATGAGCTCAAAAACATAACTTAAAATGTAAAAAGTATTTGAAAACAATATATAGCAGCTGCAGATTTGCTGCTGAATAGTGTAGTGGTAACACTACACTACCCACATAGCAAAATTGGTATGGCCCCGATCTGGCCCACACAATGTGCTTACACATGGCCCACATACTGCAAAGAACGACGGCCCTTTGGTGGCCCACATCTGGTTTGCCAGATGTGGTCCACACATGGGCCAGCACAAGACCAGTTGCAGACACACTGGTGGTCCTTTGCTGGCTCAAGTGTGGATTACCTCTGGCAAACCTGATCTGGGCCACCAAAGGGCTGTGATTCTTTGCGGTATGTGGCCATGTGTAAGTTGTGTGCAGCCACGGGACATTTGTAGACATACTGCTGGCCCTGTGCTGACCCAGAACAGTTTCAGCTCTGGCCCCAGATGTCAGCCTAATGTGTACCTTAATCAAGCCATGTAATAACAACATGTGCATAATAGTGCAAAAGTAACATGACAAAACTCTGTTCCGACAGTGAATGGACTGATTCTTATACACACTTTTGCACTTTTCTACTCTCCCAGATTACTCAAAGTTCTCTATACAACATGCCACATTCAGCCAATCACACACTTTCTCTAAATTGAGTGCTTCCTAAATACTTTCATACACATTCACTCTTTTGACAAGCAGACTGGAGTAGCCAGGGATCGAACCACAAACCTTCCGATCAATAGGTGACCTGCTCTACCACCTGAGCTACAGACTCCCAGTGGCAAACATGAGTAAACCCTCACTAGGTTTTGGATAAAGTGTACACTCACACTCAGCACTTTGAAACATTGGCTACCATAGCAACATGTTATTTGGGTCTTCTAACTAAAATAGGGAAATAGGAACATAAACAGTGACATCATTGCCAGACCTGGCCCACATCTGGTTGACATACACCCTGCCATGACACCAGTCAGTCAGAAGTGCCAGCTTGATGCCAGATCCGGGCCAGAACTGCTTGCTATGTGGGTACATGCCACATCCACATTGAGTTCCTGATGATGGCTCTAAGGGTCCTTTTGATCTTGTATAGTTCTAGGCATTCCAGGATCCATGTGCAGGGAACAGCACTAAAGGCTTCAAGTGCAGGATACACCAACGCGATGCTCTATCCTAACTTCTATTTTAAATATGCCTTAACCCCCTCAGTGAGATCATTGACAAGACTAGCTATGGATACAGACAATGGAATGGAGCATTTGTCAGCCACGTGCCCATGAAAATACTGCTAGGAAAGCTGCAACCACCAAATACCTCCAGAGAGTAAAGCAAGTCCTGAGAAGTCACCTGAATGGAAAGACCAAGATCTGGGCAATTAACACCTAGTGCTGGTGATCAAATACCCTGCTGGGATACTAAGCTGGCCAAAGGAGATGATAGAAGCTTCTGACATCAAGACAAGGAAACTCCTTTCCATGCATGGAGGGTTTCACCCCAAGAGGCCGAGTACTAGTGAGCGTCAGAACCAATGTCCAGAATGAGACAACAAACATCCATGAAAACTTCAGGAAGAAAGCTGCAAAAAAAGGAGTAAGAACAAGAACCATCATGGAAGGACTGGCCCCTGTACAATATGAACCACCGGCAGATAGAAGAAGTCCTACCAGTGACTGGACAAAACGGGACTGAAAGATAGCATGGCGATCATGGCAGTACAAGATCCATAGAGGTGGGGATCTATCACCCCAGGGTAGACCCCAGGTGCAGGGTGAGTAAAGATGCCCCTGAGACAATCCAGCACATAACAGCAGGGTGCAAGATGTTATCAGGCATGGAATACATGGAGCACCATAACCAAGCAGTGGGCATAGTATACAGAAACATCTGTGCTGAGCATGACCTGGAATTCCTGAGGTTAAAACGGGAGATACTATGGTACTTCCAGATATAAACGGACAAACTGGCGATGACTAACCAACCAGACATAGTAGTGGTGGAAGATGGCCGTAGTGATGGACATAGTTATACAGAGTGAAAGCAATATCAAGAAGTAGGAACACAAGAAGCTGGAGAAATAGCAAGGGCTGAGAGAAAACACACATTTACAATTTCCTTGTCAAATCACGGCAAAGAAATACTGTCACGGCCTGGGGGATTAGCAAGCCGCTGATCGGCCATCTCTCTCTCTCTCTCTCTCTCTCTCTCTCCCTCTCATTGTGGGTTCACCCCCTCGGCCCACACCCACTGAAGGGGAACACACCTGATGCCCATCAAGGCGATCGGCATTTAAGCCAGGAGGAGTCTGCTGGTCTTCACTGGATCGTTGTCTACCATGCGTCAGTGAGAGTCAAGCTACAGCTCAAGCTAAGTCAAGTGTCTATTGTGAATGTTGTAACCCATTCTCGTTTCCTTGCCTACAGACCTCCTGGATAACCTTCCCAGTGTGAATCTTTGTGTCAAGTGTGGAGAAAGGAACTGCGGTCATGAGTGTGGAGAGTTGGAGAACGAGTGATTCCCCCCTTTGGATTCCCCTGGAGCCCCGTTCCCCACACACCTGGTGAACTCTGTAAATTCTTGTGTTCAGCTGATTCTGGAGTCCTGCGCTTGAGTCCCCCATGTTGAACCGTAAAAAATACACATTACATTCACTGAAATATACTTTGCACATTCACAAACTTCTTACTGATAATATTTAAATTCTATCTACACACATCTATAGAAAACCTTTTTCACAAATTATATTCAGGGTGTGTATGCATATGCATATTTTTATGATTGATGGAAATGTGCCCCATAATATAATAAAGTTCATTTAAGTATGAAATTGTAGGCGTCATTTTTAGAAGTCCAGAAATGCTATCTACTGCTTCAGCAACCTCTACTGTCAATGGGGCAGTTTAGGTTTCTCTTTTCATTATATCACAAATTAGAGCCTCTGTTCTACAGTAGCTCTAGACCTAAAAAACAAATTATCCAGAAAGCTGCAGTGTTGATGCTTGGCATCCGTCTGTTGCTTCTCAAGTATACAGAAAGTAAAGATGATCAGGACCACCTGCTAGTCCGATGAAATAGACTGATAAGCTGAAGGTTATGATCTTTAATTGATTCTGCTCCCATTTCACTCATGAAGGGAGATGTAGATGAAATCGTTTTTCAACCCTGATGACATGGTGGAAAGTAGGGCAATGCTAGCAAGATGTGTTAATATTTTGTCTAGTCGGACGATATGGAATCAGATAATTAGACCTGCATGGTAAGAAACACCCCCTTGAAAAAGACTTTTTAATGTTGGATTTTCCTTTAAATCACTGCAGCCGTTTTATGCCAGATATATATATTTGTGTAGAGCACACTGATTAGCAGCATTAAAACCACCAGCCTAACACTGTGTACTGCAGGTCCCCCTTGTGGCAAAACAACTGACTGATAGAGGTCCATCAAGCAGTCATGACATAGGCATTGTTGCACTTACGCTGTATAGTAAGCCATCTCAGATTCTTTTGGAGCTGTTGGTGTCAGGGTGGAGCCTGCAGATTTTTCTTTCAGCACAGTTGCTTCAGGTTTCTTGTGATCTGATGGGTTTGCCATCTCAGCTTCATTCCCTGAGCCATTATTGCAGTTTGGTGGCATTGCTGGGTGCATTGTTTTGCTGTCACTGGAGTGGGCTGTTGCCATGTGAAGCTGTGGTAGGTCTGCATTTACAACTGAATCAATTCCTTCATCGTGTGTGTGTGTGTGTGTGTGTGTGTGTAAGATTTTTCAACCAAACACATTTCTTTTAGGGACACATCTTTTTCTGAGAAACTTTTGAATTTAGTTGAAACACTGCATATTCCCCCCCCCCGGCTGGTAGACCCATTTCATATTAAAAATTGCTCATTGTTCATATTAAAGAGGTTAATAGAATATTTCTGTGGAAAATGACCAAAACACCAAATTACTGTTCTAAACAGATTATCATGTCTTAAAACGTGTCTAGAGGGGATTTTAAAAAGGCAGGATATTTTTTCTTCTTCTGCAACAACTTTTAAACACACTGACCTTTTAGATTATTATAACAACGCTGTTAGCAAACACTTTGTTATTTACTGTTATGTATTCAGTGGCATTACATGTGTCTTGTCTGCCGCAGAAATAACCAAGCATTAAGGAATTGCAGTCACCAGTGAGAGCAGAAAACCCCTATTGCTTTTATTTTAGTGCTGAGTTAACATTAAAATACAGTGTGGACAATGTAACAATAAGCTGAGATTCAGTATTAAGCTCCATACGATATTGGAATGCTCCCAGTTCAAGTAATTATTGTCTGTAGGTTGTGTGAACCCTTTCTCACCTTAACACTTCCTTTGCAGTGACATTTGAAACATTGTTATTACAAAGATATAAATTACGGTCATACAGTAACACTGTGTGAAAGGATATAAAGGTCAAAAACACAGCTAGTCATACTACATCAGTGCTATCATTTTATTAGCTGCTATATCTAATGTCGAGAATTATCTTTGAAACCGAAGATACTATTACTTTTATTTTTGATCTGAGATGAGCAGCAAACATTTACAAAAAAATAAAATAAGTGAATGAATGAATACAGTTGTGCATTACCTATAAGACACACTACAATCATGAATGACAAAAAACAGAACAAAACAAAAAAAACAAAGAAAAAATAAGGGCGCTGTTCAGCTCTAAATATGAGATAGCTTACTGTTCAACAAAATAATGCAACAAAGTCTATTTCATGACAGCTTTTGTGGACACTCTCATTATGCCTAATTTATTGCAAAAACACAGCGCTTCATATTCGACATTCTGAAAATGGAAAAAAAAAGTAGTGGTTACTGCTTGAGGAGAGGCAGCATGAACAGACTCTTTATACACCAGATGCACCCTCAAGTGAATAGGGACATAATCAGTGAGATGTCCCTCCCAACACACCCTCCCTTTCAACTCCACCATCTGGCTGACGCTACAGGTGGTTTAAAGAGAAGTCAAAATATTTCAGCTATCTCTTCTTTCCCCCAAGCTGTGTCAGTTCACATCTGTCACCGATCGGCTTTATTATCAGTCATTTTAACAATAATGACATCATTACAACAAATGTGAAAGCATTTGTGTGGCTTTTTTTTTTTTGCAAATAAAAGAAAAGTACACATGCCCATGTTTAGATATCTGTCTTGGCTCCCTCACATATGATGAATTGATTTTCAAACTACAGTATAGTATTATTGTTCTCTTAACAGCAGAATTATGCTAGTTTGGCTTAACATAACATACCTACAGACAGCATTTGGGTTTGACTTTATGCATGTTGCATGAAGTGCTAAATTAGTTAGTCTTTTTTGACAATTTTTATGCTTTAAATAACCGGCACTAAAATAAAAGCAGTGGAAATGCAGGGAAAGATTTTTTATAAAGACGCACACAATTTAATAAATAATGGAGAAAAAGAAAATATTCTTTTTTGCCTTTCAAAGGTGGACTTGCATGCTTGAATCTCGGGACACAAACTGATGGTTGGACTCTTTCAGGATTGTTTGGAAGCAGATGGAATGAAGCAGCCGAAGCATCAAAGTACTATCGCTGTGTTTGACTGTTGATATGATATTCATTTCATAACACGCTGTGTTAGATTTATGCCAAATGTAATGGGACCATTGACTGTTTTCTACAGTCAATGAATGGGACTCAAACGTCCTAAAAACTTGTGCTAATCCATAGAATATTTTCCCAAAAGCCATAAGAATTGCAAAATCTGTAAAAAGTCTCCATTTCATTTCAAATCACTGAGGAGAACCAAATTTATTACATTCTCATCACTGTCATGAACTCCACCTGTTTTTTAAACTTAGGGAGTCAGAGTCAAGTCAGAGTTACTTGCAACCATGACAATGAACTTGGTTGTCTGATTTCACCCAGCACCAACCAAAAATCTTCAGCAACCAGTCACCAACATTCTGAGAACAATGTTTCCCTAGCAACCGGTTGCTAGCCAGTCTGGCGGCCAATGTTGAGTGATAACTTCTAAACACAGACACAATTGTTTCTTAAGAAAACAGCACTGCAGTGGAAAAATAGCAATGTTTATACTTCAAAGAACTGTTAAAAAAAACAACCTCTGTTTAGTACAGAATGAACTCTTTTGAACCTGGAAACCAGCTGATATCCAGAAAATGCACAAGTTCAAAACACACTGAATGAGAGAGCAGCTGGAGCTTATGTACAAGGAAACAAACGAGACACAAATATAAAGGAACAAAGCTTTTAAGCTTCCTGTGTGATCCTTTAAAACTATCCTGTATATCCACTACAATACATTTACAAAAGGTTGAGAAAGTGTTACACAATCATATAGAGCCACACACAAGATTAGATTGACTGAAACTAAATAGTGTCCAGAGGGGTTCTTTATCAAAATCTAAAGGAGGAATAGCGGAAAGAGAGGGAAGACAAAGTGAGACTTTGAGAGGAGAGAGGAAGAAGCAATGAGTGAGAGAGAATTTTGAATTTCTGCCTGCTACAATGTGAAAGTTATCTCTCTATTAGCATAAAATTACAATGGCGGAGGGTTGCCTCTGCTTGAGGGATTGTCTGAGATCAGCTTAATCTCCAAGTGCCAGCAAATCTGATGACTCTTCCAAAGTTTAATCATGCCACGAGGGCAAGAGAGGACCTGACGAGTACCAAATGACACACTGGGGTATCCACTTCAACAAACTGGTTTCTTTATGAGGGCCTCATGATTCCTGGATGTCTTGCACAACAGGACATCAAAGTTTTAATGTGTCTGCTGGCCACAGACTGCCCCTATAAATGTTGCTTCCACGACATTAAGTGACACCTTTTGATTTTTTTCACTTGTAAGAAAGGCCACTGGATATAATATATTGTAGGTTTTATACTGAATAAGGATTTTTCTTTTGTTACCACTGAATGCATTTTTAGAAGGTGTTCAAATGTCATCAAGGTTTGCTTGCAGTAAATTTGACTTACAGCTTTAACCCATGTGTCAACACTGCCTTTAACAGATCACAAACGTAGCAAGGATTAGTTTAAATCAATGAGATATTTCAACTTTGGCTGTCCCAGATCTTACCTAAAGCATATTTCCTCCTCACCTCGCAGTGCTGTGTGGCCTAGACAGAGCGTTGTAGTGTTCTCACCTTGAATCAGCTCTGACTTTATCTTCAGGCATTAACATCTGTAACGTGATTGATCAGGACACTTACAGGGTGTGCTGTATTTTTCAGGTCTCGTGGGGTGCATAATTGATGTGCATGGACTTGTTCGCAACCTCTGGCAGTGAATTCCGGTCAGAAGCCTCTTATGTCATCAATATAAATTGCATGGCATTTTCATTGTTTTTCCATACGGTGATATTTAGTGACAGACTTCTTAAGTATCCTCTTCTGTCAAGCAATAACCCCAAATGGAAAGTATAAAAAAGCTAAATTGTACATTGTTCTGAAAACTATAAACCTTATTCCCTGGGAGGCTTGGTAATCTACAAACAACATACTCAGTCCAGATCATTCATTTGTTTTGTCAGCATTGCTGCTGAACTGTGAAGAGTGCTTCCTCTTTATTACTAACATGGCACACCATTTTATTTTCACAAACAGTGCCACGGAAGACATTTTCAGAGTGAACTAGCTACAATGAACTCCCCGATGTGGCACATCACTCCATTCCTATTATTTTTTTCTTATCAAGAGCCTAATTCCTTATTTGCTGCTCATAATTGCATGTTAATCAATGCAGTCATTTATGGAGAGGCAAAAACATTAAAGCTGTGAAGAGAAACTGACATTTACATTTAAGGTATTACGCTTCTGTTCTTACAAAGAAGAACTCAGAAAATGCACACAATGTGAACTTATCACAGCTAATTGTCTTTTTCTCAGTGCTTTGCAGTTCCATTAAGCCAGAAGTGGAGTTACATCAGAATTATCTACAGACAAGTCCTCATGAATCCCTTCTTTCTTTCTGGATGGGGATTCTTAGTTTGCATTCAAGGTCCAGTAAGACATGTTTGATCTTTACAATACAAGTGCCAGTAAAAGTTAAGCTTGAAGATTTAAATTCACTCTAAAATTCATCCTCTGTCTCCAAGAACAATACCTCCATAAGCTCCAACACTTTGTGCACTTCAGAAGCCTTAAAACTGTGGCTTCTTTGTGCTTAAAACAAAGAAGTTCCTACTTTCTTTCAGGTTTTGGAGGGCAATATCAACAGAAAACCTCTAAAGAATTAAGATAGAAACTCAACAGAAAAATTCACCTGAAAAAGTTTTGACCTTTTTCACTCAAATTCTACTGTAAAGTTGTTGAAACAAATGACTGTACGGTCTGTGCCTAGACAAAGCTCGTAAAAAGCACAGAGAGTAAGCGAATGTGCCCCGTCTTATCATCTGCTGCCACTGCACAGATTAGTGCTGAACGGAATAGAAAAAGGTTGTGAAGGAGGAAAAAAAAAAAGAATAAAAGCTGCTCTCCAGTATTAGAACAGACAGTTGCATTAGCTTTCTAATAAGAAGAGACAGAGCAATACTGAGCTCTGGAAAGGGAGAGAGAAGCATCTCCTTACTACTCGCAGGGTCCCCCACCCTCCAGTTCTCACCCACCCATTGTGCTTTCTCTCCACCCACATTTTCTCCTTCGTCCTTTCTGCTTAAATCAGATAGTGGTGGATAGCAGGAGAAGCATGTCATAGGTTTAACTCATACAGTATTAATTATACTTCCATCCCCTGACCTCACTTGTACTGATAATCTACTTCCCACAACCCTGCTCTCTGAATGGAGGCTCTTATCGTTACTAAAGCTGAACCCTTTAGCATCTCCTGCACTCGGGTGCCATGTGATCCCCTTTGTCCTATAGGCCCCGATGATTTATGAGGCTTCCAGCTGGAATTCATGGTAATATTCTAGATGTGTCAGGCAAGGCAAGAAAAACTCCTCCTCACTTTTTACTTAGCAGACTGACTGCATTAGGGTGATGAGTCTGCAGTCCTGAAATGGTGCTCATTTGACATGCAGTAGCTACATCGTACAGCCCATTCATAGTGATTTGGATAGACTGCTATGAATGTAGTTAGAAATCCTATTTACCAAGTAAACAACATCTATCATACATATGAACCTCCAGAAAGTTTTTTTTCTTTAAAGGAATTAATACAATATTCATCTTGTGCTCCTTTAAACTATGTCAGCACAACATTTGGCACTCATCATTCTAAATCATCAACAGTGAAGTAACATTTATAAGGATAATGTTGGTCTAACCTACTGCTAAATCTAAAACTGATATAGTGCTTAACACACTTATTAGACCACAGGCCCAGTGTGAGGTTAATGCCACACTTTTCTTAAATTAACACAATATTTTGTTACGTTTCTGTAATGGTTAATCCACCAGTATGCCCAATCCCTATTTTTAGATATTTTTCCATTTATAAAACATAATTGTTGCTGATTGTTAAACGTGCCTTTAAAAAAAAAAAGAAGAAGAAGAAAAGCTAAAAACGTAAAATACTTTACCTTTTTTAAAAAAAAGTTTTTTACTAAGGTGCCAAATTACAGCTATTTACTCACGTTCCTGAAAATAGTTGTAGTGGTTAAATGTTCTGCTTGTTTAACTTCCGACTTCTCAGAGAGGTCCATTGTGCAGGCTCAAATTTGGGTATAATCACAAAATTTAGTTTATTTGCCTAATAAATAAAAGATATAATTTTAGTTTTATAAAAGATTTCTAGAGTATTTGTGTTGTCTTGTTTTTATGGGAGGTGGTCATAAAAATACATTTGTTAAGCAATGTACGTATCACATTTCTATTATTTTTGGCTGTTCTTGAAGTGCAATTAATTACGATGAAAATAAGCAGAAGCTGGAGGAAAAAGCTGTGGTGCTTTTGTTACTATTGTTTGATCTTTCAGCAACTGAACTATTGTGCCTGTATATGCTCAGTGCCCTTGCCAGTATAGGAATTACAGTAGCCTTTATGTGGCGCATTAAAACGTGTGGAAGTCACTGAGGGATGTATAGTACATCAGACTTTAATGCCAGATGGTAGCTGGATTGACAGTTAATCTCTATGACAACTGGTGCTGTCTACGTATAGCTGTCAGCACATTCAATTCATTGTCCTCTACTCAGATACAAGTGATGAGGGAAGTGGTGTAGCATGCATGCTTTCCTTGATTTGAAGACTCAGGATTTTTTTTTTCCCCCAAACTTTAAAACACAGTATTTACAAAAAGATAAGCAACCAGTAACGCTAGCACTGAATTCTCTAACACATCTTTTTGTTGCCAGAATAGTTTATTATTTTAGTTTATTGTTGCTACTTTTATGTGGTTTATTTGCAAGAAAATATTAGGTTTTATATTCCAGATTTACAACAGATATTACCAAAACGAAGTGTCGCCTGTACAGTAGCATGCAACTACTAGATTTATATATATTTTAGGCCTTGGCTAAAAAGATTTCACTCAGTTACTTTGAGGCAGACTAAGATTTACATTTTGAAGACAGATGGCCTTGAATGAATGCAGTCTACAGTGTTGCATCAGGGAATTTAATTTTAACTGCAGTATTCACCTTTTACACAACATTGAAGATTTTTATTCAAATGTGCTAGATTGCCTTAGGATTAGAAATTTTTTACTTCAAGATTAATATCAGTGAACAAGTCAGTCAACATCCATAATTCAGTTTTAGTGCCATCACTAAATTTGAAATGTTAATAATTAACTAAACAAGAGTTTAGATGTACATGAAAGCCACAAAGAGTTGTCAGGATAAAATATAAAACAGACTCTGCAAAATGAATAACATTGCTTTAAAAATGACAGTATTGTTGCCATCCATCCATCCATCCAAATGTGCTGATTTTCCAAAAAGCATAACATGAAAATAATAATAATAATAATAATAATAAATTCAGCAAACGTTATTCCAAATGTTGGCCATAAGTTCAGGTGCACTTGTAATGGAAAACATAAATGAGTTGCTGCAGTTTTTCTTTACAGGGTGACCAGTAGCTGCAGGAAGATGGGGCTGAGTGATCACAAAAGATCTGAAAGTCTTCAATTTTTGTCACAACAGGTGTCCATTGGGCTCAGGATGAGAAGAAACTGTAGCAAGCTACTGTCAGGTCTTAGCATTAGAGAGCACATACACACTGCCAAAGAAGGAAAGGAAGGAATAGCGAGCTGAATCCCAACACCTGGCTCTAATGAGATTGGCATGCACACCCAGCAGCCATTAGCTTCAACCCAGCCGTGTGAAATGTAGATTCCTGGAGATGGCAAAACTAATAGGATTAGCCTCCCAGGTCTTTTGTCCACCTACTGTATTTCTCAGTATTGCCGTCTTATACATACACTGCTCAATCATAATAGATAAACATGCACATAACACAGCTGTCAAAGTGCATGTGTTTACAAACATGGACCCACCCCTTTCATTTTGTCAAGAAATTTGGGGGAGTTGACTATTCATGACCAATTATGCAAAAGAGCTGCCGTGTAATATTTTTGTTTGTATTTTCAGTGCTTCTTTTGATTCTTGGTGTGCCTAATGGTGAGTCTGCTTTTTTCACAACATGCTGTGCTCAACATCAAGCAATTAAAACTTTAATTAGGCTGAAATGAGAAACTGTCTCTGATGCTTAATTTCTCATTTACTCATGTAAGAGAGAGGCTATGAAGTTTCATTAAGCTCTATCCACCAGAACAAAATATAGATCAGCTACAAGAGCTGGACCAAGTACCTGCAAATTCATTGATATATTTGAGTTTTGCAATTAGGAGATCATGAGATTTTGAACTTTAAGTTCTAGTTATTTTAATAAACAAACTTTAAAATATATTGATATTGTTTAAACTGCCAAATGTTTAAAATAACATGCAAAAAAGCAGAAAACAAACTTACAAATAGTAGCAGTAGTAGTAGTAACACAATATATTTATTGTAGTAACTGAGCCTAAATTCAGTCTTTCTTGCCAACTGTGTCACAAACCTTTTCTTCATCTGTCATTGTAACAACAATTTAGAACAATTTCACAGCTCATCTCAGATTTCTGACACCATTAGGAACCTTGTATGGATTTTACCCCATGATTTTGATCATTGAGATGCTCCAGAAAACTTGGACTATCTTTTTTTTTTTTTATTGCCTGGCCACCTTGAGATAAGCAAAGTTAAAAACTCAACCCTTTTGCTGTTCTTTGACGCAATTCTTTGCTTTTAAATACTGTAACTGCAAAGCAAACCAATTATCTACATCCGTCTGCCTGCTTTTAACAATGTGCCGCCCGGAATAATGATGCAGTCTTGTGCATCTGAAATTTACATTTCTTCTACGAGATACTTTGTGTGAATACAAAGCAGACTGAATTCTCTAATTTTAAAGCTGGCTGTTGCGTCTCAGGTTCAAGGACTGTGCCTACTGTTGCATAGCTTCAAAGATTTCGGAGGAGGATGAAAGTAATAATCTGCTTTTCAGTCACTCCCAACTGTGCTTGCTTCTTGGACCACATAGACAGTCTGTGGAATCAGAGATGAGGCTGCTTTCCAGTCACTCTCTTCCTGTCAACATGGTAAAATGTATGCCTAATGATAGGGCTTCTCACTTAAGACTATGCAACTGCACTAAGGAGACTAAACTAAGCTGCAGTGTGAAGAGCCGATCAGTATTCCTGTCTCATATTTGAATGCAGAAACATGTTAGTCTGTTCCCTCTGGCTCATTCGCAATCCCAAACCGCCACAAAGAGTTTTAGTATTCTTGTGTGCTCAAATCTGGTTTGCCCTGCATGTCACAGCTGTCATGTCTTCCTGTTATTAGTCTATGCTCACACCGCATCTTATTCAGGATTCAAGATAAATAAAGAAAAACGCACAATGTAACTGAGATATTTTGGTTAACTGGTTTGATTTTACAATGTGTCACTCAGAGCAAGTTCGGCTGTAAAAATATCGTTATATTAAAACAAGTGAGATCAATGCTTAAGGTGGTTAAATATTTATAAAGAAAATAAGCTAACTCAAGGTGAATTCCAGCTCATACTGGCATTTAAAATTCACTGGTGACACTGCATTTACTAACTTTGCCAGCCATTCGTGCGTGCGTGGGTTAGAGAGAGAGAGTATGGCAAAGTGTGATCCTGGATACACCTAATGTGGCAACAGCAACAAAGGCAGTATGGGGTATTCTGGCATGTGTTTATATTGCTGGATGTGTACTGATTTTGTCAACACTCTTACAGCAGAACACAAAAATAATAAATATATACATACGTATCAACATCAGGAAGAAGGAACCCGAGACGCTCGAGAAATACCAAGGGCTGAGAGAAGGAAGAAGGTGTGGAGGGTGAAGGCAACAATGCTAAGCGAGTGGATCCGGCAGATCCCTGGGACAACATCTGAGATCTGTCCAGTAGAGTGCAGTCCTAGGAACAGCAAATATACTGCACAGGACCCTCAAGCTTCCAAGCCTCTGTAGAGGACCCGAGTTTGAAGGACAAAGAGCACCCACAGGGGTAAGAGGGGAATTTTTATATATAATTTTATTTATTTTGCTCCCCCCCCCCCCATTGATCCTTCCATACATGATGGCATCATACATTAAAACAAACGTTTAGGTGTATTTCCTTTCTGGTACTCATGATGTCCACTACAGTAGTTGCATATCTGTAAAAATGGCTTTTAGAAGATCTTTTTGGATAACTAGTAATGGAACTATAAAGGAAAACACCTTGCTGTAATTCTAACATTTTGTACATGAAAGAATTCAGTTATGATATCCATCCATCATTTATTGCATCTTGGGTTGCAGCATTTATCCCACAAAATACTACATCAATACCTCAATATTACATCAGATAAAAAGTGCATGATACATCAAGTACAAACCATGACTGGAAACAGTGGTAAATAATGACCTGACAGATACTAAGTCCACACTGAGAAAGATAGACAAAAAGACAGAAACATGTAAAGAGCTTGGACTGCTCTCCAAAAAGTCACAAATGCAGTTCAATTTCATTTACCCATGATAGATTTGGTTTGCATTTCCTGTAATGTTGTCATATACCCTTGGGAGACGCCCAATCCAAATCTTTCTGTGTGTGTTGGAACTCCAGAAAAATCCAACCTGCAATTCACAAAGCGACTCCTTCTACACTAAAGTCTAATTTTGACAGGAAATTTCACAAATCCAGACAATTAGTGAAAAGTGTCAGGGTACATAATTGACCTGTGCCTATGACTTCTAAGAATGTCTGACAAGATAATAAAGTTCAAATGACATGGACCACCAGCATCCAAGATGAGCAGTCAAATAATGACCTTTAGATACAAAATTACAGTATTTCAGTGTTGCACTACAAAAAATTAGAATAAACTGTATATATGTCCTCCCAAATTAACTATTAAAATACTGCTTGGTGATCTGCCCTTTGCTTAGTACATTTTAAAGAGGGACGAGAGTCAGGGATCAGGGGAAGTTGGATTTAAAAAAGTGTTTTTGATGGGTTGGGGTAACAGTGGCACAAGTTTCACGTTGTCAGGGGATGGTCAAGGAAACAGGCTGCTATGCTCCAAAAGTGCTTTGTGGTTTGCAATTACGACAGTGCAGCCTCAGTAAACGCTGAATCTATATTTTTCATCCTTTGTCACCATCAGCATCTTTGAAAGACGTAGATTAATCTAAGCCAGTAAAGTGCAACCACATTAAACGTATGCTTCTCACTTCCATTGCTTTGAGACATTTCACACAGTAATAATGGAAAGGGGTCAGACTTATCGCAGATCACAAGGGCTACTTGTGATTGCAACATGAACTGTATAATATTTGTATTACACCCATAGCCATCTCTGGAGAAGTTAGTGTTTGCATTGTTTGAAACTTAGTTTAAGGCAGTGGTTCCCAAACTTTTTTTGCTAGGCCCCCCTTTATTTTACAAGAAACAAAGGGGGGCCTAGCAACGCACAACCACATCCTCCAACCACACACACCCATATTTTGCTCCACTGTGGTTTCTTTCACACCTCAAACATTTAGTAAACAATTAAGCAAATACAAGTAATCTGCAATAAATTACAGGTAGTAAGAAAGTAAACTACTAACTCTTTTACGCTACGTCCACACCTACACGGGAATTTTTTTGAAAACGCAGCTGTTTCGTCCACACGTAAACGCCGTTTCGAATCACCGAAAACTGAGATTTTTTAAAACTCCTTTTTTCCCGTTTACATGTGGACGAGGACTACAGAGTTCATCACACAACGTCAAAGGTATGTGCCTTTTTTTACATCACGCTGTGCGCCACGTTATTGTTTACCGAGATGAATTGCTATTACTGTTAATCTTACCGTCTTCAGGTTTTACACGCTAACATATACACACGCAGTTACTGTCCCTCCATTTAGAAAGGCAGAGGCGTCACGGTGTGATTATTTAATAATAAGTAATAATATTCAACATTGCTATCAATGCATTTTTCAAAAAATGCCTCTCTGTGCAAAATGGGTTTAAAAACATAAACAACTGTAGGATGCTGTTTGTCCGTGATTTAAACAGCCCGGCGCTGCTCCCGACGCAGGGAAAACCAATTCTGCAGGGGAGACCTACCTCGGCACCTGTGCAGGTGAAGCCAAAGGGAAGATTTGCTTCACCATATTTTCTAGTCTTTGGCTTAGAAGGAAATTGGTTTGGAAACATATTCAGCGATGCTTCATCTCCTGCTTTGCATTTCTGTGGGCACCCTGTGCTAGCAGTGTCCAAGCGTTTTGTTTTTTCTTCCCCCCCTTTTCATACCGCGCCCCCCCCCTGCAATGGCTCTGCGCCTCCCCTGGGGGGTGGGCCCCACACTTTGGGAAGGTCTGGCTTAAGGAGAGATGACTTAGATTCTATGCGCTTTCAATAATTGGAGATTATATCAATCATTTGGGGAAATAACAAAAACGTGTTTTGAACAAAAACTCTCTAGTGATTATGAGAGAACCAAAAGAGGATGCCAGGGTGGCTTGATGGGTTGTAAAAACATCAGATTTGAACAAGGGTCATAGTGTTAAATGCATTCCTAATTCAACTGACTGTCATTGACTGTTTTGTTTATTTTAACAGGAGTTTCAAAACCTTAACAGCATGTTTCACTAAGGTACTTATGAAGATAAAGATCATATGTGTACAGTACTTTTATCAACTTAAACCTTCACAATTCATTTCCAATCCTGCAGTCACACACTGCAGCACAACCAAAAGTGTTGTAACTGTGTGCAATGAACCTGAAATTTCTTTGCCTTTCAAATGGTTGCTTCATCTGTGACTCACAGCCAGTTGTCTGGTGCATTAAGATGGCAGTAAAACAGCAAGAAGATGGAGTCAGGTCACCTTTTGGAGTAAAACAGCGATTTACTACGTAAATCTGAGAAAAATCCAAATTCGTTGTCCTCTGTTGCTGCATATATACAGAGTAATTCACATTAAAACACAAATCCACATTAAGTGATCACATTCAGACTCAACCAGAACCTCACAGATTTGAAACAGAATTATGAATTTCTTCTGCAAATAATGACACACAGTAGTTGCTGCAGGAGGACAATTTAAAAGGGAAATTACACTAGTACCTAACAGCTTTTTATATAGGAATATAACCAGAATACAACCAGCTGGAAATCACCTGAGACAAATCTCCCATTGCAAAGAGATGCACTCACTAGTGTGAATAGGCTGATTTTGTTGAGTGTGTTGGAAATCTATTAACATTTATAAATTAGGTGGCAGTTCAGTTACTTTCAGACTTTTAGTAAGCTGTCTAAGAGTGACTGCTGCCAGCCTACTTGCAGCTGGTCTCCAAGGGCAAAAAAATTATGAAACGCAATCAAGGAGCAACCACTGACTTTTCTAGTCACAATGAGGTTGCTTTCCTTTATTTACTTTAGTGTGACTGTAAACTTAGGAAAAATGTTTTTGTGCTAAAACCTAATTAATAAGAGCCCAGACCCATTTTTAATGTCAGGGAAACTTTGGGAGAGTCAGTGTTGAAACTTTAACAGGACCTTCTTCAATGTGTGGTTCTTATGGATGAAAACATCCCTTTATGTGTCACATCATAAAGGGTTAAGTTGTTGTTTAGGAGTTCGTCACCACTATATTCATATGGTTTGTATTAGAGAATACTGACCAACAGTCAGCAGTATACTGTCATTTAGGATATTTATGTACAATTTATTTAATATGTTTTGTCACAAACTGAATATTCAGGGAAAAGGAGCATACTGACATATTTATCCAGCTAAGCCGCCTGGAAGCATCTCGGGCCTGAGGTGAGACATGCACAAAACAACTAGGAAGTGGCCAGTAAAATTTAAATGTAACAGTTGGAGGTTAATTGTGTTGTTCAACAGGAACACAGTCAAAATACTTAAGAGTGGATATAGTGGCAGTCATGTTTGATATAAACCACTCATATCTCTGAAGTGGATATAAAGATTTGGACATTACAGATGGTGACATATTCATTTCTGCTGCTAATGCCTCTATTCTATGGATCCATCTGGATTTTCATAGAGCACAAAAAGGTTTGTGTTCGTAGATACTGTACTGTGCTGTTAAAAATGGTGATTGATTTGTTGAGTCAAATAGACTTCACAGAGATTTTCATTGTTGCAATCTATTTCTCAAGTTCTGCAATGGTTGAATGTTTCCACAACAGCTCTTTCATTATTGTTGGAGCGCAGATATCTTCCCACATCCATTAGAACTAATGGTGTGGTATATTATGAATGGAGAGTGTGCAGCGCTGCCTTTCTCAAATGGATTGGGCTTATTGTGAATGACCCATGGTGGTTCATTTTAGCCTACACAGGCATTAACATTTTATTGCATTCAAAGAACATTCTCAAGCTCTGTATTGCCAGCACATTGCACCACTTTTACAAACCTAACAGCCAGGAACACAAACATAAAAAAAAAAAAAAAAAAACATTAGAAGAGCTATTAAAACTAAATCTGCTTTAATAGGTTTAGTGGCGTATTCCTTGACCCACTGAATCTTTTGGGGTCTGCATTTAACGTCTCTTTCTCCTGATATTATACAAAAAAGTACTGTGAAATGTCAGCATTCAAAAGAGGTATACAGAAGAGTTATATAATGTTATATGAATTCTTTATTTATTTTTTTTACTTGTTCTCTATAAAAATTATCATTATATTGTCAAGGGCAATATTTAAGAAATAAACAATAGGTGTGATATCCCAGCCTCAGATACTTGCACCAATTTGACCAAAACTAAAGCTTTGTCTTTGTGTGTGAAAAAGTTAGAACACTGAGAAGATGAGTGGGCAGTGTATGCCATGGGCATCTCATCTGTTGAACAAATTGTATGAAGACATTGAGAACTATTGTCAACGCCTTTTATGTTCCAAACACATCCAAGAAAAGGCCGTGGGTGGCAACGGGAGGTTTATTTTAGAACGCACTTCTGACTCCATTGTTTAAAAATCATATGCCGTTTATTTCGTGGAAAATTATAAACAAAAATCAACCAAATAACTTCTTAAAACTTAAAATTAAACGAAAGTTAACTTAATTTGCTTTAGCAACTTCAAAAGTGGTCAAAAAACCCTCCCGTCTTCCCATCAGACATTTGGCAAACAAAGAACCATCTTTACCACACCCCTCCAGGGTGCTCTTAATCCCCTGATTAATGGGAGGGTCCATAAGCCAATAAACCAATCACTTTCCAAAAACTTTTACAATAAAATGAATTACAAATTTACATAACAAAACTAGGTCAGCATATTCTTACAACTTTAAAGAAAAAACAAAAATGAATACAAATTGCGTTTTTTATAAACATTCAACAAAAATGGCCACAACAACTATATTACTTATACAGTATGAATAACTTAGGCTGTTTAATTTGTTTACATGAACTTAACCCCAAAGTTGAACTCAAGTATTTGGGTTAAAATAATTTCTTACTGTGCACTGTGACTACCAAAAAAAAAAAAAAAAAAAAGAATAAATAAAGATTAAGACTTCAAACTTCCTACAGTATTTTAATCATCAACTTCTTCAATTTAAACCTCAGTGTTGAAGATGACAGCTTATCCAGTTTCAGCACAACTTTAAAGGATTTTTTGAAAAAGATTCATATCAAGGCCAGAGCGGAAATGGAAGCAAACACATAACTTCACAATTTTTATGGGTTTCATATTAAGTTTGATTCAGTAATACTTCAGTTGGCCATGTCTTCCACAGACATGCCCTGGACAGCAGAGCCATGTCAACTATATACTTTTTTTTTATTTTTTATTGCTGAACCAAGGTTGTTGTGACAACAATATGTCTGTGCACATTGTGAGGAGAATATATGGAACCGGCCTGTCAAAATCAGTGAGGTAGAATGATAGCAGTGCGTTTCAAAAAGCAAACTGTCCAACAGTCAATTTGTAACTATGGCTGTTGGAACTTTGCCCGTCAGTTTTGCAAAGTTTGTCTTTATTTTGAATTCCTTCTGATAACTCTACAGACGTTAAGCTAAAGTTCTATTAAAACATCCAATACTTTCTCCTTGTTATAATTTCATAGTTTTATTCATAGGATCCAAGGCTAAAAGATGACAAGTGACCAGGCTGACAGGAAATTTTTGTGTTTGGCGTTGTCATCCTTTTTATAAATTATGTCACTCTTTGTGTCATTTTGGCTTATTGTGGAACTGGCCTGGCAGCTAGGCTGAAAGCAGGTGTGCACGAGTAGTTTGTCTTTAAATGCATTTTAGGTATATGTGAGTAGAGAGGGATAGATTCTGAGATGGATCAAAGACAGATTGTTGCAGAATTTGAAAAACATTTATACAAACTGTTATACAAAAAGAAAAAAAGAAAAAAAAAGAGTTGGGACACCTATCATTTGTCAATTGCAGTGAGTAGAATGCACCTAAAGCAACAGTATAAATGGTTATAGTATAAATGCACTGTTGGCGTTACAGTTCACATGAGCAATGACCAACTTCTCCAGCATGACCACAACATGAGCCCGCACCTCAATAAAGTAACACCTTTAACAGACAGGTTTTGTCTTACCATTTAACAATACAGACAGAGCTGCGACGGTAAGTGACGAGTAAGGTAAGCGACCCATGTTGTAGGTGACGTCAGACGCCGGAGAATTGGCGGAAAAAAAGCGAATGGTAGCATAGAGTTTAACAAAGGTTTTTCAAGCTTCAGTATTACCAAATATACTAATCAATTGTCATATAACTAACAACATCTGTTTTATCATCTCTAACACACTGGAGGACAACGGGGAGAGTTTAGACGCTCTCCAAGATTACATCGACCGCTGTTTTCAAGATTTAGTAATGAAGAAGGCCCAGAGTGCATCCTCCCCGGCCAAAATTGAGACGCCGTCATCGAAGAGATGTCGCCCGGCAGACTCCCCCGGTACAACATCGCCTGCCGGCAAAGACATCGCAGACATCCTGGAGTCAATCGACAAGCGATTGTCCAGTTTCGATGCGAGGCTGTCCCTGGTGGAGATTTTACACCGGGAATTTAAATCTCTGAGAGAATCCCTGGAATTCAGCCAGCAGCAGGTGGAATCGCTTGCCGCTGAAAATACCACGCTACGGGAGTCGGTCAAATCTCTCACCGATAACGTGACCCAGCTAAACATTGAAAATAAAAAAATAAAAGAGTCCGTTATTGATCTACAAGCCCGTAGCATGAGAGATAATCTTGTGTTTTCTGGTATTCCAGAATCTGCCGGAGAGGACGCGGAGGCAACGGTGAAAAGCTTCATCAAAATCCACCTGAAGCTGCCGGAGGACACCGTAAAGAACATCGACTTCGATAGAGTACATCGCTTGGGGGGCTTGAGGTCGCGGACCGGGAGACCACGGCCTATTGTGGCCAAATTCGGTCAATTCAAACAGAAGGAACAGGTGAAGAGTCGCGGCAGAGAGCTGAAAGGAACGGACTTCAGCGTGAACGACCAGTTCCCCAAAGAGATCCTGGAACGACGCAAGGCCCTGTTCCCAGTTCGACGTAGCTTCATCCAGAAAGGCTCCCGTGCTGTCATCGCTGTGGACCGGCTCTACGTGGACGGACAGCTTTACCGCGACCTCGGCACCACACCGTGGTTATATTAACTGCACCCCAGATAAGAACCCGCTACACTCTTTTCTTATTCATTCACACTTTCTCCTTTAACATGGGTTTAACCTAGTAATATCAATATGATGTCATAGCAGATATAACACCGTCACCCTCCGTCATTACTTTAATTGGAATGTTTCCGTTTCGTTTCCTTTTTTTTTTTTTTTTTTTTGTTGCTCACAGTTCATGTGGTTTCTTTCTTTCTCTTGTCTTTCACTGCTGTGATCACCTACTTCCCCACTCACCTACAAACAACCCTCTATTTCTCCATATTTTCACACCACGATCACGCAAACACATCCGCTCAACGGCAGCACATTCACGACAGCCTCACAGCACGCACAGACTTGCAGGACACATAACACAAGCCAGGCTTGTTCATATTAGTGAATATTCACACACATAGTCAGACTTATGGAGCCTCTCACCACACTTTCCCCCCCCCCTCTCTCTTTCTATTTACAAACAAGGGATGTTTCTACATTTTCTCCACCTGTCTAAACGAAACACCCAGCGTACATCATTAGACATACACACACAATTATGGGCATGCTGAGGTTTGTCACATGGAATGTAAATGGAGCTGGCACCAGAGGAAAGAGGTTAAAGATATTTAACCAGATTAAAAAACTACAGGCAGATGTTGTTTTATTACAAGAAACTCACAGACCTGTCACAGGTTTAAACGAACTTAAAACACCTGAGTTTCCTAACGTGTTTGCAGCCTGTTATAATTCTAGACAACGGGGAGTAGCAATTTTAATACATAAAAATGTTAATTTTACAGTACTCGATACAGTTATAGATCCAGAGGGTAGATTTCTAATTATTAAACTATCAATATTGAACAAAAAACTATGTATTGTAAGTGTATACGGTCCAAATGTTGATGAACCCTCATTCTTCCACGGATTTTTTAGTGCACTCTCTGAACACCTCGATTGCACAATCTGGAACAACCCTGACATATTACAAAACAATAATATGATTAATTTCCCAGAATGGAGTTGTAAAGGAATTAAATACTTAGAACATATATTAGAGGGAACAGAATTTATTCCATTTGACAGACTAGTTGCACAATATGGGATCAACAAGAAAAGATTTTTAGAATATCAACAAATTAAATCCATACTAAAAAAGAAATTTAACCTCAGTCAAGTTGAATTACAAACACCACCAAGTGCGTCACATTTCCTTACTCTTAAATCCCCCAAATTATTATCTAAAATATACAGAACACTTTCTAAATTAGATGAATCAATATCCCTTCCTATTGCAAAGTGGGAAGCAGATTTATCAGTCAGCTTAGACCAAAACTTCTGGTCTCAGGTATGCTTAAAAACCTTTAAATTGATTAAAAATCCCAGTCTGCAATTAATACAATACAAAATACTACATAGAGTGCACTATACAGGTCATCGGATGTTCAAGATGGGCTTTACATCTTCCAACAACTGCTCACACTGTCAAGGCAATACACCAGACAATTACATTCACGCTCTTTGGTTCTGTCCACCAGTGCAGAAGTTTTGGCGCGAGATATGTGAAGACTTATCAAAGTGTCTGAAATGTAACATTCCAACTTCCCCCTTAGTGTGTTTGTTAGGCAGCTTAGATAATGTCACTTCAGAAAAGAATATAGCCCATATGGTTTTCACTGCCCTATGCATAGCCAAGAAAACTGTCCTCATGAACTGGAAAAATAAAAACAATCTTAATTCTAACCAATATAGAAATTATCTATTAGATTACATTAGTCTTGATACAGCCTCTGCCACCACATCAGATCAATTGCTCTGGGCTCCTTTGATCAGCTCCATCACCTAGTGGGGGTGGGGGGTCATAGTTTGGTCCCGCCTTCACTGTTGTGATTGGTGTGGCGGTAGGGACAGGCTTAGGGCGTCGGGGGGTTCCCCGGAGGCATCTTCCTTGGGGGGCTCAACCCGGGGTAGCGGTCATGTCCGGGTGGGGGCTCTTTTGGCTCTCGGGTGACTGTTTCCTCGTGGCTGCGTGCAGCGGGGCTAGGGGAGGGTCTGTGCTGACGGACGTGGGTTACTGACCTGGTAGCCTGTCTGCCCCTGGGTGGGTCCGGGATGGGCGTGAGGTTCTGGGGGCGCTCCGTCTCTGGGCTGGGGCCCTGACCGGGCCTCGGGGCCTTGGGTCCTGGTTTGTGTGTCGCCGGGGTTGTGGGCGGGTGGGTGCATGGGGGCCCATCCCTGGCGCAGGGTGCCGCCGGTGCGTCGAGCCACCTGGGGGGCTCTTCAACTGGTGGGGGAGATTGTCACACCTTGCAGGAGCTTTCCTCTCCTCAGGAACTCTCTGCAGGAGGGGGAGACACAGGAGAGGTGGAGGAAGATCTCAGCCTGGGCGCGTCTATTGTCTCATGTAGTCTGGAAGATGAATGGATGGTGGGGTGGGTGCAGTTTTCTCTGTGGTGGGGTTGGGTGGACTGTCCCGGGCTCTGTGGGGCCGGGGGGCGCTGCTGCGCTGGGCCCCGGTCTGGATGGGCCTGGGCCCCCTTTCCCTGGTGGGTCGCGGAGTATGGGAGTGCCTACTGGGGTCAGCGGGGGAGCTGGCCCCAGGGAGGGGTCACCTGCCCCTCCCTTCCTTCCCTCCCCATCTCCAGCTGCCTCCCTCTTCCCGCTCCACCACAACCACCCACACATGTAGGGCCTTGGAGTAGGGGTATGTCACCAGGGTGCAGAGGAGGCTACCCCCCCCTGTCCCCTTCTGGCTGCCTCTGCCTCAATTTTATCCCACAACTTAGACATTCACATTACTCACACTCTCATTACGCATACATATAGGATCTTGGGGGTGGGCACGATACACGGAGTCCAAATTACCATCAGGGTGTACACCCCACCCCTGGCGTCGTTGCCCACCTCTCAATTTTGAATACACGTAGACATTGAGGGCTAGCAGGAGGGACTATGCGCTTACCTGCTGCTCTCTGGCAGGTAGCTCCATGCCCTCCTGGGTTTTAAATGCACCTTAGAACACACATGCATCAACACTACAATGAGCGGGTGGAGGGAGGTTTGGAGTCTTCTCTCACCCCCGTTCTCTGCGGCCTGCCGGAGCGGGGGGGCTAGGAGGAGGAGTTGGCCGTCCGACTGCGGTCTGGAGTGTGGGGCCTCCCTGCTGCTGCGGAGTCGGGGCGGTCTGCCTCTCCCCACCGCAGGGAAAAGGGTAACACCACCTGGGTCTGGGTGCAGTTCCCCCCTCCAGGGGCAAGGGTACCTAGACCCGGTTCGTAGAGTACGCTTGGGGAGTGTGACCGTGTGTACAGCGTCTCTTTATGTCTGTCTCCATGTTGGTTGAGTGTGGAGTAAGTGCATATGAGAGCATGAGGGTGGGAATGGATGTTTGTGTCTGTGTGTGCCTGTATGTCTGTGTCTATATGTCAGGTTGGGTATCAGACGCCACCTCTCTGGGGACATCTCAGGCCCTCCAAGGTTTGGAGGCCTATCTCCACCCACCACCACTTCCCCTGCCAGTGGCGGACTCCCTCAGGTGTCGGTGCATTGGTGGTTCTTTGTGTCTGGGGGTGGGCGTCCGGGTACACACCGGCTCACTCCTTGGCGGCCGCTTATCGGGGCCTGGAGCCTGGGGCTCGCTCAGGCCACTTCGGAGGTGGGGTGCCCCCGGCCTCTCGGCCTGGGGCTCGGTCACTCAGGCACAGCTGGCTGCCGGCGGAGCTCACGGGCGCATCACTGCAACTCCCCCTGGCTTCTGCTCCGCGGCTGCTGAGTGAGCCCTCATCTGGGACTCTCCTCAGCTCTTACTGGGACAGTGGCGCGGCTGCCCCTCTGTTGGTCTTCCTTGGTCTCTTGTGTTCTGGGGGCCTCTGGATGTCTGGAGTTTTGATCTCCTCCATACCTGCTTCATGCCCTGGAGGACGGGGCTGTGGCTCCCCACACTCCCTAGCAGATCGTTACATGGAGAAACCTTTGGAATGCAAGCATGCTGATCCACACAGGTATGCACACAGGTGTACACACGGGTATTCACAGACGCGGACTACAGCTTTCTTGGCTGCTGCCTCAAAGCACATTGTGCGCTGTCTATCTTGCGTGCTGCACAATATCGTTTATTATTTAGTATCTACTGATATCTACTGCTAGCTAGTTTATTGTGATGGTGCCGTTTTTTTTTTATTTATTATGTTGCTCTTTGTTGTTTGCTTTCTCTTCTGTTTTTTTTTCTCCATACAGGTGACCCAGGAGTTTTGTTCTTTTTTTTTTTTTTTTTTTTTTTTTTTTTTTTTTTTTCTCTTTCTTCCCCCCCCTTCTCACCGTCTCTTCTCCCATTTGGTTTTCTTTCTCTCCCTCTCTTTCTTTCATTCTTTCTCCCTGTCCTATCCTCCAGTCATGTCTGTCCCGTTTGTAGCAACTGAAAATAAAATAAATTCATAATTATAATAAAGGTCAATCAAATGGACCAATATGGCAAGGCCATGACGATCCACTTGGTAAAATAAATCCGCTTGGCATCTTTCTTGGCCTTAAGACAACAATTCTGATGGCTATAGATCCAAACCGCACACAAAAAAAAAAAAAAAAAAAAAAAAAATACCACTTGATGGCCAATAGTACACAGGATTAACAAATTTATAATTTGTCTTCATATGACTTCAATTTCTCAGTCAAGGCAAAGGAAAACTGTGGCATTCGTGATCAGCTTACACCCTGTGGACTATACTTCTCATTGAGTTACCATTATTACTAAAGAAAAACATGTTTTAAAAGCCATTTGGATTGTATTTATTAATTTATTTAGCAGAAGCATAAAAGCTCAGCCAGTATCCTCACACTCAACTGCTTGCGGATGCTGGCTTGTTGTAGCATTTTCATGCATTTCTGAAACACTTGAGTAGAACAGAACTGTCATTGTTAGCAGTGCAGTCCAGTTTGTATCCTATATGGACAGGTAAAAAAATCCACTGTACAAAATGCTGCCACACCACAGCAATATCATAGTTGGAAAAACCAATTAATGATAGACTCAGTTAAATTTTATGTAAGGTCAACAGAGAGAGAGAAAAAATGTGTACATTAGTCATCCATTTGAAGTTTTTAAAAGTTAGCAATATGTAATAATATGCAAGAACAGAATTTACTTAAAATAAACTAAATGTATCAGTTCTAATAGGTTTCTCTATGTATTTTTGAGCCAAAGTCTACTGTAGTACTTCCAGAATTAAAGGGAAACCTTGCATGAAAGTGGTCATTACCAGTGGCCTCTAACTGAGGAAAATTAATTTAGAGATTCCATTTTTTTCTGGGCAGTTAGAGAAACTGATTTAAAAAGTAAATAAATAAAATAAAACTAAATGAAAATTAATAAATCATAAATTGCAGTGACATTATTTATTTCATCAGGATTATGTTATTTCTCTTTATGTCACTTAAAAACTGATAGCCAGGATTTACTTTAGTTTTAAAAAAAAATAATAATAATAATGTTCTTAGTATAATCATTCACAGATTGGTTCACTTAAGTGAACCAATCTGTGAATGATTATGTTGCCATGTCTTCTTCTAGTTTGTCAACTTCACCAGTAAAGGTTAAAAATATGTTCCTCATTGCATTTTATTAGCATTTTGATTTGTAGTTATTCAGTAAGAGACAATAAAGCTCCTTACGTGCATGGAGGCTTTCATCCCAAATCCTGAAACTGTACACTAAACAGATGAAGGGAAGCTGAGGACTAGTGAGTGTCAGAACTACAGGGTGGGGCATTTATATTGAGTTATTTACAAGTTTCTGACCACTTATAAAATGTGTTCAATGTGCTGCCCATTGTGTTGGATTGTCAATGCAACCCTCTTCTCCCGCTCTTCACACACTGATAGCAACACCGCAGGAGAAATGCCAGCACAGGCATCCAGTATCCGTAGTTTCAGGTGCTGCACATCTTGTATCTTCACACCATAGACAATTGCCTTCAGATGACCCCAAAGATAAAGGTCTAAGGGGGTCAGACCGTGAGACCTTGAGGGCCAGTCAACTGGCCCACGACGACCAATCCACTTTCCAGGAAACTGTTCATCTAGGAATGCTTGGACCTGGCGCCCATAATGTGGTGGTGCACCATCTTGCTGGAAAAACTCAGGGAACGTGCCAGCTTCAGTGCATAAAGAGGGAAACACATCATCATGTAGCAATTTCAAATATCCAGTGGCCTTGAGGTTTCCATTGATGAAGAATGGACTCACTATCGTTGTACCCCATATACCACACCAAACCATCACTTTTGTTGTTCCAACAGTCTTGGAGGGACCCATCCAATGTGGGTTAGTGTCAGACCAATAGTGGTGGTTTTGTTTGTTGACCTCAAATTGTTACTTAAGCCCTCTCTAGACCCAGCGGTCTTAGCTAATAGGTCAATCTTCCTTTCATATCAAAAATTCTTGAAAGAGTTGTCAAACAGCTAACTGATCATCTGCAGGGGAATGGCTTTTTTTTTTTTTTTTTGAAGAGTTTCAGTCAGGTTTCAGAGCTCATCACAGCACAGAAACAGCTTTAGTGAAGGTTACAAATGATCTTCTTATGGCCTCTGACAGTGGACTTCTCTGTGCTTATCCTCAGTGCAGCGTTCGATACTGTTGACCATAATATTCTATTAGAACATGCTGTAGGCATTACAGGTACTGCAGTGGTTTTCTACCTAGTTGACTCCAATTTGTTCATGTAAATGGAGAGTCCTCTTCACACACTAAGGTTAATTATGGAGTTCCACAGGGTTCGGTGCTAAGACCAATTCTGTTTACATTATACATGCTTCCCTTAGGCAGCATCATTAGAAGGCATAGCATACATTTTCACTGCCAAGCAGATGACACAAATTTATCCATCCATGAAGCCAGAAAACACACCAGTTAGTTAAACTGCAGGAATGTTCTAAAGACCTGGATGACCTCTAATTTTATGCTTCTAAATTCAGGTTATTGTACTCAGTTATTTTTGAACAGGATGTGTTCTTCAATGCACATATTAAACAAATATGTAGGACTGCTTTTAATCCGTTTGTGCAATATCTCAAGATATTTCTAATTTTAGAGTGACGCTGAAAAACTAGTTCATGCATTTATTACTTCTCGGCTGGACTACTGTAATTCATTATTATCAGGAAGTCCTAAAAACTCCCTGGAAAGCCTTCAATTAATCCAAAATGCTGCAGCAAGAGTCCTGACAGGGACTAGAAAGAGCAGATTTCTCCTGTATTGGCTTCCTGTTAAATCCAGAATTGAATTCAAAATCCTGCTCCTCACATACAAGGTCTTAAATAATCAGGCCCCATCTTATCTTAATGACTTCATAGTATCACATTAGAACACTTCGCTCCTGCGCCACAAGCTTGTTTTTCCTAGAGTATTTAAAAGTAGAATAGGAGGCAAAGCCTTTAGTTTTCAGGCCTCTTCTCTGGAACCAGCTTCCAGTTTGGATTTAGGAGACACACACCATCTCTACTTTTTTTGCCTAAGATTAGGCTTAAAACTTTCCTTTTTGCTAAAGCATATAATTAGGGCTGGATCAGGTGACCATGAATCCTCCCTTAGTTATGCTGCAATAGGTGTAGGCTGCTGGGGGATTCCCTTGATGCATTGAGTATTTCTTCTTCAGTCACCTTTCTCACTCACTGTATTAATAGACCTTTTTGCACTGAATCACACTTGTTATTAATCTCTGGCTGTCTTCCACGGCTTTTTTTTTTTTTTTTTTTTTTTTAAATCCTGTCTTCCCTCTCCCCAACCGGTTGCGGCAGATGGCCCCGCCCCTCCCTCAGCCTGGTTCTGCCAAAGGCTTCTTCCTGTTAAAAGGGAGTTTCTCTTTCTCACTGTTACCAAAGTGCTTGCTCATAGGGGGTCATATTATTGTAGGGTCTGCCTTACAATATAAATAAAATTTAATTGAATACCTCAGGCAGCAGAACAAAAGAATAAGAGCAAGAACTACTGTCATAGAAGGACAGGCCTCTGCACAGCATATACCATTGACAGATAGGATTTTAAATATCCACCATTTCTCCTACCAATGGTTGGACAAAGCCAAATTGAAAGACAGCACAGAAGCACTAACCATGGCAGCACAGGAATGAGCTTTAACATCTAAGACTGATACAGACTGAGGTCTATAACACCAGGCAAAACCTCAGACAATCCAGCACATAATAGCCTGGTGCAAGGTGCTAGCAGGCAGGGTATACAACCAGATATACTGGTGATAACAGGCAGAGGAAGAAGGCTGTAGTGATAGACACAGGTAATAACAGTAAAATCAGGATGTGGGAACACAAGGAGCTTGAGAAATACCAAGAGCAAAGAGAAGAGATAGAAAAAGATGTGGAAGGTGGAGGCAGTAGTAGTCCTCATGATAACTGGAATGGTTACTTCCAAACTGGGCAAGTGGTTCCAGCAGATCCCAGGAGCAACATCTGAGATCTGTGTCCAGAAGGGTGGAGTCCTAGGAACAGCACAGATACTGTGCTGACATGTGACAAGCACTTCAGTTTTGCATCTTCACACACTCACATTAGTTTACATTTAAAACTTGAATGCAGTTAATTCAGGCAGCAAATGTTTTGCGTAATTCATTATAATTCATTTTGTTTCTGGCATTAGACAATTACTTTTACTAGGATATTAAATTATTATTGACATTAAAGTTAGAGGTTGGTTGTTTCTATACTTTATGTCATAGCAGAGCAGCCGGTGTGTTAGTGGAGTGCAGACACTTAGGAGACGGAATGGAATCTTAACAAAAAATGAGTTGTTTATTTGGCCAAAAACACGAATACAAAACAAGGCAAAAATGAACAGAGACAAAACTAAAACTAAAACCTAAACTGGGAAAAGCTAGACTGTGAAAACTATGATAAGCAAGTCTTGGACATGCTTCTGAGCAGGTATACAAGAGTAACTATTATGAGAAAATCTGTGAACATGAACGTAACCTGACCAGCATCATGAGGTACCTGGAATCCAGTATGAGATGGAGGAAGGAAAACAGACACACCATCAATGAACAGAGAGAAACAGAGGACTTAAATAGACAGGAGGGAAATGAGGGAAGTGGAAACACCTGGGGAGACGCAGCTGACACAAATTATCATGACGCCACAGGGGAAAGTAAAACTAAGCACAATGAACATAGTAACAAGGCTTTCAAAATAAAACAGGAAACATGGAGAGACATGATCTGGGACACGTAAGCTTGACACAAGAGACAGAGGGAGAGAGACACAAGGAACCTACATAGACGGGGAAGCACAGAAAAAAACATAAACCAGACTAAAACTCAACCAAGACAAACTACTAATAATACTAGAACATATCATTATCTCATAAGTTATACAAAATAACTCAACCCTTAACTTAAGAATAGCACATGACTTTAATATAATATTAACATGAGAAATCAACAATACAAAGTAAGACCCAGCCCCTGACAGCTTTACTTATTTATTATTTCTACTCTTTGCCTGTACTTAACTGTTTTATGGATTTGTATGTGTATGTATGTGTACTGCTGTCCTTGTGTCCGGGGACACTGTTGTAAAAGAGATTTTTAATCCAAGAGTTTTGTTTTTACCTGGTTAAATAAAGGTTATGAGGGAGAGTCAAAATACAAGGCTCGTCAAATCCTAATGCCATCTTGTGGCTCTAGTTTGAGCAACACATTACACATTATATGCTGGGCTACTTACACATATGACACTTTTCATTTTGCTTGCCTTTTTGCAATCCTCCCTCCTACTCACAGCTTCCAGTTCTTTAAATAAAGCTTAATGAGAACAGGGAGACTTATGGAGCAGTGAAGACAGAGAAGACACGTGTGTTTAAGGATACAGATATATAAATAGTTAGATTGAACCATGAATCACAAGCATTATAGACCCACTTTAAATTTAGTAGGTAGATAAAAGAAAAGAGAAATATAAAAAGAGATCTCAGCCTCAGTGGTACTACTTGTTTCATCATAATAATAATAATAATAATAATAATAATAATAATAATGATCATCATCATCATCATCATTAAGCTAAAAAAAAAAAAAAAAACCACAAGTATTTCTTCAGTAGCCAAAGCCTGATGTAGCTTATTTTACTTCTATTTTTGTGCAAATCTATTAAAACAAATCAGTAAGGCACACTGTCACCCTGACGGACATATTTTATTTTTAATTATGATGAACCTGGTGACTTGAGTATGTTGACTCCATCCCAGATAAATGCACCAAATGCTATGACTACTAACTACTGCACTTAGTAATCAGTTGTTTTAAAAAGCCCATGAAAGCACATTTTTGCTTTTCCAACTGAAGTGCTAAAATGCAGCAAAATGAAAAAGTCATCTTCCACATTAAGGTTTGTGTTTATATTGTGCGACCTGATTAATGCTTGAGCACAAAACAGTAGGAAAGGTAAAACTACTGATGGTGTTACGTTATTTCTTGAAATTTGTTTACCTATTTTTTTAAAGTAGTCATAGAGTTTCCCTTTGAAAATATATAACTTAAAACAAATCTTACTTTTAGGCTATTTTATTAGTCTTTACATACAGCCCTGTCACGTTGTGCATAACGTATACATCTGAGATTATGACATATGGTGTGACAGAAAACATTTGGAAAGATATTGGCAGGCTAAGATAAATCAACAGCAGCACTTTAGAGATAATATTAAATTACTCAATGTCACTGAAAAAGAAAAAACACATTTCTGACTCAGAGAAGGCGCATGAATACTCAGTGGTATTTATTTAAAAACAAATAACCTTATGTGACTTTATATTTTTTACACATTTAAGGTCAGCTACACTGACATCTGGCTGTTTGTTCATTAGATATAAATTAAGAATATGTCATATATAATTTCCTTCATCTCTCTACATTCATAATTTCGTTTAATATAAACCACTTGGGCTGAATCAATAGCATTTATTTTCATAAACAGGAAAGACACCCACTGCCTAATATAGAATGCAGTTATCTAAAATAATAATGCAACTGTCTATTGAATTTGGTATTTTATAATTTATAACATTGATATTTAATTAAAATGTACTTCAAAATATTGCTGTTTATCTACTGTATTATCCATCCTCTGAGATTCTGAAAATATGCAGATATGGTTTCAGTTCCCAAAGGCAATCATAACAAGTGCAGGATATGAGATAAGAGAGCAAGGTTTTAATCAACTACTATTGATTAAATTAAGCAACCCAGAAGGCTGTCTTACAAGATCAACTTTCTGCTTCCTCTTGTAATGAAACTGAGATGGGGGTGCAAAAAGACATTTTTAAACAATGGTGCTAGTGATGTTTGTCACATCAACTACTCCATCAAATGGGAGATGAATAAAGAACTGCCCAAAACTCAGACAGGTGCCTGTCATTTAGTATCTCATCAAATGCTAAATCTTTATTATATGAATGAAAGATGAGTGCATAAATGAATGCAACTGCCTATTTGAAAACAAACCATTGTGCATGTGCACACGTGTGTGCTCATCAATAATGTTTTTTTTTTCTTTCTCATCTTTGAAATTAAATCATTATGCACCCCCCGGCTAACCTGAGGTATTTCTCTAATTAAGCCAAGTAATTCATGTCTAATTGCCTTTAACTTCAGTCAAAATAGTAAAAGCATTCAGTTCTTATCTCTATGAATTTGCAATGTGATCAGGATCCAGTTGCACAAAATGTTAACATAAAAGTAGGACAAAAAGTTTCAGACAGAGCAATAAGTATAAGACATTTGTTTCCACCATCTTTGCCCAGTTTCACTGATTTAATGCTGCTCTTCTACCTAGAGCCATGTAAGACCTCAACTATAGGACATAATTGGATAATTTCTTTAATCAGCTTGTTATCAGACATGACAAAGTCTAAGTCATGTCTTATTACATGCATATGAGAATTGCAGGTCTCTGGGTTAGGGTTAGGGGTTAGCCTAACCCTAACCCTAAACCTGGGGGCCGACCGTGCATACGGCAACGACGGGCAAACAGTTCAGGAGGCAGACCGTGCACACGGCAACGGCGGCGGCGGAGGCAAAACCAATCAGGAGGCCGACCACTTGGAAGGCAGTGGTAGCCACTGAGCAGGTCCGGAGGTCGGCTGCGATGCCAGCGGCGGCAACGAACTCTGTCCGGAATCCATCCCCAAAGGCCATGATGCCAACTTAGAGGCCTGGAAAATGGCCGGCAGAGGCGGGGCGGAACAGGTCGAGCTGGCTCTGACGGCGGTGTGGCAACCGCAGGGCCAGGCGAGGCAGGGCCAGGCGTGGATGAAGGCGGCGAGGCAGGGCCAGGCGTGGATGAAGGCGGCGAGGCAGGGCCAGGCGTGGATGAAGGCGGCGAGGCAGGGCCAGGCGTGGATGAAGGCGGCGAGGCAGGGCCAGGCGTGGATGAAGGCGGCGAGGCAGGGCCAGGCGTGGATGAAGGCGGCGAGGCAGGGCCAGGCGTGGATGAAGGCGGCGAGGCAGGGCCAGGCGTGGATGAAGGCGGCGAGGCAGGGCCAGGCGTGGATGAAGGCGGCGAGGCAGGGCCAGGCGTGGATGAAGGCGGCGAGGCAGGGCCAGGCGTGGATGAAGGCACGGCTGCGGAACCTGACGGCAGCGGGACGGCTGCAGGCGGTGATGTAGAAGTCACGGGGGATGAGTCAGCAGGTGACGGCTGAACAGACTTCCCCGGACCGTCAGCAGATGTGAGGATGTGCTAGCTGGGTCCTCCAGGACCCTCAGCTAACGAGGCGTGGTGCTGGGTGTGCTCCTCGGGCCCTCCAGCAGACGAAACCTGAGGCTGGCTGGGTTCTCCCGAACCCCCAGCAGACGAAACCTGAGGCTGGACGGGCTCCACAGGCCCTCCAGCCGACGAGGCAGGACGCTGGCTGGGTTCACCTGAACCCCCAGCTAATGAAACTAACCCTAACCCCTGGCTGAGGGTGAAGATGAGTGGCTGACTTAGCAGATGACAACGCTAATGATTCCTCCACTAACTGAACTACTGACTGGGTTATGGACTGTAACAAAGCTTGCAGAAAATCCGATTGTGGTAGCGACTGAGCTATGGATAGCGGGGGTGAAGACTGAGCTATGGGTGACTGAACTTGAGATGAAAGTGATGGTGGTGGAGTGGGTGACACTGGAAACACTGACCACTGGGCTACGGGCGGCTGCCGAGCAGGAAACACTGGCCACTGGGCTACGGGCGGCTGCCGAGCAGGAAACACTGGCCACTGGGCTACGGGCGGCTGCTGGGCAGCTAACTGAGCTGAAGGTGGCTGCTGGGCAGCTAACTGAGCTGCCTGTTCAGACATAATCCCAGACTCCTGCTGGAACTGAATGCTGGCGGTGCATCCGCTGCTTCCCTGTAGAAATGGGATCAGGGCAGGCAAAAGGTGACTTGAAGAAACTCTGCTGTGGCTGCTCCTGCTGTGGTGTGAAAATGACGACTGCTCCAGTCCGTACCACAGAAGAGAATGGAAGTGTGGTTGGGTGATGATGGCGAGGGTTGCATTTCTTCTTTAAAGGTGGATCGAACGACTTGGCAATGAACCTTGGCAAAACATACTGCTGACGTCGAGAGCACCAAGTGGCGAGGGCCTCCAGGAGAGCAGCTTAATCCTCCTTCCCTGGGCCGCCCATGCCAAACAGTTCAAAACAAAAACTGGCTCTCAGAGCTGTTACTATTGTTTTTAATCTGCTAATGTCCAGAAAGGTTATGGTGAAGGTAGGGGATGACAAGAAGTTGTCTAGAAACACTACCTCTGGAAGCCTCTTGTAGTTATCCACAGCGTGAATTATGCGCCAGCAATAATCCCACAGCTGTGCGAGGTACTTTCCCTCTGAGGCAAAAGGTGAGTCCGCTGGATCCATCTTGTGGTCGCGTCGTTCTGTCAGGGCTCTGTGTGCGGGCAGGTGGAAATGTGGATCCAAATGCAGGACTCCGAGACGAAATGTAACTGAAAACCACAGCTTTTATTGCTGGCATGAAACAAAAACAGAACCCAAGCAGGAACACACAGGCAGGATCTGAGGGTACGACATGACACCGAGCACGGGAAAACACAGGGCTTATATACACAGGGTAGTAATGAGGGAATGGGCAACAGGAGGGAGACACAGCTGGGAGAGATCAGGGCTAACGAGACAGGGGGAACAAAGCTGCACACACTAACCTAAGACAAAGACTTTCACAATAAAACAGGAAACACTACTCAAAGACACAGACTCAACACAGAGGGGCGGACAGAAAATAATACATGAAACTCAAACAATACATGAAACCACAATTCCTAAAACATGGATAAACAGAAACATGAAACTCTAATAATAAACATCATCATCATCATCACAACAAGAGAATGAGAAAACAATCCAAAACACCAAGATAACTGAAACACAAAGTACCAGAGAAACATAAAGAATAATCCAATATGTGGCTGGGTTATTCATAGACTTGACAAAGGCATTTGACACTATAGATCATGATATATTAATAAGAAAACTGGAACGTTATGGTGTCAGAGGGGTAGTTTTAGATTGGGTCCGGAGTTATTTAAGTGACAGAAAGCAGTTTGTGAAAATAAATGGTGGTTGCTCCTTATGTATGGACATTGCTTGTGGTGTACCCCAAGGGTCAGTTTTGGGTCCAAAATTCTTCAACTTGTACATTAACGACATCTGTAAAGTGTCCAAAGTATTAAAAATGGTTCTCTTTGCTGATGATACAAACATTTTTTGCTCTGGTGATGATCTGCAGAATTTATTGGAGGATATGACTAATGAAATAAGTAAAGTGAAGTTCTGGCTTGATAAAAACAAATTATCATTAAATTTGAATAAATCTAAACTGATGTTATTTGGAAATAGTAGTTTAAATACAAATGCAAAGATTCAAATAAATGGTGTTGATATTGAAAGAGTCAGTGAAAATAAATTTCTGGGGGTAATAATAGATGAAAAACTTAACTGGAGAGCTCACGTAAGATATATTCATTCCAAAGTATCACGAAGCATTGCAGTACTAAACAAGGCAAAACAGGTATTCGACAGAACATCACTTCATATTCTCTACTGTTCACTGGTTTCACCATACTTAAGCTATTGTGCAGAGGTCTGGGGCAATAACTATAAAACCACATTACATTCACTTTTTACTCTTCAAAAAAAAGCAATTCGAATCATCCACAATGCAGGTTATAGGGAACATACAAACTCACTATTTTTGCAGTCTGAAATATTGAAAATTGACGATATAGTGAAATTCCAAACAGCACAAATTCTATTCAAAGCAAAAAATAAAGAACTGCCAGGTAATATTCAGAGTATGTTTTTTTTGAAAGAAGGAAGTTATAATTTAAGGGGTTTTTGTAACTTCAAAACAATGAAGGTACGTACTACAAGAAAAAGCTTTTGTGTTTCTGTTCATGGAGTGAAACTATGGAACAAACTGAATATGGAATTAAAGCAATGTCCAAACATAAAACTGTTCAAAAAGAGTTACAAAAATATGATCTTCTCGATCTATAAAGAAAAGGAAAATATTTAAATTAAGTGAATGTCTCTATTTAAAAACAAACAAACAAACAAAAAATTCATGATGTGATATTATAGTATATAGTATATCAGAAATCTGTTCACTATTTTTATTACAAATTATATCAGTAAGGAAGCTGACTAAATATTCACTGATAATTTATGGCAAAGGGGTGGGATTAAATAAGTGTATACTTCTTCCCACTCCCTTTCAACATGTAAATTAATCAGAATGTTTTTTTGTATGTAATTTGTATAGTATTTTTTTCTCTCTTATTTCTTTTCTAAATGTACTTGTATATTGTTCACATGTTGAAATAAATTACAGAAAAAAAAAAAAAAAAAAAAAATCCATGATGCAAAAGTAAACCAAAACATAATAAACTCAAATTACTGGGTCCAACGGACCCAGAACCGTGACAACTAGAAACTGTTACGCACACTTCACTTGTGTTTTCTCCTCAATTAACTACCCAAGGTTGAGGTTGCAAAATATCCCAAGGTGCTTAACCTCTCTTCTACCTTGCATTTTCCCCCTGACAACCCTTAGGCAGCTACAATACATCTATCTCACCACTTTCCAATTGGCTGTCTGGATGCAGTCGTGATAGTGAAGAATATTAATGTTTATAGATACCCTTTGGCTGCCTATTAATTAACCCAGCTCATTTATAGTTGATTGATGAACTGTGCTATGCTGTTACAGCAAGACTGCAGTTGCAATTGGAAAGTGATTTTTGGGTGAGATTGTGTTGGTTTTGTGTTTACTGAAAGACTCATTAGAGGCTGCATGTCAGGAATAAGTAATATTTTCTTTTATCTAGAAATCTCATCCAGTCAAGAAGTAAGAAGAAAGTGCATTTGTTTAAGCGCACTTCGCTGGTACTTACACTGCTAATTCCTAGAGAAGCAGTGACAGTGTACGTCATTTTGTCAAACACTTCTGGTTTTTGTTAAATAAAAAATTGTAGTGTGCTATTGCTCATCTGTTATTGTATTTATCTAATTTTAAAGGCCTGATAAAGACCATGTTGTTGTTGTTGTTGTTGTTGTTGTTATTATTATTATTATTATTATTATTATTTATTTATTTATTTATTTATTTATTTTTCATTGTCAATGACAATAATAACACTTTCTTTTCTCATGACTGTAAATACGTGATGTGCTAATGTTTTTTTTAAATAAATGTCCAAATATAAGGGAGAGATATTTTAGATTAATCTTACATAAACATAATAAATAAAGTAGCAGTACAGAAATTGATAAATGCCATAAGAGCTTATGGAATGCCAGTCAGAGTCATGCATTCCATATTTTTGTCCAGTTTAGACAATATCATGATGATTTTTACATTTTATCCCACCTGTTGTTGTCAAATAATTTATGTTTGCACAAAATGCTGCACTAAATATTAACTTGGCTGACTAGATAAAATCTAAAACCATATTATTTGACTGTTTTTTGCACACAATGGACTGGTTATGTACCGCAGCCAGGAGAACAGGATATATAAAGCTGTACAGCAAATCAGGTCAAAAAATAACACTGTTGTACCGCTTAATCCACTCTTAATGTTGTTGTTTAATTCTGACATTGCATATTAGAGCTCTGTTACGGGATACTTTAAAAATGAAGTGATTTTGATTTCTCCCTCGTTATGGAATTGTGTCAGACCCAAAAGGACTTGTTTGGTAGCCTTTTAAAATTTATTTTTCTATTAAAACAAAGTGAAAAGAGCAATTTAATATTTTCTCTGATAAATACCAATAGACTAATCAATTACTTTAGAATCTAGTCTGCAGTATCGCCAGTAGTAAACCAGAACAAAATGTAAAAGAGCATTTATACATATCCAACTAAATGTAGATATGTTTCCATGGCAACGTGCAATGGCAACATGCTGCATACAGTTTGAACCACTTCAGTCTCTATATACAGAAAGCATTGTGAGTATGCTTAGTTTTTAGGCAAGGAGCATAATTTCTGATACTTGGCAAATCGATGATGATGATCATAATGTGCGATCTAGATAAGGACCCTCTTAGGGTTCCGAGATATACTTGTCTGCCAAGTTTGGTCGCTCACCTACTGATCATAACACATTAGATCAGGGACGTGGCCTGAGATGTAAATCGCAGGCCACATACAGTCGACATTGCTCTTATGTGTGCCAGACCAGTGTAAATCCTTTTTGTCGGTGTGCAGAAGCTTAACAACACCTTTAATTTCTGGGATATTTTAATGTAAGAAAACGGTATTGCGATTGAAAGAAAAGCTGCTGTAGTAAATGAAAGAAATCTGTAAGGGCGACTCTTTAGGCTTAAATTAGTGCCTAAAGTTGGAAGTTGTAAATGTGTAAAAATTTATTTATTATTTATTTATTTTGGTTAAGGATGAATGGCTGTGGAAGGTCTGTATCAGTAAAAAAAACAAAAATGTCTGCAAAACCTATGAAAATATAGTAAAAAGTCCAAAATCTTTATCTTCTGTCACATTTTCCAAAACCATCCATTGTTCTGGATTGGTGTCTTTGACATGCCAATTCTGACCTGCAGGCCTTATGCTTGGCACTCCTGCTTTAGATATAAACTTTCAAACAATGGACTGAAGAAGGATAAGTGAATTGATAGATGGCAAATTGACCTTTACCAGAAAGGGAATTGAAGTCCACTTTAAATAAATAGTTTAAAATGAATCCATTCCCTTTTTTACTTATCTTTAGAATACAGGAGGGCATGTTGTCTGCACAATGTCTAGAGCACATTGTTCCTTTAAGCCTGCAGTATGAATCCAATTACAGAGGGGGGGGGTATGTACCTTTAATTTCCCCTGCAAACCCTACTTCATCAGGAGCAATTCACCATCTTTAAAGGTTATCTCTCAACAGCCTTCAAAAACAGAAATGTTCAGTCTATTAGCTGGCTGAGAGAGTAAAGTTGCCCTTTAAGCAGGTGCATCCAATAACGTCTGATTTTGCTCTGTTCATTATTTACAGAGCAGCATTGACTTCCCATTTGCACTGTTGGTTTGAAAGCAGAAACTATGAAAAGGCAGCCTTGAGAAAAAAATATGTTCAAGTATGCCATGTGTTTAGAGATATGTTCATCTCTAGCACTGAAATTCCACTTTTGTTTCACTGGCTTCTGCAGGCTATTATTGATGAAGCTTCACCCTGGGCTTAATCTCTCAAATAGTTTTCTTTTGAAAATGTCATGATTTTGAAGAGAGATCAAGTTTTTAAAAAAAAATCAATAATGAATTATGGCAAAGCTAATAACAAATACTATGGTAAGATATACCCTAGTGTTTAGTGTGAATTTAATGTAGGGAATGTGCTTTAAGGATGATGGGTCACAGATGGATGTCTACTCACAGCACAAGTACACCAGTCTTAAAAGCATATTGACATTTTATTTTCTGGAAACATCTTTCATAGCATATGTTAAGTTAATGCATTTTTAGGTTTTTGAAATACAGCCTAGAAAGCTGGTGGCTTTCTAAATCCTGTGCGTAATTTTGTGATCAGCAGGTATCAGAAGGTATAATTAAACCATGTAGTCTTTAAAAAAAAAAAAAAAAAAAAAAATCAATAAAACCCATTTATAATAGTCGGCTTAATAAGTCATGAAATGAAAGTGGATTCCATCATGTTATTCATGGAAGGGTTTAGTGTTGTATGTGAATCCAAAGACATTGTCATAAACAGATGTGAAATTCATGACAGCCTAATTATGGTGTCATATGAAACACTGAATATGCATAGTTTGTGAGCAGTCACGTGTATCAGCACAATAATGTGGTAACTTAAGGTAACTCAACTAAAACATTGCTATATATATTATATATCTCAAGTAATACATGAGCCTTTAATATCAGGATTTTCTGACAAAAAGGAAAGGAAGTGCTGAGACCAGTTGACATTTGGGAAAGAAATGGCTTCACGTTCTTTCCTGATAGAGAAAAAAGTCACGATAACAGTAGTTGTTTTTATATTTCAGGCGTAACTGTAATAGCCCTGTGCTTAATGTTGGTCTTGTTATTAGTTAATTAGGTTTAATAAAGCATTGTGTAAATTTCTGCTTTACCAAATCCAGTATTTCATAGCATGATATCACATTACATTACATTACATAGGTCATCCACATAAGATGCAACAAACATCCACACATGTTCACAAATTAGGGCTAATCTAGTAATGGGATCTCGGTGAGAGGCAGAATCAATCCAAAGTTGTTATTGGTATTGTGTCGATACTAGTTTCAATATCTCTCTTGTACATTCAATACATTACTCCCATTGCATTGCTCACGCTTTTGCTCCTCCCCCTCCCCTGTGTTGCTGTGTTTTGTGCAGTCATGTGACTTGGCAGTGCTGGGAAGACACATGTAGGCTGCAGTGAGTGAGAGCATAATAGCAGAGAAAAATATAAGCATCCTGTGGACTCATTTCATGTCTATAAATGAAAAGACTGCAAGTTGCAATATGTGTAGGAAGGCTATTAGCTATCGTGGCAACACCACCAATTTATACAAACAAAGGAATAAAACACAGATTTAAAAAAAAAGAGGACTCTAAAAAAGAAAGTAGGAGAGGAAGGTCTCAGTGAGACCCAGACCTCCAGCACAGAGTCCAATCAAACAGGCAAACAATATTGTAAGAATATTTTAGTATATTCTATAATATTTTGAGTTATGATGCATTTGTTAATGTTCATTTAGAAAGTATTACAAATCATCATACAAACCCATTTCTAAAAAGATAGATATGATACAAATCACAGCAGTGCAGTACCTGTAATACCTACAGCGTGCTCTAATCGTGCTAATAGAATATTATGGTCAACACTATCAAACGCTGCACTGAGGTCTAGCAGGACAAGGACGCCTCAAGGTGCTTTATATTGTACAGTAGATCCTACAATAATAGATACAAAGAAAAACCCAACAATCATATGACCCCACTATGAGCAAGCGACAGTAGGAAGGAAAAACTCCCTTTTAACAGGAAGAAACCTCCAGCAGAACCAGGCTCAGGGAGGGGCGGGGCCATCTGCCGCGACCGGTTGGGGTGAGAGAAGGAAGACAGGATAAAGACATGCTGTGGAAGAGAGACCGAGATTAATAACAAATCCAAACTGGAAGCTGGTTCCACAGAAGAGGGGCCTGAAAACTGAAGGCTCTCCCTCCCATTGTTCTTCTGGGGTTGTTCTTATTTTCTTCAGTCAGTGATGAGTAAGATATTCTGGCTTCGCGGAGGGCTTTCTTATAAAGCAACAAACAATTTCTTCAGGCTAAATGATGAGACTAATTTGTAACACGATTCCCTCCAGCTACGAGTCATCGCTTGGTACGGAGAATTATACACGGAGTCAGGTACTTCTGTGAGCTTAGTTTTCACAGGAGCTCCGTATCCCAGAGTCGTACATAGTGAAGGAGTAACATTATTAACAGATGCCTCTGTTGGAGTAGCGTTCGTTAGCTGCTTCTGCACTATTTTGGATACAGGGCATTGAAGATGATAACAGTGGGTGGGTTGAATTCTTAAACTTAGTTACAGCGCTTTCAGAAAGACATCTACTGTGATGAAGTCTATCACAAGCTCTTGTAATAGGAAGCCATGCAGTTTTAATAGATATGTGAGGTTTATCATTGTCTTGCACAAATATGCAAGTACTTTCCTGAATAAAATGTCTTGATGGGAGCATATGTTGCTCTAAGACCTGCACTGATGGTGCCTTCCAGATGTGCATGCTGCAAGTTCTCTAGGCAGTAGTGGGGCTGTTAGGTGAGTACTGATAACAAGCCAGATGGTACGGCTCCTCTTTTTCTCAAAGGATGTGGGATCCGTGTTTTTCGAAAAAAAATTCCAAATTTCATTTTGTGTGACCACAGACGTTTTTCTCATGGTCTCAGTCTATTTTAAATGAGCTTTGGCTCAAAGAAGATTACAACATTCAGCATTGCCCAAGGGCCTGAGGACCACGTGCATCCCATTCTGATCTATTCAGATTCTTGGACTTTTTGGATGCACTGCAGACATATTATTCTGAAAGTGCTGCAAAATATTTTATACACATTCTTTTGAAGATTCGTGAACCTCTTTTCATCTTTATTCCTGTGAAGCTTGGCCTCTTCCTTTCTACCCAACCATGTTACTGACCTGTTGCCAGTAACTTAATGAGCTAATGCCTTTCTTAAAATGATATATTTTCTCAGTTTACTATGTTCTATTGCAAATAAAATAATATTGGCAAATCACTGCATTCTATTTTTATTTCTATTTTAAATACCGGAACCGGGTTTGTTTTTGTTATTCCAGCAGACTGATTACCCATAAACTATATTCAGACATTTAAATAACACTCAGCCCACTAAATGTGTTAAATGAATTATCTTATTTGAAGTGAACATATACCTAAAAATGTACCACCTTTAAGTGATAACAGATTTTGCATAATGATGATGTATTTACCTTATAAATCAAGACAAAGTGCTCTCCCTTAATTAAGCTGAAGTTATACACTAGAAGTATACGTATTTGGTATCAGTGATAATAGCCTTATATTTACCTGATATTGGACCAATACCTAATTCTGTAGTATCGTATCCATCTAATCTTGACTACTTATGATCAGGTTTTCATATTTTATAATAAAGATTATATTGTTTCTAACCATAAGCAAGTGTATTAGAGGTATCTAAAGATCTACTATTCTATCATTGTACATTTGTTAAGTAAAATATTTTGTCATTGTGTTGATATAGTTGTATTACTGGCTGCAGTTTTTTTTCAGTAATGATGAGGATGTGAGGATGAGGATTGTGAAAATAGCTTCACATGTCCGTGGGGATTTAATTTGAACTAGACAGGCCTGGAGGGCAAATTTTTGAAAGTAAGTGACATGTCAACATTGCTTGGCCATGACGACAGCAGTATAGTTCCCAAAATACAGTTAGAGAAAATCAACATCAGCTGAAAAGTTTTATCTGACCTCGTAATTAAACTTCCTTTCTTGATGCAACGACCAACAATCAAAGGTGGTCAGTACACAATGAATTCTTACAGTTGAAACAGTTCACACACAAACAAACCAGTCAGTGATGTGTATTGAACACCTCAATAAGACATATAACAATTACTGTCATACACTCAATAATTCAATCTGTTTGTCTTATGAAAGGTTTTATTTAATTAGGTATTCAAGTTAAACCTGTTTTTTTATGGTGTTGTTGTACAGTTTATTTGGCCAAATTGCATCTGTTTTACTATACAAGCCATCTTGTAAATCAAATATTATAGCCCACATAAAAAAGCATACATGTAGGATTACTTCACAGTATTATATATAACAGCTATAAATTTAATTGGCTCACTCTTCATAAGTCCACAATTTTCCAAGCTGCTAAAATAACTCACAAGAATACTTTTGTTTAACACAGATCGTTTGATAAATAAAAGAAAACATGTCGTAAGCCAGTTGCTGTTCTGTTAAGCTCACACAATGAAAGGGATATTTGAGGTGAAATTGAACTCCTTGGACCATTACACACTGAAGTAGAACATAGGACGCAATCCGCGGGCTTGCCAGGAATACGCTCTCACTGTAGGCATTATGCTGGAATTAGGCTTCTGTCTGCAAATGACTAAATGGGGAAATCTAATTAAATACAGGATTTGTAAAAGTATCTGTGCTGCGGATTACAAAGGCTCAGCTTCACTAAATCCACAGAGTGATATTTCTCCAAATGGCAGTTACATAAACCAATGGACAAACCAGATCTTTCTCAGAAGGCCACCTCTGCATTTTGTTAACAGCAAGAAAAAGGAGGGTGAAGTTGTTTCTTGTGTTACTGCGTCTGTACCCTTTATGTCAGAAAGACACATTGACTCACTCAAGGTTCAACCATGAGACAGTGTGAAAGGAAAACTACACTACAGGTCACTGGATCTGCTACTTTCACAGGAGATGAAAAACTTTGAGAGGGGCTATTAAGAAGAAGGGCACTCTAAGGAGAGCCGATGCCCCTGTGATGAATAGATGTTCGCTTTTTTTTGATGTGCTAAAAAATAACTTTCTCGGTTAGTTTATGAGGCATATCGTAGGCAAATTGACTGAGCTTACTGAATGATATGACAGTTTAACCTCAAACTATAACCTTGCAGCCATACTATCATGAATCATATCAATTTGCTAGAATTTTATTTCAGCAAGTGTGATGAGAGGAAATTATTAATTGTTTACACATCATTTTCACATTGCTACTGTTCGTAAAGGATGATGCTCAGCATGTTAAAGTTATCATGTAAGATACGGTAGTATCTTTATGTTATGTACTCTACTAATTTTAGACAAAATCTACAGCATTTGAAACTAACTGGTTTCAAGTTCAGAAAATGCAACATAAAGTAACGTCTAATAAATATTTCCTCAATATGCAACAACCATGTTACAAATCGAATCTTTGGCCCAGAAAATCCAAGTGCATTTCTGCAAAGAAGAAGTTAATCCCATGTAAAAAATAGCTCATATCAGATAGGATTCAAGAAGTCAATCTGGGGCCTGATAAAAGTCTGTGTGTGTGTTTGTAGGATGAAGATTTTCCACCTTGTGACCCTGACAAGGTGTTCTGCATCCCAGCAAATGAGCTCTGAGCTTCAGAGGCTTTGGCCAACCTATGGCACGAATCCATGTCCAATTAACTGCCTCAGAAATTGTGATGGCTTGCCTAATTTATGCCAAATACTCACTTCCGCACACAAATGCTCACACTCCTCTTTGCTTATAGCCTCATCGCAGAAAAATGTTACATGTTTAGGCTAAGTTAATTTCTTTTTGCTGAAGAAAGCATAGGGGGTATTTCCATCACATTATAGTCATTAATTGACAATCGATTGGACAAAGGTGTGCTCAGTAAAAACACAAATCTGTTATCACACTAAACAAATACAGAATGTCTGCATAAACTTTAGCTCAGCTTCCATGTGTTGTTTTAAATACACATTTTGATTTGCCCTTTAAATGATCTCTAAATAAAAAATGTTGAGCGGTTTGGAACTGGATGCTGTACAGCTTTAAGGCCACAGGAGTGCAGGGCACACCATCCTGACATCTGCTCTGCTTAATTTTTATGTTATTTTGCTGTTTTCACTGCCTTAAGGCATTGTAAACCCTATATGGGTTTTTGTGTTTTTATCATTTGTTGTTAAGCACATAAAATTGTCATTGTCATTGCCATCTGAGTACCTGAAGTGAATCATTAGCTTTATTGGCTTAGAAGGCTACATAAAACATTAAACTCATGACATCAACTTATGAAATCAACATTTTTTGTCAGTTTATCTACTGTGAAAATAGCATTGGTTCAGCCTGTGTAATAGTTCAACTTGATAAAAGTTGTATTTATTTATTTATTTAACTAAGGCCAGCTGCAATATTTTAGAGAGATATCCATCAGTTCTCTAAGTGCAAGCAATATGGATTCTGGAGCCAATACCAGTGTTGAGAACAGCCAACCTAATATCAGTCAGCAGCCAGGTCAGGTCCAGCTGAGTTAAATGTACGTGTTTTTGGTTTTTAGAACTTCAGTCTCAACACCGTGCACAGGGCTTCTGTGACCCCTAAAATAAACATTTATGTCAGTTAGTTATAGTCCATATTGCTTAAAGCAATTCTGACTTTCTTAAATAACAGTCAAGTGGATTTGTATGATCTTTAGCCTCAGCCATATTGCTAAAATATTTCTTACTTAGTATATGACTGCTTTTTTCCATCTTTTACATGCAATTTTTCAGCTTTTCACATTTTCGCTAATCATTTTCTTGAAGATGTACTCAATAAGCAATGCAGACGTGAAGCTCACAACTGTAAGTCTATTTACCCAAGGTTTGCAGGTATTTAGCTGCAAAACTGCATCAATATGCTTTTTTGCAGCTGCTTGCAGCTAATAAACCATAGATTGGAGATTTGATTAATCTATTGGCATCCTGTTTATCAGAAAGAATATTCCATCAGTATAATGAATTTCACTCTCATTCTGTCAAAACTAAATCAATTTAATCAATTAAATCCTTAATTATGGGAGAGCCTCATATCTAAAGGTTAATCAGCATTATCATCCCCATCTCTGATCAGGGCTTCTGATTTTGTTTAGCAAGTTAACATAAAAAAAGCCTGGTTTTGTTGATCTGGCTTTATTATATACCTCTCTGAGCAGGTCCACAACAAACATGCAGGACTGCATCCTATCCAAACTAATTTATTTTGTTTAAATCTATGACATCAGCTGGGCCTGATTTGTAAGGTCTCTAGCAGTTTAGTGTTGTAGATATGGAAAAAAAAAAAAAACCCAGTAAAAATGATTTGTGGCTTTCAAACTGAGTAGTCACTGAAAAGGGTTTACCCAGATAATCTTTCAAGTCAGAAGCATTGTCTGTGTGTATTTAGCACAATAATGCATAAATAGCCAATTGTGTGGCGTACTTTTTCAAGGATATTTTTAATGGCTGTAATGATGACAAAAAATACAAAAATAAGTTATAAACCAATTAATCAACAATAATTAAAATGAGCCCATCATATAAACATGTGGTGCCCATTAACATTTTCCATGAAATGCAGCATTCTGTGACATTGTGTCAGTGACAATTATAGTGCTGCATTCATGTAATGATACACTAATAGCTTGAGCGTTGTTACAAAATCAATCCCTCTGTCTCCTACTTTCCGTTCATTTGATTGGATGGAGATAAACGGATTGTAAGCCACATATTGTATGGTTAGAAAGAGAGCTCTCACCCAGATAGAACGACCTTCCAAGCCATGTGGGAACTTTAAACTTGAAAATGGTATCCCTGTATCTCTTCCCCTTCTATCTCAGTCTTTTATGTGCTGTATCTCACATTAAGGTATCTGTGAAAGGACAATTTGGTAGGATAAGGAAACATGCTAAGCTCTGGGGTACAATACAGACTGTCGGAACATGATAGTATTCAAACAACACTTCAGTACTTCTTTGAAGGGGAATGGGAGCTCAGCATTATCAGTGGGGGATTTTATAAAGGGTAAGGCCATTTACAAGAGACTTTAGGTATCTTTAGTGAAAATCAAAATAACTATAGTGACTATCAGTAAAATTTCCAAGCATGCAACTGTAGTTCAAAAACCTGTGTATTCTTTTAACCTTTATTAATCAGGGAGGAACAATATCAGCATTTAGAATTCCTGTCTGCCTGATGTTGGGAGAGGCTGGAGCTTGGTTCGAATAAATAAATAAATAAAATACAGTAAGAAGCAAACTAGAAACAGAAGAGTCCAGCATGGGTCCAAACCCTCAGAACCCTCCTGCTGTAAAGCAACAGTGGTAACCATGGAGCCACCATACTGGTAGAGCTAATTTAAAAGTCTTTCTAGTCTGTTTTTATTTATATATTGTCCTAATATCTTGAGAAGGGGTTGTCTTTTTACTTTAGAAATCTCATATTTGCTCATTATTATTCATAGATGGTTGCATTTTATATCCATCCGTTTTACATGATGTTCTGGGATTGGCTCTCTTCTGTATGCTCTTTGTGTAAGTAATTCATTTAGCCCTGTGGTGTGCAGATTCAAGCTGATGTTAATGTTTCACACTCTTCTAGAACAAAGAAGGACAACACGCATGTGCCATGCTGGGAAAAATGGTAATATGACTTTACTGGCAGAAAGCTGGAATAGTTTATCCTTTAATCTGCACTAACCAAGCTGAAATTAGTGGTTTCCCAGCATAGAGCACTTTTTGTGGGAAAACCCAAGATCCTTGGCATTAAATCAGGACATGTAGTGGTTTCTATTTTGTGGAATAATTATAGATTTTTAGCTTCACCTCACTGCCTTTTTATCTTTAGGAGCCATTAATTCTTCATGAATAAAAAAAATGTAAGAAAATCAGATTGAACTGGAATTTATTTTGTTACTGGTCTTTAAATTTGTCTACTATTTTTAACAGGATTTTTATAGGGTATACAAAATATTGGCCAAAATTCAAATATACATAGCTCTGTTTACCATGGAAAAATCTTTTTTTTATGCCTGTATTATTCAAGTATAAAATGTATAAGAGCCCAGGTGCTTTAATTTTCCATATAAACATGGGGGAAGCTGCGATATTTGTGACATGGGGTGAATGGTCACAGTAATTGGCTTCCACGTTTGATTTTTTGTGGATTTTTCTTTCTTCACAATCCCTCCCAGGATGCTTATACTCCTAATTTAAATAGATGGGACACCTGATGAAGAAGGAGTCATACTGTATGCTCCATGGGCCAACTTTATCCAAATATTGGATTCCAAAGTATTATAAGGGGAGTAAAATTGATAAGGTACCTACACTGGGCAGAAAGTGTTGAGAAATCTTAAATAAAGGGGGGCACAGATAAATATGCAAAGAAGACCTCTCCAAGAGACAGCTCAGTTATTAGGAAATGCCATTTTGTCTAAAGGTCTGTCTGTTTTGTATGATGGAGTGACAATATAAGACTAAATTGTTTAAATTTTTCTTAAGTATTCTTTCCATGTAAGGACTCTGTTCATACCCCTCCCTCTGTACATTCGGCTTACTGGAGTGAGAAAAAACCAATTAGTGGGTACAAATAAGTAAGAAATTCAAGCCTAAGCATATTTATTCCCCCAGAAACTATTGCCTGTGTACAACATTTTTGTCATTTAGTTGAAAAAGAGGTTAGGTCTCTCCTATTTTTTCACTTCTGCAGCGAACAGATGTTATTCCAATCTACCCCCAAAGGAAAGACAGGCCCTAAAAGATCTAGCAAATGATGTATCAATTGTTGTTATAGGTAAAGCTGATTTCAGAATAAAGCATCATGCTTTAATGAGGTAATAAATCAATTGAGTAATACAAATTTTCTGTATTAGAAAGTAAATAAGTATTTGATAAGGTAAGATGAGCATAGATATTTGATGCAAGAGCATCCCAGATATCTTTTTTTTTTTTTTTGCTTGTTTTTGGGATGCTTTAAAAAAAAAAAAAACAACAAAAAAAAAAAACCACATTCTTTATATATTGCCCAAGATTCAAAATGCCACATAAAACCACAGAGCAGGTTCAGCAGATGCTGAGGCACATAGTGTACAGAGGTCGCCAACTTTCTGCAAAGTCAATTGCTACAGTCCTCCAAACTTGTCCAACTGCATTGTGCCAAGTATAAAGTTTTGTGACGGGGAATATTGGTGTGGAGTTGTTTTTCAGGAGTTGGGCTAGTTCCAATGAAAGGAGCTCTTAATGCTTCAGCATAAAAATACATTTTGGGCAATTTCATGCTTCCAATTTTGTGTGAACATGGCCCCTTCCTGTTCCAACATGACTGCTCACCAGGCACAAGCAAGGTGCATAAAGGCCTGGGTAAGCAAGTTTGGTGTGGAAGAACTTGACTGGCCTGCACAGAGTCCTGACCTCAACCTGACAGAAAATGTTTGAGATGAATTAGAGTGTTGACTGCGAGCCATGCCTTCTCGTCCAACATCATTGTCTGACCTCACAAATGTGCTTCTGGAAGAATGGTCAAAAATTCCCATAAATACACCCCTAAACCTTGTGGAAAGCCTTTCCAGGAGAGCTAAAGGTGTAGCTGCAAAGGTTGGGCTGGCATCATATTGAATCCTACGGATTAAAGTTGGTGAAGGTGTGTAAAGGTGGATGAGCATGTCACGTCTGGCGTGGCAGACATGTGGAGTAGGAGAATAGGACCCAAGATGCAACTTTTGATGTAAGTGAGCTTTATTTTATAAGGTGGGTGAAAACAAACAGAAACAGCAAAAGCGAGGATGAAAACTAAGCAAAACCTAAACTGGGAAATAAAACTAACAAAACAAACCTGAAACCAAAAACAGAGATGCAGGGAGACACAGAGAGAAACCACAGAATGACTGAGGGAGATTACGCAGACAAACACACAGGGCAATCAGGGAATGGGAGACAGGAGGGAGACACGGCTGGGATTAATTGGACATAACAAGGGGAAGCGAAATTAGAAACACTGACAAGAAACACAGACCTTCAAAATAAAACTGGAAACACACCGACTGAGCTCTAGACACTGACCTTCAAAATAAAACAGGAACTAACACATGCAAAGACACAGACTATGAACAAGGACTTAACACAGAGGAACACACAGACAGGAATGACTAAACACTAAACTGAGGAAGAACAGAACCAAAAACCAAAGAGCTAGAAAACCACAACCAAAATACATCACAATAATAGAAAACACAAAACACTGGGTCAAAAGACCCAGGACCACAAGAGAGCAAGTATTTTTAGCAATATAATGTATGTAAAGGGAATTTAAATTTCCAATTCTTTCACTTACAATTGCAACAAATCATAAGTATGTTTCTTTTTGGGTTTGATAAATAATACATTTGTATCTAAAAACAGACAAATACAGATATAATCTCACAGGACTCCATCACCTTAACAGTCAGTGGTTTTGACCTTCACTACTACTCATTTACAAGTCATTTGCAAAATGTTTTGAGAAAACACACACATCTTACCTTGAGATCACACTGTTGGCAAAGAGTTTGATAATCCTCATGTATTCACTACAAAGGAAAGTAGTAATTTCATAGATAATCTTTTAAACAGAGAAAAATCAAAGAGACATTTCTTTCATTTCTCTCTCTTGGAAGTTTTCTCTGTTTGAACTATTAGAACTGCAATGCAGCTGTACAATTAAAGGGGGCTATAAATAAAAAACAAATTGTGTTACTGTCAGAAAGAATAGTTTTTTTTAAAAGCCGGACATTTATTTAGGCCAATGTAAAGTCCTTAATAAAAAAAAAGTGACTAAACAAAAATCAAAAAAGGAGCAAAGAAAACCCAAATCAGGAATGCTACAGGGACTCACTGGCAGACAAGCAAGCAGGTAAGAAGAAACAAACAACAGATGAATACAATCAGTGAAGGAAGGAAGGAAGGAAATAAAAATGAAATGGGACATGACAGAAAACAGACTTTCAAACTAAAACAGGAATAACCAAAGGAGACTAATCCAAATCTAAATACAAACACTTGACACACAGGATGAGGAAACACGCGACGACTTCAACAAAACAAGACAGAGGAAGGACAGTGGCAACAATTTACAAATATTCAACATAGAAAATTACAAAAAAATTGCCTTTTACATACACTATATTGCTAAAACTAACAGAAGTACAAGTAAGTAAGTAACAAGTAAGATTTCATCTTATCCAGCTAAGGTTAGGGTTTACCTGACTGTAGTGTGAAGGTGGTTCACTTCTTAACCCTCTCGAGGCAGGCGTTGCCGATTTGCAACAGTTACAAACTAACAACCTGATTACCCCACTTACATATTTTATGAGTTTTTTTTACTCAGAAGTACCACTGCAGGACTTGGTTGTGCATTAGCAACAAAAAGTTTAATTTGAGCCTGAGAGGGTTAGCAGGTGAATCACCACAAAAACATTTGCTGTTAACCTAACCTGTGAACAGATATTAGGAAGATCTTAAGTTTTTTTGTTTTATTTTGTTCTTAGACCCAAGTTAATCTCTTGATTTGTTGGCTAGAAACAGTTATTTTATAACAATTTTATTGTTAAAATAAATAAAATAAATAAAAATATTAATTAATAGATCCTAAAACAAAGCACCTTTTGTGCTTGTTTACCTTCTAAGAAATGTATCTGAAGAAATACTCTTAAAATTTATCAGATGTGCTCATGTTTATTGATAAAGTTGTGATACTGACAAGTCTGTTAACCTATACAGTTGGCATCTTTGTTGGCTTTCCTTCCTGTCTTCAAACATGTTACTTAATTATTATAGTATCCAGCCATTATCTTCTGCTTATCCAAACTCATGTTGCTGTGGCAGCAGGCTAAGCAAGCTATTCCAGACAAGGGCTGGGACATACAGTATATGAGCTTGGAGATTGAAAGCTTCACCTTTCGGCTTAACTCTCGCTTCACCACAATAGTCCAATACGACCCCCGTCCAACTCATGCTCTCATCACTTGTGAATAAAATCCCAAGACATTTGAACTTCCTTACAGGTGGCAGCCTCTCTCCCCCAACCCAGAAGGAGAAATCAGCTGCTCTACTTCAGACCTGGAAGTGCTGACCCTTGGAGGTGTAGACTCCCAGCACTTTCACAAACCACTCCACTGCATGCTGAAGGTCACAGTATAATGAAGCCAACAGAGCCACATCATCTGCAAAAAGCAGGGATGCTTTTCTGAGGTTTCCAAAGCGGGCACCCTCCTCACCCTGGTTACGCATTTAGAGCCTCCCTATGAAAATCCACGAGTTGGTGCCCCAAGATGAGGAGTTTAAGTATCTTGTAGCATGTTCACGAGTGAGGAGAGAGTGGAGTGAAGAGACTGAAAGACAGATTTTTGCGATCTAGGCAGCGATGCAGACATAATATCAGTCTGCTGTGGTGAAGAGAGAGCTGAGGATGAAAGTAAAGCTCTCAGTTTACCAACTGATCTATGTTCTTTCCCTCCCCTATGGTCACGAGCTCTGGGTATTGACTGAAAGAATAAGATCACAGATGTAAGTGACGGAAATGAGTTTCCTCCGAAGGGTGTCTGTGCACACCCTTAAAGACAGGGTGAGGAGCCCAGAGTAGAACAGCTACTCCTGCACATATAAAGGGGTGAGTTGAGGTGGTATGAGTATCTGGCCAGCGTGCCTCATAGGTGAAGTGTTTCTGGCATGTAATGTGAGCCCCTATGGCAAACCCAGGACATAGTGGCAAGATTACATCTCTGGGCTGACTGCTCTTGTGTTTATTTCAGTTATTTTATATTATACTGATTGATTTCGTCATATAAATTCAATACTACCCCTACTAATACTACTAAATTATTATTATGATTATCCTTTTATGATTCCTTCTTACAGTAAATAATTAAGGGACCTCAATAAATTGTCCGAGTATGTAAAATATGTTGGTAGGATGAAGGTTAATGTAGTAGCTCTTCTCCATTCTTACTGAACAAAACATTTGAAGCTCTCACAAATTCATACAGTGATTTTAATACTAAACTACTGCAGTCCTTTCCCTCCCACACACACTCACACTGCTTTGTCTGCAGCAGCTGTGTTGCTTTCAGTCTGTGTTTAACAACTTCATGTTTTTCCCAATATTATCTTCCTTTGCAAAATCAGCCAGTCTGTTACCAGAATGATTATCCATAGTTGTGATCGTTTAGATGCTGGCAACACCACTCCTTTCATGTGAATGCCCAGGAGAAATCCTGAGTTAACTTCCCAAGTTGATAACCAGCTTAGTGTGACTACTTATCCTAATTGCCTGTTTTAGGGTAGGGGTATCCAGATGATGGAAAGATACCTGCATATTTGGGTAGAGTAATAAGTGCGTATATTAAAGTGCCCCTTGTAAATTATTATATGGCATATATTAATGCAATTAGAATTTCTGAACATGAGAGTTGCATTAGAGTAATGGTGAGAGGTCTCCTATAGCAACAATTTTCATTCTGTTGCATGTGGAGTTTATTGTCTGTGATTCATAGGTAGAAAGTACAAAATGCAAACTTCTTCATATTTTGGATATCAGTTGCAGTGTATCCCAGAGGATGTTTGCTGTTTTGTTTTGTTTTTAAGACTATAGCAATCAATCATTTGTCAGTAAGATGTCTTTATTTTTTATACTTTCTTATAGGAAGGAAATAGAAACTCAAGTAACCACTGGTTACAACCAAGGTATACAGAAAAATGATTCTGAACATGCAACACATCAAACCCAGAAGCAGATGAGCTACAGCAATAGAAGACCATATCAGGGCCCTATAATATGAACTGAGTTCAGGATATCCAGGGTCTTTCCTTTACCTGGATTCACTTACCAGATCGCAGGTGTTTAGGAAAACGGGCACACAAAGTTGGTTATGAACTCACTAAGTTAACAGTGCCATCCATACATGACTGATATGTCACTGGCAGCATGTGACCAACCTAAAAAGGGTGTTTCATGGATCACGTGACTTACTCCATTATCAAATGGTTATAAAATAAAAGTCTATAAAGAACATAAAACACATACCAGTAAAAAGCAACACTGATGTTAAAAGGAAAAGAGATGAACACGGTAACATCCATCACACTGCTTAAGTTGTTCTGAAGTGGGGAAACCCGATTTTCTTAGTTTTTGGTTGTTTTTTTGTTTTTGTTTTTTTACCACAACCTGGTATCAACATACAGACTATACAAATATATAATGATACGACATACATTTGATACCAAAAGTATGTGATACCAAATGTATGCCATACCACAACCAGCAATGTTTGAATCACACTAGTTTAAGGATGAAACAACTACCAGTAATCTAACAGAGCTAACGGGGAGTTACTTGTTGCAACTGTGATGAGCTGAAAAGCATCTGTGATTGGATGCCACAGAAGATGGAGGCAGATGAACTACACCGGCAGCAGACCGCATCGAGTTTCATTCCTGTCAGACAAGAAAAAAAACAAATACAAATCCGAGGTTGCAGTGGGCACAGGCTCAATAAAAGAATACAGCAGTAAACTGAAAAAATAAAATAAAAACCTGACCATAATGAAGATCAACATATTATGTAGACCCAACTTGCCTTGTCTCAACATGCTGGTAGTGGAATAATGTGAGGAAGACTTTCTTTGTACATTCCGCTTCCCTTTACAGCCACACTTTACCCCTATTTCAGTGGCTACCTCCAGTGCTATGCTGCACCATGTAATGATGCAGAAGTAATTTCGACACTGATTTTATGATAAAGACAGTAAGTTCACTGAACATCAGTGGCATTCCCATTCACCAGAGCATCACAGCACCTTTGGGATGTGATAGAACTCTTTTTTTTTTTTTGCTTGAGTTTGCAGCTGACAATAGATTTGCAGATAGTATGTGGCACATTTATGTTAACATGGATCAGAGTCTCAAAGGAATGTTTTCAACATCTTTTTGAATGCGGTGAATGTGGTGGCGACTTAAAAAATTAACGAGGAGGATTCTGACAGCATAAGATGAACGTGACAGAGCAGACTGAACTGGAAAAAAAAAAAAAAAAAAAAAAAACTACCCAAAACAGGAAAACATCAAAGAAATAGAAATCATAACGAAAACATAATTCTTGCTGAACTTATGCCAAACTGTCATATGTCACATGAAGTTGAAGACATGGAACACAGTATTGGGTAAAGTTTCTCTTACAATAAATTAGGTTTGGGCATCATAACCAGAGATTATGACTTTCCCTCTGGGAGGCTGGCGAGCTGTGAGGGAAGTCTGCTTTTCTGTCATGTTTCCTTTCCTAATGTGAAAATAGGCCACTTTTATCAGACACTGTAATGATCAAAAAAGAATAATTTTCATTGTAATGCATGCTGGTTGATGCAATATTAATGAGCCATGATGGAATTTCATACTGCTTTTGACATCTGACAAAAACATAAAGTGTAAATGAAACTATAGCTGCATAAACATACTTTAGATAGATATCTAAAGAGTCTGTCTATATGCATAATTAAAAGAAAATTCACAAGTGAATTTTGCACTTTGGATGCACAAAGTTAGTTGGGCTACAAAGACAGCTGAGTGGGAAAAGAGCTAAGGTCATGCACGGATCAGAGGAGCAGTGGACAGACACATATAGTCAGTGGCAAGTCAGAACTCATCGGATGCAGTGAAGACCGGTGCACAGAGCAAAGCCTTATTGAGCAGTCACATGGAGAATGGAGATGTAGGGTAGTGTTAGATCACACAGTGCACTTATAGTGCTTCAGTAAGTGAATCTGTCAACATATCATCAGTTACTGATAGTCAGGCCTGAGATCATTACCATCCTACTTTAAATGTCTTTACCACATGCAAGTTGCTCTTTCACAAATGTGAGAGGCAGAGAAATTTAAGAGTGGTAAAGAACATATTTTCCTAATTTAGTTAATGTCATCATCATTTTCATGCTGTACTAGTGAACATTTTAAAGGGCTATTTGTGTGACAGACTATAACCCTCTCAGAGAAGTCTAACAAAACACTGACAAAACATGAATATAAATTAAAAAGGCCGTCTCCAGATTGTTTTTGCAGAGGCATATTTCAATTGGCATTCCTTGGATCACTGCTAATGTGATGTGACCACAAAATTGTTCATTTGTTTGTTTTTTGTTTTTGCCGCGATGACACAGCACGAACCTCCAGGGGCTTTACTTCTATCAACAGAAACCTGCATCATCGCCCGTCATAACATGTTTAGAAAGTAATTAGTCAAGTAGCCTCTGATCTCTAACTGTCAGGCAGTAGCAAGAGTTTAATTTTCTAATCTGGCAGTCATGCTATCGGATTTGCAGGAAAATAATCTAGTGTTTATTGAATGCACTGAAAAAAAATGGTGCTTAAATGAAGGTTTAAACACCAAAACTTCTCAAACGACCAAGCAACTCTTTAAGAGCTCTTGGTCAAGGTACTTGCTGACCAAGAGTTCTCATCTAATTGTTATAATACAGGAAACAAGGATAATAATGATGACTCTGCAGAGACAGACTGAGCATCTAAATACAATTCACATAAATGAACAAATGGATACAACATAAGCAGATGAATGGGTTTGGAATGGAGGTAGGAATGGATAGAAAACAGAACAGACAGATGGAAGTAAATTATTATTCTCTGACCCGCAGATGGTCTTCGCTGTGGTGTGATGACAGCCAATCCACAGACAGATCTGCTGAGCATGACTTCCTGTGAACAAAGCGTTTATTGTAGATGTAGCAGTTTCAATCTGGGTAATTTACTCAGCCTACTCAATCATATTTTAAATTCTGTCATGAATTGAAAACACGCCTTTCCTCTGCCTGAAAGATCTATGAAAGGATGTTAGGGTTATCCACTGAGTATTTACTGTTACATTTCAAATGTCTGTTGATAAGTTAGAACAACAGCACTGTGTCGAGACACTTGCCATCTCTTTATATTTTTCTTCTAGGGAGCCAGAGTTTGTTATTTAAAGTGGTCTTGACCAATAGTTCTCCAGGCTCTCTAGAGGTCGTTCAAAGTTTTTCTTTGAACATTGGCTGCTTTTTAACGCACTTTGAGTCGAGCCTTTGTACTGGGCCATTTTACAAGAAATAACTGACCTATAACTCCTTTGAGTATTAAAAAGTCACCTAACCCAAGGGATGAACCAGGGTTGTCTCTACATGTTGCAGACAACTTAGCAAAAGCCACTTTGGTACTAGCACCTTGTTGCAGAAATATGTTTGTACTGGACCTGACACAAGCTTTTTAAATATGTTAAAAGGCTGATAGGCCAGTGTGAAAGTGGACCCAAAATCAGACCCAATACACGGCCGATTCCAACTGATTTTATTAAACACAGGGATAATCAATAGCAGAACGTAGCACAGAGGAAACTTCACAGAGCCTGGATCCACTGCAACGGAAAGAGCGGTATTATCTAAAGTACAGGAGATTTCAGGTGACTTTTTTAACTAGGTGAGTAAAGAAGGTTGCTTACTTGGCAGGCTGGCAAGTAGAGGCTGTTGAGGGAGAGGTGACTCTCCAGGGGCAGTGGCGAAGTGAGCAGCAGGTGAAGGAAGACGTCAGACATTATTTCCTGAAGCGTTGGATGGTTGTGGTGAGCAGGAGGGCAGGCAGGTGAATTTCCATATTTTTGACAGGAGGTCGAGTGAACGGTGCGACGGCAGCTGGGAGGAAGATTCAGGCAGGCAGTGAATTGGGGCAAGGGACCGGTGACAGAAGAAATCCAGGTAAGAATGGAGGTAAGTGTATAATGATCCGGAGGTGCAGGAAGCTAAAGACACAAGCACGCAACATTAAACAAGGGAACACTTGGCGCAAACAAAACTTGGAGATCGATTTACAGATTTACTGTTTAGCTGACAATCTAGTAAAGACGGGGGTCTGAATTAGTCCTTAAGACTGCCACACTGATTGCCGATAATTAGCTGCAGGTGGAGAGAAGTAGAGACCCAGGATTTAGGAAAAACCACCCAGATGAACTTGAATTGGCCCAGTTTGCAATATAAGTGAAGCAGCTTGGAATCATCTTGAGAGAGAATGGAACAAAAGGCAGCCAACATCCAAAGAGTCCTTCAAGAAGCCTAGAAAACTATTCATGAAGATTAATTAAGAAATAACATGAAAGCCTTCGTGAGTTCAGGCAGTATTGAAGAAGGTGGTCATACAGGCTATTGACTTTTAATGCTTCGAATTTACAATTTCTTTGTTTCTAGCACTACATAAAGAAACGAGTGGTGACTTGAGACTATTGCACAGCAGTGAAGCCTCTTCAATAACTATGACTTTGTGACTTTAAAAAAAATCCTTCTGCCCTCTGGCTACAGTGCAACTGAATGCCCCAATACTGTGTGCCAGTTATCACCTGTAACAGTATGTGGGGATTATCACCTGATGGTTCAGCAGGAAGTACCTCTAAACCCCCTTTGAGACTTACATGACCCTTACAAGTGTTGTACAGAGCAGAAAAAAATAATAACTCACTTTACACAGAATGCAGCAAGCAGAAATTCATGACTGTGGGGCTGGGTGTGTGGATTAGAGAGAAAGACGACGAAGGTCACAGGTAGAGAGCACTGAGGCAAGTCAGTGTACTTGAAGTAACATGAAGAGGAAAACTATAGCGTTAAGATGAGCGAGTTGACACCAACAACTTGAAACACTTCTTCACGGAGCAGTCTATCTCACATCCATCAGTATTTTTTTTCTTTTTAAAGTCTCCTATAGTTTTCCTAGTTTTAAATCTAAAGACCTCTGACCTTGAGTGCAGAAGTAACGAAAGCATGGAGTGCCAAGAATGACCTTAGTACCTCACTGCATGTTGAGTGTGTGTGGACAGAGTATATAGGAAAAAATAGAGATTGGATGCTTGTTCCTACCAGTAGGTGCACAATGTCTGTCATGATGTGACTGAAACAACAATGAACTTTTATCAAGAAATCATATTATGATGATTATTTAATTTACAGGTTGTGTTTCACTTGAGTATGAATGTGACTATGACGGTTTCTGAGCGTGTCAGAGTGACTGTAAAAGAAAACAGCACTTTTGACAAAGAAGAAGAAGCATGGTATATGGACAAAAGTACTGAGCCACATGCACATTATAGCTCCAGATGTGCTGAGCTATTGAAACCCATGCAACGAACCTTACCCTTTAACTTTGGCTGAATCGCTGTCGAGTCTAAGTGCTTCCAGTTGATTGTAGAATTTCACAAACTGTACTCCAGTGAGCTCTTTAGAGTGACCCGTTCTTTCATAAATGTTTGTAAAGGCAAAACGCATGGCTAGGTGATTGGTTTTATACACATGTAGCATTAGTAATGAAAACACCTAAATTCAGATATTAAGTGGTATTGTCCAAAACTCATGTACATATAATGTATGCAAATAAATAAATAATACAAGGGTATACAAACAGCATTTGAAGCTATATTTTATTTAGTTTCTAAAATTCTTTAATCTCTGAACCTGAATAGCGTTGTAAAAGCTACAACAACTTGACCTTAGAGATACATAGATTTTGCATAATAAAGTCAGAAATGGTGACAAAACTAAAACAATAAAAACTCTTGCAGTTTCAGAAGTATGAGAGATTTTCAAACTGCACCAAATAAAGTAGGTCTTCTGGACCAAAAAAACAAAAACAAAACACCTTTATATGTCAAACTGTGATTACCAAACATTAGGTGTTATATTACATCAGAAAGACAAGGAAAGACAAGGTTCTTCATGTTCTTCTTGATTATTACAGTTACTTTGTCCTTATATTTGAACGGTGTTATACATAGTCAAATTTGTATTTATGCGTACTGGGCGTTCAAGGTCCCAATTAAAGAGGAGAGGACAGAGTCTTGTCTCTTGCAGACTCACTTTGCAATTTAAGTAGATAAGAGTGCCTTGTTGTTCACAGCTGGTCCGTGTGGTGAAAGATTAAAGCGCAACAGTGGACATACAAGCAAGTCAAAGACAGGTAAATGGAAACTATTGGATTAATTTATTGTACAATATATAATACAGCTAAACACTTAATAGGGGAAAGGTTAGTGTTAATGTGACAGTTACTATGGCAACGTTTCATTGAGGGAATAAAATCTCAAATGCAAATGTTTTATAGAGATATCTTTAAACATTTTTGAGCATTTTAACTAATTAGGTTATCAAATCTAAGCCCAAGGTTCTCTAGTAATTTCAACAGGTTTATTTATTTATATATTAAGCTCAATTGCTACGGCTACTGTTTTAAACAAATAACACAATAATTGTCAAAAAGTCAACATAAAAAGATTTGATATGTCTTGCAATCTGTCTGTTTTTACTGATATGAGTCAGTCATGGAAAAAAAGGCCTCTTAGTCCACAGAAAACCACAAAAATTTCCTTTTTAAAACAGAAATCACTCTACATCTATTAGGGTGGTTGTTGCATTGCTGATGTTTGAATATCAGGCATAGGGAAAAATGTAGTTCACTTGTCTGCTTGCTGAATCTCCACAGACAATTAGGTCTGCCTCCTTAACCCTAAACCGATTTTATCAGAATATTAATTTCCATATGACTTGATATAGTGTCAGTGCAGGAGAAACTTCTGGCTGAACTTGCTGTCATTCTTGTACTGGGTTGGGATTTGGGGCTTTGAATTTCTAAATTTAATTGTTAAGGCTAGAAGTAACTCTGCTCAGCTTGTTCCCTTTTTGCATATGCTCTGCTGCCCTCAACTTTTCTAGACATTAGTTGAATGAGCTGTATGTAAGAATGCACATGTCTACATCAGAATGACTCGACAGTGAGCTAACTTTACCCTGCAAGCTTCCTAGTAATCCATTTTTACGCATTGAACTCTAGACAACTTCACAAGAATCAGGTTAGGTCATAAGTTGCCCTTTCTCCAAAGAACCACTTGTCAATACTGCAAATACACATGTATAGAATGAATATCTTGTTTAGTGTCACTAATTGCTAATTGCTTGTACGGTGGCCAATTGCATTATGAGGTTACACTATAAGTAGGAGCTTCCATCTAAACATCTGTCATCTTGCTCTCCTCTTGCTGTAAACATCCAGGTCTCCTTCCACCCAGCTTCCATAACTATCACCTTTTAGGAGTCTCAGTTGCCTTTGTCTGAATTGGTTTTATTGTTGCTGATTGATTGCTACTTGTACTTTTGTAGAAATTGCCTGTGGACTCTTACTTTCTCAGAAGCTTCTCTCCATGGATGGCTGATGTGTCATTTATTCTTTTATTCTTTTCATTTATTCTTTTATGCTGCATGTTATTGGACTCTGTAGTAAGCAGGTGTTCTGAGCACTGTGTTGGCTGCTTCTTTTAGAAACAGGCAACGCCATTTGATCAGTATCTAACTTTAGCTTCTTGCGAACTTGGATTTATTTCTGTTATCATCTTTTACTGTTAACGTTATTTTTATTGTGCATGGGTCTGGGTTGTTGGCTAATAGCTTTACAGCAGAGCTGCTATGCTACTCTGGCCTAAAGAAGTGTTCCTGCTTTGTTTCTTTCCTTTATCTTTTTGTTTTGCCACTTTTTTGATGTTTTTATTTTGTTGCTGGCTTTGCCCCTTTTTTCTTTAGGGTTACTTTCTAGGTCGTATCTTAAAATAAAAATGTGTCCATTCCAATGAATGGTTGGACACTAGTATCTGTTATAATCAGTCCTCTATCTTAGCCACAACTGTCTCAGATTTTCTGTGGTGACCCAGAAAGTTTTATTATATTTTATTTAACCTGTCAGTTCTTCAAAACCCTTTTTAAAAACAGTATGAGTAGGTACGTGTGGAATATGAAAAGCTGTTAATGCCTTTAATCTATTAAATTGTTACTTTTTTTAGAGAAGCTGATGTGTGGTTGTTAACCACTTCACACAACAAATAATTGGTATATTTGCTTGAAATTGAAGGTCATTTAATTTACATTTTGTTTCTGAGTGACTGTTTTAATTTTTAATTTTATTTTCCTTTCTTTTTTTTAACTATGGGAAGGAGGCCCTGTTTATAGCTGTTAATCATCAGTGTGTTTCTGCAGTACGGTTAACTACAGAAAGGGTGATGGTTTTTCTTATGTTTTGAATATAATTTTTTATAATAACATATGTATTTTGTTTTATTTAAAAGCCAAGAGCCTCAAGTAGAGGTGACAATGTGCCTTGATGGGATGATCTACTTCCGCGTGCTGTGATTGTTTATGGACCCTCTGGTTTGAGCTTAATCTTAGTGTTAGTGTGTAGTGGTGAGATGCACTTATGATTGATGGCTCTTTTATATGATGTTTCTTAACTAGCTGTTAAAATCACTGTAACCTGTTAGTGTGTGTAATGGCCAATGAGCCCATGTTACTGTATAATCACTAGATGGGTAAGCCTTCTTTTTACAGTGAAATATTTTAGGATGTATGTCAGAGAAGTGGCCGGCATGTCACAATAAAATGTTCACAGAAGTAATGTAGTTAAATTTTTTTATATGCCCTTTCTTGGTTTGATGCATGACTATCCACAGAAATGGCATACAGATACTGTTACAGAAAGACCAGATTAAAACTTGCATAGTTCCTTACTGAGAAAAGGTGACAAAAAAGGATCAATAAAGGAATCTTAAAATTTATATCAAGACTTCACAAATCGAACCTGGCTTGTTCATTATAGCTTGTGAACGGGATTTATTTCTTCTACTTGCCTCGGGTCATTGGTTAATTGATGATGATTCTGTGCACCTGTGTTAAGTTTTGCACATGTACGTATGCCTTGATTGTTCTTGTTTTCCATTTTGTTCTGTAACAGTATAATAGTGCCTTCTTTTTATCATTATAATGCCATCCCCGACAGATTAGAGTACAAAATCATGGAGCAAAAATGAGTCCAAAACATAAAGAATGTAAGAATGTCTGCATGCTGACTCTGCTGCAGCTCCCAACCATATAAATTTATTAACACACCACTTGGGCTTGAGGATTATTGGATTGATGAAGATGTGTAAATCAATGTCAGGGCTACACTTAAGGCACAGCACCGTGGAGATTCCTCAGACTATTCTGGAGTAGTTTGTTTTTCAAACTGAGGTGAGTATTCACAAGAAAGGTAAAATGGAACATGTTGTAAATGGCACACTTTTGCACACTGTACAAAATCTAGACCTATATTGTGAATATGTGTGCGTGGATAAAATATTTCCAGTTTTACTTACTTTGGCTTCCATAAACACAAAAAAACTGTATAAAACATGTAAATCTGGGCCTAGATCAACTTAAAGAACATCAAAAACAAAAGCCACAACATCAGAAACAGCAAATCCAATAGCTGTCTCATTAGGCTGGTTGCTATTGATGTATAAGCTCCCTTCAGCAAACAACATGAAGCTCCCACTGTTCCTCAGAGTCGATGAGTCAGAGTTGCACTATGCATGGGCAGCAGTACTCACTGGTATTGTATCAGAGCTGTCTATCAATATTCTTTTCATGCTCATGATCAAAACAGAGGACTAGGCATTTGCATGCTCAACATTTACATGTGCCTTGCTGCAAGATATGTAACTGACTACAACTGTAGTTACAGTAGCAGCTCAGTGAGACTCTCGTTGAAAGGAACATCCTCTAGTATAGAAAAAAATCAAACTTTTTATATGATGCAGCGGCACTAAAATAAGATTAGTCTTCATTTTTAGAGGGAAAGATGGAGAGAAATCAGTCTTAGCAGTGGCCACATAAACTGCAGCTGCAGCAATATTGAAAATATTAGAATTAACATCTACGTAAACCTGGAGGCCACAGCATCCCACTGTCTTTGTGACATGATCAGGATGCAGCTCAGAGCAGACTGCAAAAAGACACCTAGCCGGTTTTCTCTAACATAAGCAATGTTCAATGTTTTACCTTCTAAAGATGATTTTAAGATATGATGCCTAAATGTGCTAAATCCAAATTGTGTTCTCTTTAGTAACTGGTTGAAATGAGCATGTTCCACATCAATATTGTATGCATAGTTATGACAAGTTGTACAGAGGCACAATTTTACAGAGGAATAAGAGCAATAGAAAGTACTTGAAAACATTTGAACTGCTATGGGATGTACTAGTATAGACTCAAGATTGGAAGGTGCTGAATTAAACCTCCTAGAACAGACCTTCCCAAAGTGTGGGGCCCGCCCCCGGGGGGGGGGGGGCGCAAAGCCATGGCAAGGGGGGGGGGGGGGAAACAAAACGCTTGGACACTGCTAGCACGGGCGCCTACAGAAACGCAAAGCAGGAGATGAAGCATCGCTGAATATGTTTCCAAACCAATTTCATTCTAAGACTAGAAAATATGGTGAAGCATATCTGCCCTTTGGCTTCACCTGCACAGGTGCCGAGGTAGGTCTCCCCTGGAGAATTGGTTTTCCCTTCGTCCGGAGCACGCGCTGGGCTGTTTAAATCACGGACGAACAGTATCCCACAGCTGTTTTTTTTTTTAAACCTATTTTGCACAGAGAGGCATTTTTTGAAAAATGTATTGATAGCAATGTTGAATATTATTACACAGGAAAAAAACCAACTACACGTAAAATAATCACACCATGACACCTCTGCCTTTGTAAATGGAGGGACAGTAACGGCGTGTAAAACCTGCAGATAGTCAGATTAACAGTATTTTGTCTCTATCTGCCATTCTGCAATTCATCTCATGTAAACAATAACATGGCGCACAGTGTGACGTGAAAAAAGGCACATACCTTTGACGTTGTGTGACGAACTCTGTATTCCTCATCCACACGTAAACGGAAAAAGGGAGTTTTAAAAAAATCTCAGTTTTCGGTGATTGGAAACGCCGTTTACGTGGACGAAACAGCTGTGTTTTCAAAAATACCCGTGTAGGTGTGGACGTAGTGTAAAAGAGTTAGTAGTTTATTTTCTTACTACCTGTAATTTATTGTAGCTTGCCATCACCAGTGTGTGAATGTGTGTGAATGGGTGGATGACTGGATATGTAAAGCGCTTTGGGGTCCTTAGGGACTAGTAAAGCGCTATATAAATACAGGCCATTTACAGGCCATATTGCAGATTACTTGTATTTGCTTAATTGTTTACTAAATGTTTGAGGTGTGAAATAAACCACAACGGAGCAAAATATGGGTGTGTGTAGTTGGAGGATGTGTTTGGGGGGGGGGCGAACATTTTTCTTGTAAAACAAAGGGGGGGACCACCAAAAAAGTTTGGGAACCACTGTCCTAGAACATTACCTGCATCGATCTATTAAGCATCATTTGAGGAAAGGTGTCAAAAGTGCACAAAGCCGGAAGGATAAAAACAGGTAGTAACCATCCTGTCCACCCTCCTACCATGTGGCTACTGATACAGAAATATCTGCTGCTGTTTCTTTCCCAGCGTTTTGTTTTAAAATATGCAAAATAAATTGAATTCATATATATATATATATATATATATATATATATATATATATATTTTGTGGCGAGCTCAGAAAAGGAGGAGACGGAGGTGTCGTTTGGTCTTGCTTCCGTGAGCTAGCCAGGGAGCACAGCCGTTTATTAACAATTCTAGAAAACACTGCCGCTAGCTAATGCTCAGCGCGGCCACAGCACAGCGAAAAACAACAACAACACAGGGTGCCCTCTGACCCCGGAAGGACACACCGTCGCAGCGAGAGGGCGTCACCTGTCACTTTGGCAACATAAACAAAATATAACTGTACAAACAGAACCCCGAACAGCCCTGACCCGCTACAATATATATATATATATATAGAGAGAGAGGGGGGGGGGTGGAGAGAGAGAGATAGATATGGGCCAAAAACTGCGCTTCCTCCACTTCCGTAACATTGATTCAATGTTGAATTCTCTCGCAGCTGTTCTATTCCCATGTTGCTGCAGTATATTAATAACTAACCTCGTATTGTGGATGAATAATCTCAGTTGTTCTCCTGACTGAGGTTTGCCCCGTGTATAGCATCCTGCTATGCGATTGCATTTGTCCCTGACCACCAGAATTCCTCACGTTAACTTTTATCGAGTGGAAAAAAAGTTGGCGTTCATCCTCCAGCTTCACTGTGCTAATGTTATGCTAACATAGCTGTGTCGCTACCAATCACGTAGCACAACATTATATACCAGGTAGTCCAACTTCAGTAACCCTGCAAACGCCACTGCTGTTTAGTTTTCTGTCTTCATTTATGTTGGAAGTGGTAGCAGAGCTGTACGTTTGAATTAGTTTCAAAAATCTCTCAGTCAGAACATGGTATGAAATGTTTAGGTGGAAACTAGCAGGCTAACTTCCTGTTAACTTCCAACTCCATTAAATTTAACAAATTCTGTTTTCATGGATGCCTGGATGTTAAACTTAATTGTTACACCTGATAAAGCAGCAACGCTGATGATTTTATTAAAGATGAAATAATTTAGACCGTTTTTAACTCTTAGTGTTCGTTTGACTTTGGGACCTGAAGCCGACGGAGTTTTGGACCCAGATTACTCCGCGAAGCTCCTCACTACGGCAGCCGTAATGCTCTGACAATCCATCAAAACATTTTTTAACAGATTTCTGCACACCAAAATCGGTTCGAGGTCAGTAAGCACAACCAGAATTCATACATAAGGCACACTCGATTTTTGAGAAAATTAAAGGATTTTAAGTGTGCCTTTAAGTGTGTGTTATACAGAAGAAAAGAATATATCGCGATATACAGTATATCGTTACCGCACGTGCTTCAAATTATATCGCGATATGGATTTTAGGCCATATCGCCCAGCCCTAGATATAATGTTAGTAATTATTCCCGAGGCAATGGAGACATTTCCACCTTAAAAGCAGCAACCTATATACCAGATAAGTTTAGAGGCACCAGCTGTCACATTTCTCCTCTGCCTTGGATTGTAGTGTGAAGTGCATGGCATTGGCTGTGCCACACAAGAGAGAATAATGATAGGGAATGTCAGCTGTGATCACAGTGCAATTTTAGTGACAAGGATTACAAAGACTTTGATGCATGATCACTGCTCTTTTCAAGACTTTGCCAAACCATTTGATTCACAAATGCTATTCAAAACATTTGCAATCTCACAGCAGAAATGATGACCGCTGTTACTTTGATATAAATCCCTCAACTTGAAAAGAGACGTCTTAAAGATTTATACTGGGATTAGTTTGAAATATATGATGTGTATGCATTGGTTTCACTTCAATTAAAATATATTTATGCATTTTAGCAATATTCTATAATACTACAGTTTATGACACTAATTGCAACCCTGCACTGCTCTCACAGATCACTTGTGTGGAACGCAGCATTGTCAGATGTGTCCCTGCAGTGAGAATATGTCAAGCTTTATTTCTTTAATAGTACTCTGAATGTCTGTATGCTCAACCATCTTAGCAAGATCTTCTATCACCCATCACTGTCTAATTATCTCCTCTTAATATTATTCCCACAGTTATACGATTGAAGTTCAACTGTTCTGTAAAGTTGTAAAAACAATAGACAAATGTTGGAAGATAGTGATAATACAGAGAGATATAAAAACACAAAAAGTGTGTGTTTTAATTTTAACAAGTGGGTAATGAAACTGATGAATTGAAATTAGTTTTAAAAAAGGAAAAAATAATGTTTTGTTGTGCGTTAAAAATTTCATATTTGACAATTCTGTCTTTTTAATAGTCAGGTGTCCATAGAAAAGATATGGTTTTTGCTCTGCTTGTAATCATTTCTTTTGTACTCATCAAATGAAGGTAAAATCAGGACACGCAAGTCTGAGTTAACCAAATCAAGACACTATTTTTCAAAAGCACAATAAAAATTACCACGTTTCCTGGTAGTGTCACTTTAGGGTCACATCACAACAGAGTGGGTAATTTTCCAAGTGTTGAACTTAAATTATACCCACTTTTATTTGACTAACAATAAGATTCACAGTTTGTGAATCTTAAAATGTATTTTTACACCTGCATGGTTGATTAGTGCTCCATTGTGATATCTGCTGCTCAGTTTGGGTAAACTTGAAAGAACATCCTCATCATAGGTTCAGTTGGTTCAGGTCAAAAAGTGATGAAGCAGTGTTCCAAATAAGTTATAAATAGCACCTGGGAGCACTGCATGAAAAATGGTAGGCTGTGATTACTAGTCCACATTTTTCCCTCTGTCTGTCACTCTTGTAAGCTCACACACACACATATATGCATACAATTTCACTGGTGGATGCTGGTCCTCTTATGCCTTGGCTGGTTTGAATTACTGAGCTATGCTGAAATCTACATCTTTCAATGTGCATTCACACAAAGCCATCAAAAATCAGAAACACACTGGTTCCTGTAGTATTGCTTTAAAATTCCTTGGATACATCTACAATTATTCAATCATGGCTGTGCTGCTTAAAAGACCACTACCAATCATTCCACCACTGCTAAAACAAACAATATTCAGGGAAGACACGGTTACAAACTGAGGCGCACGATAGTGGAGTGCACTACCACTTCACAGCAACTGAATCCAGGCTAAAGCCTTTCTGTGTATAGTTTGCATGTTTTTCCGTGTGTGTGTGAGCTTCGTCACACAAAACCCCCCTGCAACCCTAAATTGGATAAGCGGAAGAAAATGAATGAATGATTACAGATAGAGTAACAGATTTTTAATGCAGCCAAAATTATAGGCGTGGGGCAGGTTATGTGGAAGAGGAAGCTCTGCTACAGTTGTAGATAATTGGAGGTTGTGTAACCTAAAGTGACCCAGTTTATACAACGGAAAAGCTTGCCTAGATAAAAATCACTGCACCACATAAAATTTTAAGAAGACTTATTTTAAGATATATTACTTTAATGTGCTTTCTAACTGAGATATTTTTACAGGAATAGTGATCAGCGTGTGTTGTTTGCAATAAAAAGTTCAAGTTATAGAGTTTTATATTTCATGCTGAAATATATACGCTCCGCCTGTGCCGCTGGGTTTCCTCTGGATGTGTCTTTGATTCAGCTCCCCCTAATTAATTGATTAACTCATATTTTTATGGTCCTTGGTTGTGTGGATAGGGTTTCTTAATGAGTAGGGTAAGTGAGGACATTAAAAACTGTTGTTGTTTATCACTTGTACTCAACAATTTCCATTAACAGCACAATAAAAAGGGATCCATCAACAACTAGAAAAAGAATGCAACTGCACTCTGTCGCTCAGACTGGCTTTCGCTTAGGTTGCTTTTCAGTCAATAAATTATCTGTTCTTAATATTTTGTCACACTCTGTGTTTTTGTCTTTATGGTGAGAATGATTCCTTTTTGTCCTTGGTCTATGCTCCCAGTATAATAATGCCACCAGCCCACCTTTAGTGAGTTTCCTGTTACCACGAAACTCACTGAAGGCCTTCCAGGAACAATGTTGCCTTATGCTGATTTTCTCAGAAACATAAAAAAGTATTCATTCACATAATTATTCATTCACTGCTGAATGTTTCTTTGTATCCACTCATATGACTTTGATGAAACTGGAAACCTTGTGCCACAATAATAAGTTTAATTCTTTGTGACTTAATCAATATACCAAATGGTTTATAAGAAAGAAGAAAATTCCATTGAATGAGAAGTTGAATGGTTATTATTATTATTATTATTATTATTATCATCATCATCATCATCATCATCAGTAGTAGTATTACTCCAACTACTGAGAAATTGACAGGCTGTGTTTGTAGGAGTTATTTATGAAGTCTTGATTGCTCCCCAGAAAGCTAAGTAATGAAGTGAAATATGTTTATTGTGGTTGGATATGTATAATGGGCTTGTGATTAGTTCAGGTAGGTCACGCTGGTGTAGCATGAGAATATTGTCAGCGATTACATGCAATAATAGTCTGCTGTATTTTATCTGGCTTACTCCCATAGAACTGGCTATCTCCCCTGATTATCTTCTTCTTTATTGCTTCTGGACTTTGTGTTTAAATTCCCAGTTGATTAAAATATTTGCTAAATACACATTTTCTGCATCAGAATGCAGAATGCTATTCACAAGGCATGATAAATGTACAGGGATTTCTACTGTTGGAAAGGAAATATTGAGGGAATAGATTTTAAATACCTATAAGCAAAGGCTGTTAACCTTTATGAGTCAAATGGGTGCCATGAATGCAAATACCATGGTTGTAAAGAAAGTGAAAACCATGCATTTTAAAAAAAATGGAAATACTATTCCAGCAGGTACACTTTTTATTCAGAAATCCAGCCCCTCCAATAATCACAATGTAACAAGCAACCTATGGCAGTTGCACCCACAAAAAAAGATTCTTTCTGAAAGAAACCTGCTGAGTCCACCAAAAACAGTGAATGTGCACTGACTTCACTTTTACACATTTAACACCACTCCTCACTCCAACTGAGTGACCAAAGAAGCCTGTCATGGCTGGCAGAAACAGATGGGAATGTAGCAGAAAGCCAATGTTTTGTGAAAGTAAAGCATACCTGAAGCAGAAATTATCCATACTCTGGGTGGATTTTGAAATATGGCCAGAAATGGACTATTCTGACATATATAGTGTGTATTTCTCATTTGAACAAGTCCAATAAAGAAATCCTGAAGGCACCCAGAAACATATTATGCTTGATTTTTGCTAAATCATGATTTCAGTCCCACAGAGCAGGCAGTACAAAGCAGAACAGAACAGTTGCAAATGTGATTTTGCCCTTGACTGTATTTAACACTTTAGTTCTAATACCACACTTCCATTTCTTGTTAAATGGCAGAGGTCCATTTGTTACTTTTTTTCTTTATCGTTTATCTTTATCAGTTTGATAACAGTGATTCAGTTGCACAACTCATATATTAAATGTTTTGTTTGCGTCTTGTTGCTTGGACTTTCACAGACCAAATTTTCATTACAAGCATTGATTCTAAACATGAGGTTTGGATACTGTAAGTTTAACTTTAAAGGTCATGTTTGCTCTCTGTGCAAATTTGAGGTCCGGGCTGAAGTCCCACATTCGAGTGACCAGAACAGAAATCTAATAATAGTAGCAATATTGACAGGGGATAGCAGTCAGAGTTTAATGAAGGTTTTATTTTTTTCTCTTTACTCTTGTGCACAGTACTGTGAAAAAGTGTCCAATCCTGATTTCGTAGTTTGATATTTGTCACAATTATACATGCTTCATATCATCAAACAAAATTAAATATCAGACACAGAGAACCTGAATAAATACAAAATTCTTTTTAAAATTATGCTTTAATTTTAAGGGGAAAAGCTATGAAAACCTTCCTAGCCCTGCACGAAACAGTAATTGTCCCTCTTGTTGAATCATTAATTAACTGTGATTAACCACATTTTTTGGAAAGCTGTGTTCAATTTCACTAGCCACACCCGAGCCTGATTACTGCTTAAATAGCTCACTTAAATAGAACCTGTCTCACAAAGTAAAGTAGGCTAAAAGATCATGCCATGATCTAAAGAAACAGCTGAGAAACGGTCATTAAAAGGGTTACAAAGCTATGTATAAGGATCTGGCAGATAAATTATTCACAAATGGAGAAAACCTGGAACAGTAGTGAAACATCCCAGGAGTGTACAGGCCTTCCAAAATTACTTCAGGTGCACATTGATGACTCATCCAGGAGGTCACAAAATAACCCAAAATAACATTAAGACTGGGTATCCATAGTTGCTGACGAAAAATAACAGAAAGACTAATCTCACATTTGATAAAATAAATAAATAAATTTTAAAAAAAATTCCTAAAACTTTTATGAAAACTAATCTGTGGACTCAGGACACAAAATGTGAAATTTTATGAAAGGTTTGAGTCCTGTTGCATTTACGCTAACACAGTATTTCATAAAAATAACATCATCACGATGGTCTGGGGCTCCTTTGCTGCTTTGAGATCTATGCCTCTTGCCATTACTGGTAGAACCAGGAATTATGCTCTGTACTAGAAAATGTTGAAGGAGAATGGCCATCTTAACTTGAATTATGGAGTAGGATCAGAAATCCACCAGCAAGTTCACCTCTCAAAGCCTAGAATTAACTTGGACTGGGATGCTTTGGCATGACCTTAAACAGGCTGTCCATCCTGGAAAACCCTCCAGTGTACTAAATTAAAGAAAAATAAAAGGCAAAGAAGAGTGGGCCAGAATTCCCCCACAGCAATATGCAAGACTCATTACCAGTTATTGCAAATGCTTGATTTTAGTTCTTGCTGCAAAGAGTGTCACAATCAGTTATTTGGTTTAGGAGACAATTACGTTTCCACATAGGACCAGGCAGGTTTGAATAACTTTTTGGCATTAATAAATTAAATCATCATTTAAGAAAGAAACTCAAATATTCCACAATGCAAGCTGAGCATTTTCTCAAGTTTGAAGTTTAGATTTAAAGTAAATGTGATATGATTTACTTGCCTCATTACTCAAAAGTGAAAGGTTGATCATCAAGCCAAGGTTTTGTCTTCTTCCCAAGTACCCCATGTTACATTTTCAACAACACCTCCAGGTTGCCACCTGCTTATATCTATTTGAAAGCACTTTGGCACTGGGAAAGATGTAACTATCCAGCAGTTGTAATTGCAGGATAGTTTTTATACTGACTGTATACCATTATTGCTAAGGAGTTTAGCAGAGTGTAGAGACAAACAAGTCATAAAAATGATTTAAAATGCTTGTGAGTCCAAGCACATGAATCCAAACGTGAATTTAATAAATACCCACATGCGCGCACACACACACAAACATTCTAGCACACGTACACACATGGACATTGTACTGTTGTGTATCTAGACACAACCTTGAACACCACACTGAATTGATGAGACTGTGCAAACAAACTTCAGTCTGCTGGACTCAAATGTCAAACTGTCTCACTGGGATGCTCTTTTTAACAGACATATGTCACCCTCCAATTTGCCAATGGCCACTTCTGGCTTTTTTCTTTTCTGTTAATTGCTTTAGGCACTTGCTACCGCCATATTTCATTTTTTTCTGGGATTAGAGGAGCACAACCCCCTAAAGATTTCCAAGCCTCCCCTTGTGAATAGAGACAAGCAGTAATACAAAACAGACACCAGGGAGTCCTTAAGTGATACATCCATAAATGTCATCAAAGGCTTTTATCAAAAATTACAGTTTTATTCACCATACTGAGACTTTACTTGCAGACTTAATGTGTAAAATTCTGAATTTTCAGCTCATTCTTTCTATGAGATTTGCTCTTGTGTTTGTGAATGACCTTGATCAGACAAATGATTTCATCCTGTTGCCACTATGCACAGTGACAAAGGACAAAGAGCACAGAAGCATGGTTGTCAAGGCAACATGGTTATAGAAGGCAAAAAGCTGATGTGTGCTTACACACACTTGCAGATACCCACTAACTCATTCTTTGTCAATAGCAGCTTTGCCTTCCTTGCGGATATTAAATGTTTAAGGACTCTGAGAGGCATTGACATTAAATAAGACAAAAAGGCCTGCATATAGCCTATGTTACAGTAAGGGAGCACAGAGGACTCATGGTCCAAGCAGTGCCAGTGATTCTGCCAAACATACAAATTGTAAAATTTGTTGAACTGTATATTTTAATTGGTATAATAATAAATAAATTTTAGTAGCAATGTAATCTGTATATTTAAAACTGTATGAAAGGCTGACTTATACACACAAATACCCGTTTAGGTTACTGAGTTTCTTCAAACTAAAGAGCTATGAAGTAAACTAACAAATTTAACACAATTACCCTGCAAGACACTTTTTAAAACTTTATATTGTTATAAGACAAATGACTGTCATTCAGCAGTTTTGTTAAGTATTCTTTCTTCACATGCACAAGAATTATAATTTCCCGGCATTACCTTGCTCTGTAATGCAATGTTACAAAATAGCCGTGTATCAAAATATGTACCGAAAGTCTGTGATTCTTTCTCTTTGCCAGCTGTAGAGAAAGTGGTATGAAATCTTTGTGGAAATATGAAAAAGGAAAGTATTACACGCAAAAAAAAATCAGCCTTGTGTAAGTCGGTCAGAGTATAGCAAAGCAAAAATAAACAGCTATAATGTATTTTCGCAGTGATGTATGTATGTCATAATTTGCAAGGAAAAGCACCCAAATGCCAGACTGTGAGACAGGCAGGCAGGTTGCGAACAAGGCCAGAAAACCAAAACATCAGCAAATAACAAACCTAAAAGCATTAACTAAAGTCCAAGAGTCTCAAGTAACCATAGAAGCACTGGGAGAATACTAGTGGAGAATAAACAGATACTGTGACAAAGACTATAACAATAGCAAATACAGACTAGAACTGAAATATTATCATAACAAATACATTGTATAAGGAAAATAAAAAACCCAAAGCATAAATAAACTGGATGGACCTTGTAGCTCACTGAAAAAAAAAACAAACAAACAAACAAACAACAACAACAGTATTTTATCTTTGGATTTCATACATTCTGTGATTCTCTGATCCTGAAAAATGTCTTTTGTCAATACCTTGCTGGCTTAATTTTTTACAGTCAGTGGTCAAACTGATGGCTTAAGTTCAGTGTTAGATCCCAGTTATTCCTGTACAGGTGGTCTGGACCGGCTCTCCATCCTTCGGGTCAGAGTCCCATCCATTTACTGTTTTAAGGAAGTAATAGAATGAATGTCCACAATTCTGACTTTGAATGCAGATAGATAATTTTTTATTGAAGCAAGATTTCAGCAGGGGTTAGCAAACAGCTCAATTGCAATTTAATCAATTTAATCAGTCAAATCCATCCATCCATCCATCCATCCATCCATCCATTCGCTTCCGCTTATCCTTTTTCAGGGTCGCGGGGGGCGCTGGAGCCTATCCCAGCTGTCATAGGGCGAGAGGCAGGGTACACCCCGGACAGGTCGCCAGTCTGTCACAGGGCCAACACACTGGGACAGACAACCATTCACACTCACATTCATTCGCACATTCACACCTAGTGACAATTTGGATTTTCCAATTAACCTATCCCCACAAGCTGCATGTCTTTGGACGGTGGGAGGAAGCCGGAGTACCCGGAGGGAACCCACGCAAACACGGGGAGAACATGCAAACTCCACACAGAAAGACCCCGGCCTGATGTTGGAATTGAACTCAGGACCTTCTTGCTGTGCGGCAACAGTGCTATCCACCGTGCCACCGTGCTGCGGTTTATCCAAATAATCAATTTATCACACTATATTAACCCTAACTATTCTGTTGCTAAATGACTACAACCGTTGTTGAGGTGGGTCTTCTTTTAGGAGGGAAGGAAGATCATCGTGCACACTGATAGAATCCAGCTCCCCGCTGTGTTGGCCAAGTCCAAAGGAAAGATAAAGTGTAGCCCAGTACAAGGCTCCCCGTCTTCACCTTCTTGACTCCGATCCTAACTCAGCATACGATGAGTAGGCAGTTCATAATTCACAACCCAATCAGTCGATCCCCGGTGAAGGGTTATGACTCCTCCTCTTGCTGTCCCTCGCTCGTCTTCTCACCGTGGATCTTCAGTCTCTTCTCAACCTACTCACTGGCTGGGGACTAGAGGGAAAAAGCCCCTCTCTGATTTTGCCTCCCATCTTTATACACCTCTACGGACCTGTCCAGACATGTCTAGACATCTTCCAGGACGGAAACACCATCTATGGACATGTCATGTTCCTCCTTTGGCCCCCCCTTTGCTCTTTGACGCACTGGCATGACTTGCAGTTTTGGTGCATTTCTTTTTCTTCCACTCCACCCAACAATGCTGCAGCTCAACTTCCCTAATAACTCTAAACAGAAATTACTTCTCCTTTTTCTCATGTCTTAAGGACCGTTTAACTCATACACACACATTATGATTTTTTATTAATCTTTTAGCAATGCAATGCATACACAACTCTTTTTATTTGATTTACGCTTTAACAGACACAACAACTTCCATTATTTCCATTTGTGACAAACATGCCGGAGACTCTCACATTCTTCTGACACCCCCTCCTTGAGATCGCCGGCTGCCTCACAACTCATGTAACAGATCGTTGGCCGGGACTTTCAGGGTCAGAATATCGTCATCACTTCCAAACGGTGGAATCAGTTGAGGGAACTCAGGGGATGGAGTGAGGCCTAATTCCCAGGAATCTAGGACTGTCATCTCGTCCACAGTTGGAGTATCTGTCAGGGTTCCTGATGAAACAGAGTCATACTCCATCAGTTCTTCTTGCTGGGCTTCTGCTGTTTGATCAACCAATTGCTGCTCCTCTTCAGAAACAGTAGGCACTGGGCTTGTCGACCCAGCTTCCTCAGAGCTCCCGATGGCAGAATGCTGTATATCAGTCGCCGGTTCTAGCAGAGAGTGGAGTTCGACCAGTTCCTCAGAGATATCTGAATAGAACCACATCATTACCCATACATTACCCAACTACCACTGCTATCATTGTTTTGTTTTAATGCGTGTTTTAATCACAGTTTGTTGTCAATGAGGAATAAATTCTGTGTATCTGATTTAGTTTGACTGAAGGAAAGCAGTAAATACCGTGTAACCCATTAATTTGCTTCTCAGATCTTGATGTGACTATGCATTAAAATGGTTACAAGAGATGGACCTTGTATCTCACTGAAAAAAACAACAACAGTATTTTATCTTCCAGCTCTTAAAGTGAGTTAGACATGTTTCAGGTCTTTGGATTTCGTACATTCTGTGATTCTCTGATTTTAACATTTTTATAACAACTGGCGTGAAAACGTTTGCAGGGGGTTAAGGCTAGGATATAATCTGTTTGAAAACACATGCAAAAAGAAGAGAAATGAAGATTAATAACATTTTATTGATGACGTCAATAGCAGGATGGTTTTGTTTACGCAGAATCCCTTCAGCTGATATTGTCTACGGTAAATCTCTGCTGAAGGGATGAAAGACATTCTTGGAAAAATATTGATGAGTGATGATGATGGTGTCTAACACATTCCAATATCTGCCCTCTAGGTCTTCTACTGAAATGGAATCTAGAGGGGAAAAAGGAATTAGATAATGTTTCTATTTCTCTTTAGCGACCCTTGCTGTATAACTTATATTTTACCATCATTTTACCCATATGTTCCATTAATTCAATCACTTGTCATTTGATTTATGAAGATTCTCAGTACACATTTTAGGTCAAGGAAAAACTGTTTGCTCCATTAGCATTTTGCCCTTATGTTCAAATTAATTTGTCACTTCAAAACAACATGGGCCTTAATTAGCCTTTTTGCAGCATGAAATTCACAACAAGCAGAATCATCATAAACTATGTTATAAAGTTAACCCCCATTAAATGGTTAACCCCTTACAATTTTAAAGGGGGAATCCCCACAAACCCCTTTGAGCAGGCACTTTGCCAAGGCTGGGGTGTTAATATTCCCTTTCAACAGAAAGGAAACCTCAAGCAGAACCAGGCTCAGTGAATAGTCTCAGAGCACACATAATATTACACATACCACCACACTAGGGGTGGTATGTGTAATATTCACTTTATGCATTTGAATGTCATTTCAGCTCTCAAGCTGGTACCATAGTGGATTGTTGTCATTTAATATATAAGACTAGTCAGTTATAATAAACATTTATTTATATTTTATATGCACTTAGAAACATGTATGTGTTATATATGAGGCATACGTTCTCATGGAGAGTATTAAAGTAATTTCTCATTTTCTTTTTATTAACTACACAATAATGAATAAATAAAAGAGGTTTTGGATATTCAGACTTCGAGTCTGGCAGTATTGCATTTGAGTAGTGTCTCAGCTCTGACTAACTGCCTTTAATTTGCCTCTAAAAGACTGGAGTGCAGCTGTAATAAGCAGACTTAATAAACTGAGTACTATCAAAACAAAAATGCAGAAGGTAGATCACTGAGATGTTCACATAAAATGTGATTTTTGGATTTTGTATGCAATCCCACAAAATGCCAATTTCATAAAAGGCTATTTTTTCTATCTATGTCTTGTAAATCAATGATCAATTAATCATCTTCAATTTTAAGGCCTTTTTTGTGGTGAGTGAAATTTGTCAGAAATAAAATCAAACAGCATACATTGCCGTCCTGTGAAAACACATTTCTTATGTCAAGCTTCATTAATCTTCTTACTCAATCGCATCCACAGCAGTCCTTGGAAATACTTTCCACTTTCACAACTGGCCCTTGGAGGCACTCTGAGAAATGTACCAAGAGAGAGAGGAAGGTGGTTGAAAAAAATACTCTGATTGATTTTCCCATCATGACTTGAAATAGCATATTTATTGATTGCTTATAGGGAAGGGGAGGGTGAAGGGTGAAGGTCACTGACGAATGGTGTGATGTTAGTAAGGCATTCAGGCTCTTCTCTCAGCTTTTCTGAAAGAATAGTGCAGTGACGCTTTTGCTTCAAGGAGACAATATAAAATGTGTCAAAAACTAATTTGCATTTGTTTTTAGTAGTTCAAATTTGTTATATTTGATGGCAGAAGGGAAGGCAAGTATTTTGTGTTTTTTTTTACTTATTGCTTGTTGCGTGTTATTACTTGTTAGGCAAAATGTTAATATTATATGAATGGTTAAAGTCAAATCTACTTTTGACCTCATTCAGCTGCAACATCAGATTCACTCTAACAGTGTAACAAAATGTTACGCTTCAGTTTTTCCTTATTTACTTTTTCCCTTGGTTGATAAAAAAAAAAAAAAGAAAACCTGCATTTCATTTAATGGCCCAGTTCTTTTTAATAATCATCATGATCAGATCTGCAATAACTATGCATATCTTTAACGTTATGTTGAGTATTTGAAACACTGAAAATCTGTGGCTTTTATGATAGTAAACTCATTTGACAGAACTGATCTGAAGATTAAAAAAAAAGTGTGTATAACAAAAGAGGAAGCCAGCAAGTTCCCACCTCTGTGTGTGTGTGTGTGTGTGTGTGTGTGTGCGTGTGTGTGTGTGTGTGTGTGTGTGTGTCAAGGTGTTTCTCTAGCCCCAAACCAATACTGATGTAAGTTTGCTAATCCCATGAAGAATTTAGCGAGAAACATGTTTCCTGCAGGCAAAAAAAATGCCACATACAAACACATATACTTGCCTTGTGATTGTAAAGTAGAATACATCATAGATTGTAGATCATAGGTTAAGACTTAACATCTTGATTATTTTATATCCTTGTCAGCTCATATGAAATGGACATAATAGGCTGATACAATCATAATTATATATGGAAGTAGAATCACACTTTATTTCTAATTCACTCCCAGATTTATCATTATTTGTGTAATTTTTGTTCTTTCTCTATTAATAGTTTTTCTTCTTTACACTCTTCTTTTTACATGAATAAGCTAGAGTATCTCAGCTGCTTTCCTGTACCTAAGATAAAAAACGAAAAGATAATAAGCTTGCATCCACTCCTCCCAGCTGTTAATAAGAAAAGAAATTTGAACCAGTGTGGTTCTTTTGTGCAGAGATTGAACTTGGACTTGCCTGTGGCTTCTGGGCATTGCAAAAGAATTAAAAATTTCCCTCACGAGGATATTTGCATCCTGAAATGATATTATTGGCTGCCTTGATGAAGCCGACTTAGCTTGCTACTCTTTCAGTCCCAGAGCTTTGACAGTTCCTGTCAGTGACTGACAGGAATTTCAAAAAGCTTATAATGCTAAAAAGGATTTGAAATATCCCAAAGCAACACAAAACAGCCTCTATAATCCCAGAATCATTTGGCAGAATTCAAATTGCCATTTTAAGTACTGTATATTTCATACAATTCCAGCATAAACAAGAACTTTCTTTAGTGTTTCTGTATTCCTTAGGCATGTATGTGCACTGTTGTAATGGCAAAACCTCAAAAGCAAAGGTATGTCTAGTAGAGATGGTACTTTGGGGGTACAATTAACCCCTTTGAAGAACAGATATTTCTCTGTACTCAAAAATTACTTCTATTAATTACCTCTATTAAAGAACATACCAAGTCCTTTAATTTTTTTTATATGAAACCACTTCATTCATCTGCTACTATTAGGGTTTTAGCAGCTCTAGTTATGTAGGCATTGTTACTTTTCTATTCTGCTCAAACTGGTTGATGAGATGTAAAAAACAGTTCAGCTTCAATCAATAGCTAAAATACTCCCTTATAGTTAGTTCAGGGTTGTAGGTGGACCTTCTCTTTTGTCTAGTGTGGGTCTGTGATGACTAAGCCACATGTTCTCACACCCACACACAACTTGAATTACAAGATTACTGTCCTGTGCAGCTATAGTATATGTTAAAGATAAAAAGGAATGCTTAATTCCCAGAAAAGCCAAGCTTCTCTAACTGATTAACTTACACAACGTTATACTAAGAACATTAACCTTTACCTTTGGTTTATTTATGCTTTTTCTATATGAATCTGATCCTGTGATCACAATGTACAGATGGATTACATGAATGTAGTCTGGAAGTACCTTAAACATAACTAAGCAGAGTACTAGTACTTTTACTCTACATAATCTAGGCTCACTACTTATTTCAGTTAAAACTAAAGGTAATAGGCTATGGAACCAAGGCTACCAGATAAAATCCATCTGAGACATAAACGTTTACATTATCCAAAATTTACATAATCCTGAAACTATTTACTCGATGACCGACCCTCACTGTTGGTAGTGATTGAGATAATAAGATTTTGGATACAAGTGGTGAAAAGGGGATTCTTTTACAGAATGCCTAGACTGGGCTCTAGGAACATGGTAAGGCGCTCTGTCATTAGGTAGGAACACAGAGAAGACTTCCTCCACATTGAAAAGAATGAGCTGAGGTTGGTCAAGCGTCTCACGCGGATGCCTGCTGGATGCCTCCTACATGAGCTGTTCCAGTGGAAGAGAACTGGAAGGACTGGAAAAGACCCAATATCATTTGGAGAGATTGCGCTCTCACTTGGCTTTTTGAATGCATCAGTGGATGGATGGACGGATGGATTGATTTATTCTATGCTTGCAATATTTATGTTCCACTGACCACCAAAATTAAATGTCTCTCTCTGTTTTATTAGATAGAGATGTGGCCTTTAACCTGAAATTACAAGATTTTTGGAAAGACAGCAGTTGCTAGAACAATAATTTGGAGGTTCTCTGCGACTAATACTGCTGCACCCATCCATCCATCCATCCATCCACACTCTTTTGTTTATTCAATTCATGGTCCTGGGGAAATATATTTAGATTTATTTTATTATTTTTATAGATTTATTCTTTGTTTTAATTACAGTGTGCTTTTTAAAATAATATTTGATTTGAGAGTGAGACTATTCTTTTGTTTTTACATTTCTATTATTGAGTGTTTGTTTTGGGTTGTGAACTAATATATTCTTCATCTCCAAGAGCCATCTGTCCCTGCTGTAGAGTTTAATTACTTTACAAACAGACACAATCTTTTACATCAAGGCAGTTCACAAGTCTTACTAAACAAGGCGAAGACATTGGTGATCGACATTAGTTCTAATGCATTCAGACCGTGGTCATGATTCCCTCAGGGATCTACTTTATTCATTTGCTTTTGTCTGTTTGGATTCCAAGATACACATGCCTTGCCGTGCCCTCGGGAATAAGAGGTTGTTCAGAAAGATATTCTCCTCCTAAAGAGCCCAAAGGTGGAGTGGAGAGATGGACTGGTGAGCGGGAAAGAAAAGTTATTTCCTTGGACTGGTCAAGGATGTTAAGAATCTAATGTCTCCAAGGTCAACAGCAGGTATTGATGATGAGGAGGCATTGAAGTCTAGATTTTAATTTGGAACGCTTCTATGAAACAGACTCGACAGTTTCATGAAACACATTCACCCTGATGACATTGAAATGTCATTCAAGGAGGACTATTATATTAAACCATTATTAAATGGGTTTGCCTCCTGCACATGACTTCAGCTACAAAAGGCACCGCAGAGATGAAAAATGTTCAACTTGAACATAAAAGCAACCATGCAGTCTGTGACTTTTGAGTCTAATGTCTGCAGCTCATCTGATGGGATTACACCTCAGGAATGGGGGGAAAAAAATCTCTGCTCCTGGACTTGCATCATTCCTCACATCAGATGCCCTTTTCTTAGTGCAGTGAGAGAGATAGCAAAGGATTCTGACAGAGGAAGTTAAAGGGGAGAGATAGGAGAATGATAGAGTAAGAAGGATGTATAGGAAGGAGGAGAAAGAGTGGATATGGAAAATGACAATATAATATGATTTGATTTGTGGGCCAGAATGGATTCTCAGTGCCCAATTTCAGAGAGGAGAGGCAGAAAAGAGCGAGGGAGGGTGAAGAAGACAGTGGGTGGAGGAGGTGGGTGGAGTGTGAACAGTAGGGCCATGGAGTTCATTTAGCAACGGCATCGTGAGATGGCTTGACAGCTGCTGGTGGAGGCATTAGGCCGCTCACTTTAGTCCAATTTTGCTTCCCCCCCGTAGCCCTCTCTGTCTCTAATAGCTGTCTTTGTCAGACCTCTACAGTCCATCTCTGCTATGTATGTGGTTGCTATATATTTTAGTGGCTGAGCTGAATCATAATAATTACAAAAAAAGCAAATTCGTAGAAGAGCTGTAGGCACCAGGGTATCTGGTGACCTTAAATTAGGAAATTTTACTTCCTCAAAGATTGTAGCTCATAAAGTTTGGGACCAAAGTGAGACGTCACATCTGCCATTTGAGAAAAGTGACAGCTGCTGTCAAAAAATGACTGACAGAGAAATTACAAATCAGTTCTGACAAATTTGATATCCATCATCCATTCTGGAATTAGGAAATCAGCTGTTACTAAGTAATTTCAGGGGGGAAAAATCAAGGAGACTCACTCTTTGTAAAATAAAAAATATATAAAAAGAATTGTGATTCAGTGTTAATTAGTCTAATGTTACAAATATTCATTTGTAATATAAAAAGGAATTTATCAAAAGAGAAACAGTTTGTATTTTTTAATATGCTGGCACATCTATTATAGTAATCATCATACTGCAGAATATGCAATGAAACTGTGGTCTAAATCAAGGTGAATCCATTTGCAGTCTACACTTGAACAATGTGACAGTGGTTTTTGCTAGCAGCTACGAAACAGCCATAATTGCTCCTTTCAAGGACCTGAAACCTCTCAGAGAAGAGCAAAACAACATTACCTTTTAACAAATGTATCTGTCTCATTCAGTTTCCAACCATGTTTCTCTTTTTCTCAGTTTTTGGTTGAAAGAGCATTAGTGATGTAAGAAATGGAGTAATATTTCTTGGAATACTGAACACTTCATTGGTATAAAAATGACAAAATACACTATACATAGTAAGTTTATAGAAAACACATACAATCCCTTCCTTGCAGAAGAGTGAATAAGTGATACCTTTGTAAACAAGCCAATGATACGTACGATACCCTTACAACATATATTTTAAGATAAGGCATTGTTGACAGTGTTTAAGTAATAATGGTGTGTCATTCAAATATCCATGACTTTGCTTTTTTACAGAATTTTACAAAAATAAGCTGCAAAAAGATATTTTCAAGTATACTGTTATCTTCAGCTGGTATCATGTGTCTTTAAGCTTTAGCCATTGATTCCGTTTAAACGGAGATAGCTGATCAAACTAAAAATGACAAGAGAAAAATCGGCTTTAAAGGTACAGTCAGTAGTTTTTGATAAATATACACTAATGAGGTCAACAATAATTTTGCCCATGACTGTAAATACTCTTTAAATGACCAATTTACACCTTAGGCTGGTCTGTTATTCTGTGTTTTATAAAGAAGTAATTATGCATCCTTAACGTCCTGAAATTGTCACTCAGATTTCAATAGCACCTACACATGTATACAGTGTAGCATAGAGCTTTTCTATTTATAGAGACATGATAGTGAATGAATGTGACTGAGATTCTGTGTATACTTGTGTCCGTATCCGTCTTCATCATCCCCGACTAGACCTTAAAGGTACACTTCATTTATATATTTATATTCCCGGACTATTTCAAGAGTTGTTAGCTCAGAAAAACAAGTCAAAGATTAAGACTCAGACCAAACTGCATTTGGTCGTCCTAATCAACATTTGTATGGTAGCCGCTCAGTATGCTGTTGCTGCTGTCAAAAAAACAAAAACAAAACAAAACAAAAAAACGTTTTCTTGGGGGGAGAAAAAAGGTCATGAAATGTTAACATCCTACATATGTGTGCATGCATACTACCTCCGCATTGCATGCTCCACACAAGGCTGTTTTGTCCTACATGCCAGTACATGTTCATTTATGTTGTGAGAGTATAGTAAAGTACCTCTCTGTGCCGACAGACAGTGTTGTTCTACTTTGATGTAAAAAGGGGTCGTGTCTGGCAGAGGGAGAAGCTATTATGGCTCCTTTATGGATTATGAGGCAGAAGAGTGACCCTTGTCTCAAGGTGAACATCAGTAGCTGCCCTTGTCACAGTCACAACACTGCTCCCCATTACGTTATAGTCAGTGGCCCTGGCAGTGTGTCATTGCAAACAATATTGCTCTTAACAAGATATTTTGTGTTGTGATGCTCCTTTCAAATCGTATTTTTCCTAAACCAGGGTAAAAATTATATCAAATGTTATTTTGATTTTCTCCTGATATAGACACATGATTAAATAATCAAGACTGACTATGCTAAAAACTACTAAAAAATATTTGGCACATATGCTTTAGGAAACTCAATAAATGCACTGTAGAAAATTAGCATAGAAAAATATTATCTATGATGTGAGTAGGCGAGATTGTGATTTAAGTGTACCTGTATTTTTATTTATTATTTTTTTCTGGGGTGGGGGGGGGGCAGTCTACAAATTACTAAAAACATTAAAACTGTACTTCAGTAAAACAACAACAACATATCATCACTGTTCATATCCATGTTTCCTCCAATTGGGTGGTTGCTGTACAATTAGCATTACTCTTTCCCTTGCCCCACCCCATCTCGACACACCCCAGAAAACACCCCTGCAAGATTCAAAGTCCCAAAATAAAACAAATCTCAAACCAAATCTAAAGTGTTAGAGTTTTGGGGAGAACACAACAGAAAGATAAAACGAAAAACAGATGCCACAACAGAAAAGTGAAATGCAAAACAAGACACAGGAAATGACAAAGTAAGATTAGAAATAAATATCAAAGAAAGGAGCACAGAAACATGAGTGTACTTAACAGCGTGGAAAACAACGGAGGATTAAAATGATGAGGGAACAGCAATGAGGGAACCAAATACATGCACAGAAAAAAACTCCAGGTGGCACTCAAGCACCTGCCTGTCTAGCCTTAAGGCCACATGCCCTGGCCTCTCTTTCAACTTTCGCTCCCTTCACATCCAGGTACACTTGTCGTTCAAGCGTCCTGAGAAGCAGCCTCGCTCACTGATCTGCTTTTATTGGTGACAGGCAGGTGACAATATCGTTGCCCTACAGTTGCCCATGTTTGTCATTGTTTTAAAAGCAGATAGAAGTGGGTGATCATTAGTCTATGCAAATATTTGGATGTCAGAAACATTAGTCTTCGACGTATCCATCCAGAGTCATGCATGACAATTTGTACAGAATTTCCATAAATCTTACAGATTTTTACCACATTTTCATTGCTTATCGGCCTAGTCAAAAATCGCTTGGATTATCATGAATTCTTGAACACTCGCTGTGCTAGATGACAACAAAGTGCACACATCCACTTCCCTGCTTGTCTGGAACTTAGGGATGTCCTGGCATATAACTCAAATGAAAGACATCTTATTGTGTCAAAGTTTGTGCACAAGTCCACAAGATATAAGAAGGAGCATGTTGTGTGTGTGTCTGACCTGCTGCAGAGGAAAAAGCAAAGACAGCCAGAGTGGACGGAGTCAGTTTGTGCGTGACGTCCTTACTAGGTTAACTAATTCGCAAACTACCTGTATGTATTTGTAAATTGCGGCACGATACTAAGAAGAGACAGGTTCAGAAATGGAAAGAAAGTGAATTAGGCAGCCCAGGATAGCAGCGCTCTTCTGTCCTGGATCGGGCCATCCAGTAGTAACAAGGATGAGGTTGACGTATTTTCACCTGATCAACAGCAATACTGATTGCAAAAGACCATCATCTGTTGGAATTCATAATTTTGTACAAATGTGCTTATTAATGTGTTGATTTTTAACCTGACATCTGCATGACTATATGGGTGCTGAAATGCCAAAGTATGCAGTTAAGTATAAGGGATTCTACTGTGTGTAACTTTTTTTTTTAACAAATACTGTGCAAAAGTCTGAATTTAACTTTAATTTCCTTATTCTTTGCTAGGAAATTGCAAAAAAGGTGAGGCAATTTATAGAAACATGCAAATATACAAAGAAATACAGTTTATGAGGCAAAGCAGAGATTGTACAGCTTAAAAATCAACATTTCATGTTTAGCCAATATTAGAAGTTGTCTGCTTTTTGTTCCGTTCTCTGTCAATATTATCCCACACTGCTTCAGTAATGTTAAGGGGCTCTTGGGAGGCCATTCCATGACTAACAATTTTTCACTGTGTTTTTCTATCCAGGTATGTTGTTCATCATTGGCAGTGTGTTTGGGATCACTGCCATGCTGTAAACTTGAGCCTTTGCCAATCAGACACTTTCCAGATGGTTTTGCATGGTGGATCAAAATCTGATGGTACTTTTCTGCATTGATAATTTAATCAATTTTGGCATCCACACCACTGGATGAAATGCAGTCCCAAAACATGACTGAGCCTCCACCACCATCTGTTTTAGAGATAGCTATAGATACTCAGTGTTGTGCCTCTCACCTGACCTCCATCCAAATTTGGATTAATCACTCCATAACACTTAATACTGATTTTCAGAGCAGTTCTTGTATAATGTGGCATAGCTTAGCCTGTTTTCCCTGTTTACCTTCCTTAAGAATGATTTCTTGACAGGCACCTTTTCACTGAGAACTCCACCTGGCCAGTTTCCTCAAATGTTTTAAGGATAAAATGCACATCATGCTGGGTTTTTGGCGACTTCCTGGCGCAAAAATACTATTTTAATCCTGTAAACTATGTCGTCTTTGTAATTTTTCCCAAATTCAACAAAAGAAATTGGGGGGGGGGGTGCTAGTAACGAAGTGCTTCATCTTTTGAGTTAGGTACCTTTTTTATCCTTGAATGTTTCATAGGTCAGTACTAAGTGGTTTGACAAGAAAATGGTCAGGTACAAGTACTGGACTGAAATCAAGTGAAAAAGCAGCCAGCGTCCAAAGAAAACTAGAGAACTATTACTCAAGAGACTACTTTAAAAAATACTGTAAAGCATAAAGCACACTTACAGACCTTTACTTATATACCCCTTCTTGTTTTGCTTACATGATTACCGAGGGAAATAATAAACAGTAACCAAAGTGATAGCAGGACTGTAAACTGAGTAAATCAAAATCAAAACCTCAACAATCAGTAAAACTAAAAACAACAAAAACCCCACACAGATAGATGTGGATTCTGCACCTTACAGACAGACTGTTGACTTTTATTCCATTAAAGAAACATTGTTAAGGCTCAGGGTTGTCATGTGCATGCAAACACAGCTATACACACTCATTAGATTTAATTAGCTGATCTTTAAAGACCTCCATGATCTGGAGAATATCCTTCCCTAAGTACGGATAATAATTAGTACAAATATTGTGTGAGCCCTTGTTTTTATTTATATTTAAAAGAGTGCTGATATGGAGTCTTTGTATACAAAGGACTACACAAGTTCACAAAAAAATTCTCAGTGTTATCTTCATTTATTAATATAAGGTTTGGATTATTTTTGTCCTTGTTTACATATTTCTGCAAACATTCTGATTAATTTTAACAAAACAAACCCCAAACAAACAAAAAACAGTGAGTGTTAAAACTAGACCTAATTTTGCAACTTTAATTTGCATACCATGTGCAAAACACAGGGCTTTAATAGCAAAAGTAAATGTGGGAAAACCCCTACCTTTTCACTGCTGGTCTCTTGTGAACCCCCTGTTTGTGGTTGTTATAATAAAGAAAGTCTCTATCGTAGAAGTAAAATAAATTAGCATCAATCATCAACACTTTCAGTGCAGTTAAATACCTCTTTAACAACATGTGAAAATAATGCATTTATTTAATGATACTCTGTATAAAAGATCTGATTAAAAATGAAGTTAAATCAGTAGTTTTCCTTTCCCTCTCACTGTTTTCATTAACAGGTTCATACTTATTCAAGTTTATTAAATACTGTCTCTATGTTAGAAGTCAATGGAACTACAGACATGCATGCTATCGGTGTCCTTTAGTACCCTCTAAATCAGGGGTCTCAAACTTACGGTCCACGTCAGCCCTACATGTAGCCCATATATTGACATGAAGAAATAATAATGCAATTTGGCCCTTTAAGTTACTTTTTTTGTTAGGAAGGATTTGTTTGTTGCTGAGTGCAATGTTAAAATAAGTTCTTTAAAAAGCAAAATTAATTAATTAATTAATTAATATTAAGACAATATGAGCAGAGAGTCCAAACATGTTGAGGGATTGGCTGTGTTAGTTCAGTGAGAGAATTATTTGTAAAGAAAACTAATGTGTACACTTATGTCTGCATTTTTATTTTGTTAAATACAAACACAATTATAGCAGAAGTGCTGCCACATGTCCGGCCAGAAAGTGAGTACCAGTTAGTTTATTTAGTAGTTCGATGAAAGGCTTCAGTTAGTTAATTTCACAATCAGCAGAAGCTGACTGTGTGGAGTGAGGGAGGGTACCCAAGTGCAGACATGCAAGAACAAAACTTAATCTTAACAGAAAATGAGCAGTTTATTAAGGCTGGGAAAACATTACCAAACAAAAAGCAGAGGCGAAGCTAAACAATAACTTAAACTGGGAAAACTAGAAAGAAAACATGACACATCCTAAACATGGAAGAAAAGAAAAAACCTTAAACATGGCTACTTGGCATGAATACAAGGAAACCTGGGAACATGATGTAGCAGGATAACAGACAATCTGACAAAGACTGAATGACACAAACAGACTAAAAGCACACAGGAGGTGATCAGGGGAAGTGGACACACAGGGGGAAACAGTTGACACCAATGAACATTATGGCTGTGTCCCAATTAAGAGACCGTACGCTTGAAGTACGCGCACTACGCATACTATAAGTACGAGAAGTGCGGAAGTGAGAGGCTTGTGAAATGGGACGGTCTAGCCTTCGTTGCACTGTTCAGGTTGCCTAGCAACCATGATACTAACCGTGAGAAACGTTTCATACAGCTTTGTTTGACATAAATGAAGGAGAAAAAATGTTTTGTTGGTCAATCATTTTTGTCATGACATCACTTTGATTAGTTCAGTATCTGAGGCTGAGACCACGGGACTGTAAAACATGATTGTTGGGTTTCATTTCTGTACTGAACAGTCATTTTAAGATTAGTTAGTAAATAACAATTAGCTAATGTTGTTCATGAGACTAAAATCATCTCACTGTGGTAATGTAAATATAATATGGCCAATATTATATGTATTGTCAGATTATTATGACATATATATATTACAGCAGTGAGCTTGAACTCTGGGTCAAATACTGAGCTTCAGTAAAGATTCAAGTTGCAGTTGTTTATATTTCCTATCACCTTAAATCTTCACTCAAACACAAGTATCTTTGACAGTGTATATATAGATGTATCATATATAAGAGACAAATATTAAATATTGTTCGTTTAATATGTTGGAATTACGACATTTGGCTCATTGCTTACATACATGTGTAAAAAGGAAAATGTACGAGCTGTGAAAACTGTTTCTGATAAAATGACGAGTAGACTGATATATTAAATATTCCTTTATTGGGTGAGAAAATCAGACCATGTCATAACTGCTGTAAGTCATACAGAATAGATATCAGAGCTTTAAACAGGCTGACTTCTGCTAAATGGGTCAAACTGGGCAGAAAGTAAACAAACACATAACATCCTTATAGAATATGATGTAACACTATAGATCAACTTACCTCAGAATATATAAAGCATATAAACAATTACAGCAATGTGATGCAACAAACACAGCAGTGCTACTAATCCAAAATACTCAAAGCTTCATAGAACTGAAACAAACATTTATTTTTAGCTCCATTCTGCTGCTGATACAAACTTTAGGTTTCTGAACATTAAACTTGTTGCTGCCTTTCATAGTGTGTAACTTGAAGGCCCTGAGTACTTTCTCCCACACTGAAAACACTGGGATGATAAAATTATTTGAACATTACCCAATAAGACTGATTCAGGACAGACAGTTATGTTAAACTTTCCTAGCAGTCCTTCACAAACAGGGGACAGTCTGTCTATTCTCTCCATCTGTCAGCTGCTGCTGGCTCTTCCTCCTCCTCTTCCTCACACACTGCTGAGTTTGTCCTGGTGGATCATCAGGGGTGCAAAGCCTCACAGATGATGTGCAGCAGTGGGTCCCTCAGTCTGTCCTCACTCTGGACACTTGCAGTTGTCACACATGGAAATCAAATGTGTGATAAGCTGCAGGATTCAAACACAAGTGTAACTTATAAACACATGTTCATACTTTTATTCCACAATCAGAGAGAAAGAAACAGAGAGAGAGTGCAGGACAGACAGACAGGTGACAGTCTCAGGTGTATACACTGCTACAAAACAGCACAAGAGAAGGAGGATTTAGTGTTTGTGTTATTACGAGTGCTAAACAAGAAGAGTTCCCAGATGGTACAGTGGACACATGTGTGACTGCTGTGATTAAAGCATCTTTCTTTCAGCTTAACGAGTGATCCGTCAGCTCGTTCAAACACACGTTAAAGTCCGTTTGGCTCGACACCACCGAACAGAGGCAGCAATATAACATAGCTAACATTAACAGTGCAGTGGATCCTGCTTGTGCTGTGATATTCAGGACTGCAAACCGAGCAGCATCACTGACTTTCAGCTTGTTGTGTTTGTGGATGTATGACTGACTTTAATTATCCATAAAATCATCACATTCTCTGTGAGATTAAGGTCAACTATTGAACGGCGTATATTTTAAAGTAAAGGCTTTAAAACCAAGTTAGTACAAACATCACTAATGTCACATAACTTTGCCGACATGTGGCCAACAGTAATGTTTTAATGTTCTTTGTTATTAAACATTCGCACATAGATAAGTGACATCATATTCAGTACTTACTTTTGACAGTTCACTCTTTGGCCGTCTGCCGTATTTTGGAGAAGGATCTGGCTGCAGCCACTGCGGAGCGCCATTCTTGTGGGGTATTTTGCAGCAAAATTATCCACACCCACCACCGCGCTATGAATTGTGGGGTATATGGGACCACGAAGCGTGCACCAGACCACGCTTGATATTTGGGGAAATCGACGGCGCATTTGGAGTATGCATTTGAAGTACACGTCGAATTGGGACAGCTGTCGTCGCGTGGCGGTGACGTAATCGCACTCAAAATACGTTCTTCAAGCGTGCGGTCTCTTAATTGGGACACAGCCAATGACATCACAAGGGAAGAGTAAAACTAAACACATCGAACCTGGAAACACAAGACCTCTTCAAAATAAAACAGGAAACATAATGAGACGCAGACATGACAGCATGAACTTGACAATATAAGACGCACAGACATGAAACACATGAAGTTTCAAGATGCTGGATGAAAAGACCCAGGATCCTTAACAGTTGAAAAAAATGTCCAAAGTGTCCAAATGTAAAGAACTAAGAATGAGAGCCATTGCACTACAACCATCAACAGATGTGCCATATCACAGATGCCAAAGGACACCATGTTGATATCTATGAGATGAGATGCTCGCAGCTGAGAAAGCAACAGTATTGACACCCTGGAAATTAGAATGATTGATGTGTACAGTAATCGGCTGCCTTATACAATGCATGTGTTTGGCTTTGTGCATGGCCATGTACATTTACAGGCAGAGTCAGCCAGCTTTTACAGCTGAATGACAAATATATCAAATATTGTTTTTTTAAATGATCTCTATTACTAGTTTTACATTCTAACTATATTAGCATTCCACAGATTTTTGCTGAACTTTCATGTGGGAATTGAAGCTGAATGTGATAACATAATCTTTTTATAATCTCCAGTAGAGTAGAAAGTAAACTCTTGAAGAAAATGTGAGTACTACAATTTTATCTATCAGTTTCTCTGACCGCTCAGTTTTACAGTGATGAATGTGGCATACATAAACATGTAGCCAAAGTCAAATCTCCAAACAAAAAGCTGCCGAGGATAAAGGATGAGCATAAATTCCTATAGGAAAATATCTTGCACAGACAAGTGGTGAGAATGAAATTCAATTTCATTATGAATCGAATCCAAAGAAATACATAGAGCTGTTGTAGTTTGCAGCTGGAAAAGTATTAATAGTTGAAACAGCATGGATAAAGAAGCATCTGGGCATACGTCACTGTGAAACTATCTCAGAAAGTAAATCTACCATTGTGCTCCCCAATCTGGGAAGAGGTATTGATATTTTGAACAGTCCTTCATGAGACCAAACATCATCCCTTGTTTATTTCTATAAATATATATGTATATTTTTTTCTTTTTTCTTTCTTTTTTTTTTTGCGTGTACTGAGCCTTCGATCCTATAATTTAAAAATGATTAAAAAGCTGCTCTGCGGAGTATAGAAGCACAAGATTTTGCATTTCGAAGTAGAAAATGCTTTCGTTTGCATATCCCACATTCATATGTGGCAAATAAAACAAAATAAACTCATAACAGACTGCCTGACATATGCTTTACCTTGAGTGTTAAAGTATTAAATCGCTAATTACTAATAAAATTAGTTCTCAGCTGCAAAAAAAATCTTAACTAATGGCTGAACCTATTGTTCATAACAATGACTGCTTTTATTGCTGCGGGGTAATTACTGAACCTGTGCAACTATGGTGATTATTCAGTTAAATAGGAACATTTCTTCATGGGTAGTCTGGTTCTAGTTGAGAAACTATTTTTTTCTGTATCAGTTGCTACTTCAAGCCAATAAACTTTTTTTTTAAATTTCATATCACTTATTAAGCCTTTTTATGATATTCTTTAGAGTCTTACCCCCAAAAAGTCATCTCAGCCTTTTCTGTCGTTCTTGGTAGATAATACCTTAGGTTACGTTGGTAAGTATTGAATGTTCTTCACAGAAGATAAGGGTATCAAAAACTAATAAACAGAAAGAGAAAAGTAGGGACAAACTTTCTCCAGACAGAAACACCAGGTAACATCCAGGACATTTTGGTGTTGAGTTGAGATGAATTGAGGACTGAGGCACTTCACTGTGTCATATCTGGGTACACACAAATAGGAAGTTCTAAGAAGACAGAGTTAGCTAGTCTGATTTCACAGTATTCAGTGAAAACACGAATAAAACTGTGCTCCTTGAATTACCTCCTTGCAAAGTCCTTTCCTTGCCTAATGGTTTATATTGAAAGTATAAATCCTGTCAGAATCACTGGCTAGAAATTAATTTAAAGGTTAAACCTTTTTACATTTTTTTAGCTGTCTAAACATAGACATGAGACACAAACATGAAGCAGGCAATCGCAAGTTGAGCTCATCACTGAAGAAAACTAGACATGTCCCATGTGGATTATGTGCCTTGGTGTCATTATGATGGAATGACATAATGCTCTTTAAGCCCATAAGCAATGGTTTTCCACATCAATCTAGGGAAACCACATCATCTTCAGTTTCTCACTGTGGGGCAGCCAGACATAATGCTTGATCAAGTTGTGATAGGATTGCTGATGAATCTGAACCATAAAATCTTTTAATGCCAACTGTGGATGTGGAACTTGATTACATGGTCCAAATGGTGTTCATCCAGTCAAAAGGCCAATGGTATTAGAAAATGGTGACGGTATTGCAACCAGGCCGCTGAGTCGGTTTGTGTATTGTATGGGGATTTAATTTTTGTTCATTTGACCCTTTAGCAATGAGTAACATTTAAGAATAAGATAAAATGAAGTGCCTGAGGATATTAGACCATAGCCACTGGAACAAATAAAAAGTCAATACTCAGTACTCCCAAGGTAATATTTTATTGAACATCCTCAGGACTGGAAAGACACTTACTTGTTTTAATTACTAAAACCTTTTTTTCCGTCTTTAAGATGAATAGGTTTCAACACAGGAGTCAGTTTTTTGGTGGAATCCGACAGTGACTCTTGTATTTTGAGTAAAAAAAATAAAGATGTATTTGAGTTCAGGTAGAGTGCACCTTTGTTCCGACTGCTATGTGACTCTGAATTTTAGTGCCTGGCACGATCTGCTCTGAAGCTTAGCCCGTTCAAACAGTTCTAAAGCTGTGGACAGCAGGTTGTGTTTCATTACTGAAAGAGGGGATGAAAACCTTTTCCATCCATCAATAGTTTCTGATGCTGCTTATTATTCAAACATCAAAAAAGAAGAAGAATAGAATTAAAATTCAAAAGGAATTTAATACAAATATTTTTGCAAAATTATGTTTTAGAAATAAATACACCATAAATACATTTTGATTTGTATCTGTAGCCATGCCAGTACACAGTCCCAGTAGAAAATACTTCATTATAAATGTTGCTATGTATGATTATGAAGGCATATGAAATTTCCTTACTCCATTACTATATATTATTATTGATTTTCTGATATTTTATAGTATTTAGTATATAAAAACCTACACCAAAACATAGCTAACAGTCACAGGAGAGAGATCATAGCGGTTTTTGATGGCATGTGGAGAACGTACACAACAGTGGCTTTCCTGTTGTGGCTGATCACTGTATCATTTAAGACGTACAACCGTTTGCTCGTGCTTGTGTAAATGTCAGATTCTCATGTTTTTCACTCTAACTTGCAGGGATTATAATTCTTTTTATAAGATGTTCTTCGCTGAATCATTTCAGTGAAAAACTTTCTCATGTTAGGTGGGAGAAAGCAGAAAGGTCTAACCTATCCTTTGGAAAAGCTTTTCTTTAACTTCTGCTCTCTTGAACAATGAGTTCAACAAGTTCACACATTATCTCTGGGGACTGTCAAAAGACTGTCAAGAATCCTTCGCTGAAAAAGTCAAGACAGGTTGTGTGGAAAAGCAGATACACCGAAAAAGAAAAAAAAAACTCATGAATTGACTCACTACACAAATAAATTGAGAACCACATACTTCTGTTGAAAAATCCCTCCAAACATTTCAAACCTACACAAAACATGTAGTACAATGTAACACTTCAAATATGCCTCCTGCATTCAGGCATGTATTAAAGCAGTGTGATACAAAGCAGGTTGCAAATTGGATCAACAAAGGTTTCGCAGGTGAGCAGTGTACCATGAGATAAACATACAAAGCAGGATGAAAGGATTCGTGAAATAAGCCATAAAACAAACTGTCCACCTGTTCATTCCACCACATTAATGGGAAAGAACACCTGCATGAAAACACGGTGTGGGGAACCTACTTCAGTGTAAAGTAAGACAAAAGTGTTATTCTGCTTTTGCTGGCAAAGGGCATTTCAAATTAAACAATAGGTTGTTAACAGGTTGTGAGAGCTCAAGAGTGTGGTACTTAGAATTTAAGTGGGTAACAACTAAGCTGCAAAAAACATTTATTTTTCCACCATGTTAATCTTATGCCAATAGCTCACAGGCCTGAATGAATTCATTTACACAAGTACACATTATGCATGGTCACTTTATATTTTAAGAAATATCATCAAGAACATCGTGTACAAGGTGGTCACCGTGTAATTACAGAAATTAGCTTCCTTTTAGTTAATGCCAAGTGGCAAACAATTTAAAAAATAACACTTTAACACATGCTCATACCACCTTAGAAATTGCACAAAGTTTTTTTTTTTTCTTTCAATTAGGCCGATGTGTGTGCTTACTCTGTCTCTTACTGGCTGCAGGAAAAAAAGAAGTAGTTAAGAAAGGGGGGGCAGAGACTTGAATGCAAATTGAAATCCCCAAACAGAGGCAGTTCTGTGTCTCCGCTGCCACACTTAACCTGAATTGTTTCTCTCTGTACGATTCGGAGAACATTAGTCCTGCGCAGAAAACTGTGAGGATAAAATGTACCCTTGATTGTAAACACTGACAATAGTTAAGAATGATAGAGTGGGCTGTGTAGTTATACTGTCTCTGCATTTATTAGTCTGCCTCAAATCGAGCCATGGAAAACTGGTCAAATCCCTCTCTAGCATATCAAAGATTTTTTATTTGCCACTTTTATAGTGTTACTTTGGCCTTTACAGAAACAGTCAAAAAGTCTAATTTTCCCTCTTTTTAGTTGTCAGGCATAAGGAATGGCTCAGTACCCAGTTGTTTGAGATATGAGGTCACTGTCGCAACACACTGCAAGTCTTCAACTCTACTTTATCACATTTTTAAAAGAATAGGTTGAAGCAGCTCCTGCAAGACTACTGTAAGATAGATGCATTGTGAGGGACCTTTACTTTTGCTATTATTACAGCATTAATGCAGTGTAGATGTCAAGAGTGGGATTTATCACTGCAGTATAAATGCAATATAGATGAAGAAGCTGAGACCTCTGCAATGGTTACACCATAGCCTATTAATCCATTATATATGCTGCAGAATAAGGAACTTTTATCATGGCTCACTACAGGTACAGACATAATTAAGCAATCATGCAAGGTTTGTTTGTGTTTTAATGTTTGTCATTCTTTCGGTTTTGCATGTGATACTCATCTAGAAGCTCCAGAGAGACAGAAAGTGGTGATATCTTCAACAAAATCAATGGTCATGATCTTAAAAACTATGAGAATAAGGCCCAAGTAGAAATGTTCCTTTAAAATCCACTAACATCAAAATCTTTGACCCAGGTCTAATGCTCATCTAAGTGCCATAAACCAGTTTCATTCTCTAAATGAAAGGAAGGGAAATGATTTATCTTTTCTACATAATCCTGATCACCACAATCATTAGTAATAATAAAATGCTAATAATGTATCATATGTCCTCAAGAGAAACTCATTTGTCAAACATTCATTTGAATATGACAAGAATCTCTGCGTGCATTCCTCTAACACTTTGCAGTGACAGAGATTATCATTTGCTATGGCATTACCTTAGGGGGGAAAAAGAATTTCCTACTGGAAATACTGGAAATAAAATATAACATAATTTGTTGGACATAGATATGAGATATAGCATTTGTAGTCCATTTAATAATAATAATAATAATAATAATAATAATATGTACATGGCCTAAAATTTTAATAAGCTGGTAATTTGGTAGCTGAAGTTTTTGACATTTTTGACAGCTGTGCCTTTACCATATACATGTAATCATGCTGTTATTTGTATTACAGGATGGGCAGATTAATAAGAAGAAAAAAAACATGAAACATACAAGAACGCTATGGTAAAATGCAAACTGGTCACAACAGAATCAACTACATTGTACTGCTAACACAACATGGCAAGTATTTGAGTTCACACTGACATCAGCACAGGAGCCAGAGCCTGGTCTTCAGGAGGTCACAAAGGTAATGACGAGCAGTCAGGCTTGTAGTAGCCTCCATTTCTACCTGTACACGTTTCTACAGCAGAACTGCAATGGAGGTCTCTTTGGGTTAGCTTTCACATTTGCTTTGTGTTGTTGGCATATGCATGTTCTTATTAATGTTGGCCTTTGACTGTAATTTAACAAAACATTATTATTATTACGATGCATTTCTGGTAGTGCTGTCAATGTTAATCTTGTTAAAATGACGTTAACGTCATAACCGCATGAACGCGGCAAATCTCCGTCAATGCGTTAGTGCTGTTAGCTCGTTAATGCGTTAGTGCTGTGCAGCCCCTCGCACGGGGCGATTCGCGTTAACTTGCTAACGGAGATTTGCCGCGTTAATGCAGTTATGGCGTTAACGTCATTTTAACGAGATTAACGCTGATAGCACTAATTTCTGGTCATGTTACTGAGTAAAATAAAAGTTATGTAAACAGTATCATGCTGAATTACTTTCTCTAGAGAGTAATTATATACCTTAATCCTTTACATTGAAAAGGTAACATATAATCTGTAATATATTACTTTTTTGAACACAGAACATGAAAAAACAAAAACAGCTGCTGTTTTTGAATCCACCAGGTTACGAATAAGTAATACCAACACTCGGTGTATGTGGTTTACCAATTTATACCAAATAGAAAATGTCAGGTCCAGCAACTAAAGTCCATGTCAGAGTCTACCATATAACCCAGTCGCTGGTTTTCCATTTTCAGCCTCTTGGAAAATGAACAGCAGCTACAGGATATATATTGCTCCTCCTGATGTTGTCTGCTGGCTCGATGTACATTCATGTTATCTAGTGCCTCCTATAAATTTCAATTATCTACCTCGTAAGATAAGATCACAAACACCCACACGCCCACATGTCAGTGTAGCAATACACATCCAGAACAGGAGGCAACAAAAAACGCAGCAATAAAATAATCCTGTCCTTGAATCTAATCTCTGCTGCCTCAACTGTAGACAAACTCCACTCCAGTGTAATTAGAGCTGATTTAGCATGATTTACACGCTATGGGCAAGATAAAATAAACATGATTAGGTTAGACAAATACTGAGGTCGATATTTCTGAAGGCTTGAAAATTAATAATACATTTTGTATGATAAACACTTGCACTGTGGGCTCTAAGCTTCGAATGCTAAACAGGTTGCTATGTCAGCCAAGGATCTGGAGCCCCCTGCCGTTATTCGACGTCTTTGTTAATTGTTAAAAAAATATGTCACTTTAAAGCATGTGTTATCTGTAGAAAAACTGCATGGGGTCCTTTTAAAATGAAATATTAATGATTTTCTCAAAGACTGTCACTTTTTTCTGTACTGTGCCTCTTCTACAGCTGCACAAGTCTGTGGTTTGTTCCCTCAAATGCAAACAGCCGTATGTATAAACAAGAATAAGTGCAGACATCACAGCCAAACGCTAATTTTGTAAGACAGGATGCATGCCAGATGCAGTCTCCAAAGCTTAATGATGCAAAATATGTTCTGCAATTTTTTTGTAATCTTGAAGATCTGGGACATGCCGTGTTTACGGTGATTTCCACCTGAGGACTGGAACCTGAGAGAGAGAGAAAATAACGTCCTGCTCATTGTGAGCTCCTTATCGCAAGCACTCAGCAGTGTCATCCTCTAAAATTAGCTTGTGCTGTCTGAGCACTATCTGGTGTAGATAAAATAAGGAGGGGGGGGGGATCAGTTATGCCGCATTATTAATCTTGAGATGTGGAGGGAAAGAAACAGAGAAAAAGAATGGAAAGGGTAAAGGATTGGTGTGTATGTGTGTGTGTTGGGGGTAGGGTGTAAGGAAAGGACAAGATAACTTTCCTTTGAACTCCTTTTACAACCTGAAGTTCCTGGGGAAAAAAGGAAAAGCATTTATCTAAATGAGGTTGCCACTCTCACCTGGCACAGCCACAGATATAGGTGGGTGGAGAGTCTGCCACTGACTTGAGGTAAAGAAAAGTCAAGGAGATAACTGTTCCCTCTAGGCTGGCGGGAAATCGCTGCAAAGAGAGACACACATATGTACAGAGCTGCATTCTATGACACAGTCACACCAATTGCCCAAAACATGACTGCCTCTTTTTTTTTCCATTTATTTATTTATTTATTTTCTGCCCCACAGAGACTTTTTGGATGGCCCCACTGCACATAATCCCTTCTCTTCTTAGGTCGCCTCTACATTGCAGCTCTATATCTGTTCCCGAGGTCAAAATTCAATTAAACTACAGTATAAACGTCTCAGTTCAGTATAGTGTTTATTTTGCGATAAGCCACAGCCGTGAAAAGTTGATGTGTGGTTGTATTATACCTTGACTAATAGCTTTAGGTCTGAGAATCCAGTGTGGCTCTCTTTCTAACACTGCACCTCTTATATAAGGCATTTATATCATTTGATATTTTGGTCATTCAGTAAATAGCTACTTATCCAGAGCAGCTGTACAGGAAATGGCTTCAAATGAGGCTGACTCAACAGACACCTAAGAGCATATATCCACGCACAGTCAATTACTGATGCATATGCATTTGTCTTCCCACTGAAAAGCATTTGCATGTGTGGTTAGGGCAAAATAAACCATGTGGGTTTTCTGACGAAGATACACAAAACAATAAGAATTTATATTTATGTATGCGCTGCGTATGTTTATGTGTGTGAAACTTAGAGTATCGTCTTCGCCAAAGAGGTGAAGGTTGTGAGCAATGTATAGAAGTGCCATTAAAAAAAAAAAACAGGAGAAATCTTGCATCTGGAAATCTGAGCATGCACAAAAGAAGAATGCCTGCATTGCACTTCATTCACCAGTGATGAAAATGCAACCATGCTCTAGCAGGGTGGTCCAGGACAGAAGAGGTTTTTCAAGATACAGCTGTTATGAAAAATGAATGACTGTTTGCAACAAACACAGTAGCTCCTGAATCATTCATGGGTCATGTAATGGAAAAATATGACACAACGAATGACAAAGAGAACCCTTTACCCAACAAACATCCATGGAATAACAAGATTTGGGGAATAGATGTAAATATGTGGCGGCATATCCTTTGGTTCACAATGTTTTCGTACATGTCACAGGAAAATATTCATAGATATATATCCAGTAAAATGCTCCTCATCGACGCATATCATCTTCTCTATATGTCGTCACCCACTGTGAAATATCTTAAAATCCCAGGCTAAATGTGTAAAACAAAAATACGACACGTTAATATTTTGGGAATTGTGTCTCACAGACAGAGGAGATTGGAAAATGATGAAAAATGCAGTGTTAATGTTCTCTGTATAATTGGGATTGTGTTTTTCATCACACTATTATCAGTGCCAGTGTTGTTTATACTGTCACTAATAAACATAGATATACTATACCAGCGGTCTCCAACCTTTTTGGCGCCACGGACCGGTTTATGCCCGACAATATTTTCACGGACCGGCCTTTAAGGTGTCGCGGATAAATACAACAAAATAAAACTAGTACCGGTACCGAAAAAAAGAAAATTTATTCATAACACACGTGAAAAGACCCAGGAAAACCGAGTTAACGATAAAAACGATAACAAAATAACACTGAAAACCGATAAAAACCCTGAAAACCATACATTTCACACCTGAGCCTCAACTCTCGCGGCCCGGTACCAAACGACTCACGGACCGCTACCGGTCCGAGGCCCGGGGGTTGGGGACCGCTGTACTATACTATAAAACTATATTCTTCACAAATAATCACACATGCTCTTCTCAGTGGCTTAGTTTGCTGGATCTGCTTAGTTGTTGTTATCAGTTGTTTGGTGGATCACCTAAATCCAAAAGGATTACTGCACTATATACGGCATTGCTGTTATATTTATCAAGTTTTTATACGTTGTTCACATCATTTTCTTTTGTCTTTGAAGACAAAAGAAAATGAAAATACACATGATTGAACAGAAATAACATAGTCATCACATAGATAACTTTGCCTCTAACTTTCTTTAAAGCAAGTCAGTGAAATGGTTCAGTGCATAAACCTCAGCCAAAAAGAAATTGCTTTCTTGATCAGAAAGTGAAAGAATATAATTCAACTGACCAAAACCCTAAATGCAAGAGATTAGATCACCATAAAGATCCCAGCCTCAAAGAGATGAACACCACCCTGCCAACAGGAGGGCACAGAAAAGCCGGAGATCTGTCTAAATCTCTCTCTCAATTATCATAGTAAAAATGCTACAGGAGGATTCAAGGTCCTTCAATGATAAATGTGTCAGGATGGGAATAGCTCAAGTCACCACGGCCAATGAATGTGAGTTGAATTTTATGTGTGACATTGGTGTGGGAACATTCAGCAAGCGACTATCAAAGTCATGTGGGTACATTAAAGCAAGTGCGACTTCAAGTACAACACAGCCTCAGTTAAAGTGCAACAGGACAGAGTCAGACGTGGAATACCAGCTGATGTTTTTCTGTGTTCAATTTCTGGAGTGTGGGTTTTCTATTTCTGTAGTCAGACATATGTCACATTACATCATACTGAGCTATTTTCTGTGTGGCAACACAGCAGATGTTACATTTCAGAGAATCTACAAATAAACTCTCACAACATTTTTGCTATGAGGAAATTTAGCTTGAGTTTCTATCCTGACACAAAATCCAGCCAAAAGAAAGAAACAGAAGGCAATTTTTAAAATCCTGCCTCCAGAGGCAGTGCTACACAAATACAGACATTTATTTGTGATGCAGAAATCCCCCAGCTGACAGCATGGACACCTTTTAAATGCATGGAATTCATCACACAGAAGTATTTAAACTCTTGTGCCACATTAGATCTCTGCAATGTATGGCAGTTCACGGTGCATGAAAGATACCAGCTAAGTTTTCCTATTAGCATATTCATCATTAATTACATTTAGTGACATCATATCATTACAGGCAAACATAATTTTAGCAACCAGAGGTCTAATTACCCACTGTCATTGTGCGTGGTTGTTAAGATGAATGTTAACTTCAGCCTTGAGAAATTGCTGCTGAGGTTAATAAAATGGGCCCCAACTTGCTCTGTAAACCAGAGGCGGAGGCAGACATTTGATACACCTGGGGCTTAGCCCTAAAGGGTAGTATGATGCATGTGGGATTGGGGGGGTGTTTAGAAATGACTGAAAGAGTAATAGGCTTTGTTTTGAGTTTTGTTCAAAAAAGAATGACTTCATATAGGGAAAAATATATATCACATATGCAGGACACCTTAAACTAGTTTTTTAAGGCAGAACAAAATCAGGGCTGTATCAAGACACGAGGACTAAACCCCAATTCAACCAAACCCAGAACTGATCCAGAATTAAAACAGGACTACAACAGTTCAAAATCAGGACTACTTGGGACTTAACCAAGGCAGAACCAGAACTAGATGATAGTAGCACTAAAAATCATCATAGACCTGCACTACACTTATTTTTTAATTCTACCAAAGTACACTATTTAGATTGAGAAAAGTTTATATAATTATTTAGCCTTGTTGTGCAAACAAGCCTGCATAACTTAATAAATATAGAATTTGAAAAATAACAAACCTAAAAAGAATTAATTGTAACATCAAATCAGACTAAATGTTTATTTTTTTAGGTTCATAAATATAAAAAACATATTTGTTAACTTTAAGAGTAAAGAGAGAAACTATCTGTATTTCTTAATTGTAAATGGCACCAAATTGTATTCAAACTTGAGCCACACTTATGGAGCTCCACAATTCTTTTCCTGGTGTTTTCGTTGATAACTTTTGATTTTCCCATTTCAAAGAAACAGGCTCTGTGTTTTGCCTTATATGCATCCACAGGTGTGCCACCAATTTACTCACATGGACTCTACTAACCTATCAGAAGCTTCTTCAGCTCAGAATGGAATCGTCTGGAGTTTTCTTAGTAATTAACAATAACCTTAGTGTATATGTACTCCTACATTTGATGAAAGTGATAAAAAATAGACAGCTCTGTCTCTCTTTATTCTGACATTTAACTAATTCAAAAGATATTTCAATATTTATTTATCCAAAACAAAACAAGTTTACTCTAAATTGATGTTGTACAGTAAAAAAATGTTTTTGTGTTTTCCATAAAGTGTATGTAAATATCTGGTTTAAACTGTGAATATCCTGCTGTGTATTGGAATTTCTCTTGTTTTGCATAGAAATATACTGAACAACATACAAAGCATAATATATAAAATAACATCTACCTGAGTTTTTTCTTTGAAAGAAGCTCGTTATGTCCATTCTTGTGTATCAGTACATTACTGAAACCGATTTATTTAGCGGTGGAGGGTAACAACTGAAAATATGAAATAAACACACATGTAAGCTAAGACTCTCTAAAGCAGGGGTAGGCGACTCCAGGCCTCGAGTGCCAGTGTCCTGCAGGTTTTATATGTGTCCTTGATTCAAATTGCTAAATTACCTCCTCAACATGTCTTGAAGTTCTCCAGAGGACTGGTAATGAACTAATCATTTGATCCAGTTGTGTTGGCCCAGGGTAAGAGCTAAAACCTGCAGGACAACAGCACTCGAGTCCTGGAGTTGCCTACCCCTGCTCTAAACAAACAGCATTGTTGTTGTTCGGCTTTTCATTTCACCTTTTGTTGATTCTCTTGAAGAACGAGTAACGTAATATGGGTCAAGTGATCAGTTTGACATCAATCTTTTGTGATCATCAGTGTTGGGGAGTAACGGAATACATGTACCGCCGTTACGTATTTAAAATACAAAATATGAGTAACTGTATTCCGTTACAGTTACCGTTTAAAAAGGTGGTATTCAGAATACAGTTACTTTATTGAAATAAATGGATTACACTGCGGTACTTTCCTGTTTCATTTTGTCGCGGGTCAGGACTGTTTGGGTTTTGTTTGACAGCTACGTTCTGTTGTTCCAGGCGGCAGCGTTATGGTTGCCATGGTTACAGGGTGACGCTCTCTCTCTCTCTGCGACTGTGTGTTTCCTGGGTGAGAGAGCGCCTTTTCGTTGTTGTTGTTGTTGTGCTAAGCTAACAGGCAGAATGCTACAAGCATAGCTCTAAAGAATGTAGCATCATGGGCAGTGTAGTCCGTGCAGGGAGAATGGACTGCCATACACGTTATGGGTCTGTGAGCGCGAGGAGGGAGAGAAAGGGGAGTGGAAAGGTACGAGTTGTCATCGAGGAAAAACGGGAGCTGGAAGCATGTAAATATAATAATAACCACTTCAGCCAAGAAGAGTGCCTGACGAGCCCAGTTGTAAGTAAGCTATTAAGACTCGACTGTACACCGTGTTCGTGTTTTCCTCCGAAAACAATAAGTTCCGTTGGAGCAGCCTTTCAACGCCTCTCTCTGTCTCTCGCAAGAAAAGTTGACCCACACAACAAAGTAAAGCTATTTTTCGGCTACGAGCCGACAGGGACCCCGCCGTATTAGTCAGAGGTCCCTTTACTACAGTTCGGAGTCACGGACCTTCAGTAATAGTAATAAATCACACAGCAATAGTACATTCACGTTGTTGTAAAAAGCATGATAATATATTAAGTAATCCAAAGTATTCAGAATACGTTACTGTCATTGAGTAACGTAACGGAATACGTTACAGAATACATTTTGGGGCATGTATTCTGTATTCTGTAATGGAATACATTTTAAAAGTAACCTTCCCAACACTAGTGATCATATTTACATGATTTGTACAGTACGAATGATTTGGTTTGGTACCTGGTCGAACTTCAGTTCTCCTCTGTCTGCCTCGCTGTGTTTCTCCAACAGCGCACTCGCAGGCAGCAGCTGCCCCGCCCCCTCGCTCAGTCGCTTAGTGTCTGAGCTCGGATCATAGCAATATTAGGGGGGATTTACGCACAGTCGTAACAGAAAGTTTTCACCAAGCAAGCCAAACTCCATAATTACAAACCACATGAGATTGTTCAGTCCACTCATTGGCCAGAGGTGTCTGGGGTCAGAGCAACAAAAGTAAATGCAGAAAAAAGTACTCTGTTCTGGACCAATGGAGATCGTTGAGAATTTAAGTTCATTTTTAGGGCTAGCTGCTAGCTATAAGCTATATAGCTATATAGCTAGCAGCTATTTTATATATATATATATATATATATATATATATATAGATATAAAAACACCCAGCACGCCCCTGCGGGCGGTTTATCCTTCAAGCTCGGGTCCTCTACCAGAGGCCTGGGAGCTTGAGGGTCCTGCGCAGTATCTTAGCTGTTCCCAGGACTGCGCTCTTCTGGACAGAGATCTCCGATGTTGTTCCCGGGATCTGCTGGAGCCACTCACCTAGCTTGGGAGTCACCGCACCTAGTGCTCCGATTACCACGGGGACCACTGTTACCTTCACCCTCCACATCCTCTCGAGCTCTTCTCTGAGCCCTTGGTATTTCTCCAGCTTCTCGTGTTCCTTCTTCCTGATATTGCTGTCATTCGGAACCGCTACATCGATCACTACGGCCGTCTTCTTCTGTTTGTCTACCACCACTATGTCCGGTTGGTTAGCCACCACCATTTTGTCCGTCTGTATCTGGAAGTCCCACAGGATCTTAGCTCGGTCATTCTCCACCACCCTTGGGGGCATCTCGCATTTTGACCTTGGGACTTCCAGGTTATACTCGGCACAGATGTTCCTGTATACTATGCCGGCCACTTGGTTATGGCGTTCCATGTATGCCTTGCCTGCTAGCATCTTGCACCCTGCTGTTATGTGCTGGATTGTCTCTGGGGCATCTTTACACAGCCTGCACCTGGGGTCTTGCCTGGTGTGATAGACCCCAGCCTCTATGGATCTTGTACTCAGAGCTTGTTCTTGTGCTGCCATGATTAGTGCCTCTGTGCTGTCTTTTAGTCCAGCTTTGTCCAGGCACTGGTAGGATTTCTGGATATCAGCCACCTCCTCTATCTGCCGGTGGTACATACCGTGCAGGGCCCTGTCCTTCCATGATGGTTCCTTGTCTCCCTCCTCTTTCTTGGGTTTCTGCTGCCTGAGGTATTCACTGAGCACTCGGTCAGTTGGGGCCATCTTCCCAATGTATTCTTGGATGTTCGTTGTCTCATCCTGGACTGTGGTGCTAACACTCACCAGTCCCCGGCCCCCTTCCTTGCGCTTAGCGTACAGCCTCAGGGTGCTGGACTTGGGGTGAAACCCTCCATGCATGGTAAGGAGCTTTCTTGTCTTTATGTCAGTGGCTTCTATCTCCTCCTTTGGCCAGCCTATTACCCCAGCAGGGTACCTGATCACGGGCAGGGCGTAGGTGTTGATGGCCCGGATCTTGTTCTTACCGTTCAGCTGACTCCTCAGGACTTGCCTGACCCTCTGCAGGTACTTGGTGGTTGCAGCCTTTCTAGCGGCCTCTTCATGGTTCCCATTTGCCTGCGGGATCCCCAGGTACTTGTAACTGTCCTCTATGTCTGCAATGTTGCCTTCTGGTAGTTCAATCCCCTCAGTTCTGACTATCTTCCCTCTCTTTGTTACCATTCGACTACACTTCTCCAGTCCGAACGACATTCCAATGTCATTGCTGTTGTATAGCCTGGTAGTGTGGATCAGTGAATCGATGTCTCGTTCACTCTTGGCATACAGCTTGATGTCATCCATGTACAGGAGGTGGCTGACAACTGCTCCATTCCGTATTCGGTATCCGTAGCCAGTCTTGTTAATGATCTCACTGAGGGGGTTCAGGCCTTTGCAGAACAGCAGTGGGGACAGAGCATCTCCTTGGTAGATCCCGCACTTGATGGTGACTTGTGCTATGGGCTTGGAGTTGGCCTCTAGTGTTGTACGCCACATCCCCATTGAGTTCCTGATGAAGGCTCTTAGGGTCCTGTTGATCTTGTACAATTCTAAGCATTCCAGTATCCAGCTGTGGGGCATTGAGTCATAGGCCTTCTTGTAATCAATCCAGGCAGTGCACAGGTTGGTCAGTCTGGTCTTGCAGTCTCGGCTGACTGTTCTGTCTACCCGTAGCTGGTGTTTTGCGCCTCTGGTATTCTTGCCAATCCCTTTCTGTGCCCCATTCATGTATTGACCCATGTGCCTGTTCATCTTAGCCGATATGATGCCTGACAGGAGCTTCCATGTAGTACTGAGGCAGGTTATTGGTCGGTAGTTGGATGGGACCGGTCCCTTCTTGGGGTCCTTGGGGATCAGGACCGTTCGACCTTCGGTTAGCCATTCCGGGTGTCTCTCGTTAACTAGCAGCTGGTTCATTTGTGCTGCCAGATGCTCGTCGAGTGCAGTCAGCTTCTTCAGCCAGTAGGCGTGAACCATGTCGGGCCCTGGTGCTGTCCAACTCTTCATACTGGAGACCCTTTCTTGGATATCTGCCACTGTGATGGTTACTGGACCCTGTTCAGGGAGGTCGCTGTGGTCTGCCCTCAGATCCACTAGCCACTGAGCATTGCCGTTATGGGTTGCGTCCTTCTCCCATATGCTCTTCCAGTATTGCTCCGTCTCCAGCCTTGGTGGTGCTGTTCTCTTATTGTTCCCTTGCCACTGAGAGTACACCTTTGCTGGTTCTGTGGAGAACAGCTGGTTTATTCTCCTGCCTTCTATCTCTCTGGTGTACCTCCTCAAGCGGCTGGCCAAGGCTGTGAGTCTTTGCTTGGCAGATATATATATATATATATATATATATATATATATATATATATATATATATATATATACTGGTACAACACACAAGACTGTTATTAAGCTAAAGCTAAGCGTGGGCTTTCACATCTACTGCTGCAGAAAAAAAAATATGCAGCTGTATCATGTTGGACTTTGTTTATATCTCATTTCAAGTCCAAGGTGGCTTATTCCTTTTAGTAGCAGTCGGAGAAAATCAATAGGTAGAATAATGATGCTGTTGTCTGTACTGCCTCCACGCCTTTATGTTCACTGTCATCAATTTAAGCAGACTTTAGACCTCAAACCGGGTTTTTATTCATTTTCGCTTATTTATTTGCAACCACTGCTGGTATATGGGGACATGTGCGTAGTGTGTGGGCTGTAAGTATGTGTGCGTGTGAGCTGGAAGAAGCAAGAACATGAAGGAGACACTATTAGAAAATTAGAGAGGAGGAGGAAAAGAGAGAGGAGGTGTGAGTGAGAGAGGTGGCAAGAGATCAGAGAAGAAGGTAAGCGTCTTTTGAGGTGAGATTTTCTGACAGGACTGCTCAGCATGCTACACAACTACAAGCGGGAACAAAATTCAAGATGGCTTTGGTTGAAGAGGTAGGCTAGTGGTCCTCTTGCTCACCACCCTGCATAATGATGGGAAAAGAGGAAATGTTCTTACTCTGAGCCGGAGATAAAAGGATTTGTAAGGGTATGTAAGTACAGAAGAGGAGTCGAGAGAGCGATCAATAATTAATTTACTTTCAACAGTCAAGGGCAATTAACACGCTTTTTTGCCCATTACCCGCCTAAAAGGGCCGACGCTGTGGCTCTAGCCCCTAATCTCGCTGACCATTGTCACAATCGAGGATTACACAGCTAACAAATCGATGTACACACATTGGAAATCACAGGCACTTCCCTAAATGCTGGAGATTTGGATTAGAGGCAGTTTTGTATACTTACAAATATAGACCATGCCAGATTTGTTGCATTAACCTTTGTCCCGAAGAAGAGAGCGAGCGGGTTTTTGTTTGTTTCGCAAACAATATCACGCCCCAGTTATCCGTCACAAAAAAGCAAATGCCTCAAATGAAGTGGCATATCAGCATCTGATTTAACCTAACATATTTCGAGCAGAAAAGGATGAGTCAATACAGCGTGACCAAATATCCAGCACTGTACAAAAACTTGGAGCCATCTTTAAACTGTTCTAGTAAAAGTGGTAATAAGTGCAGATCTATATATCCACCAGTACATCTGTACAAGTATATAAGGCAAAAACAAAGGTTGTACACTTCTAATAAACTTAAAAGTCATACATTTGTTATGACCACCTTTATTCTACAACGCAGTCTGAACTCGCTTTGCCTAGCTTTCTTGTAATTCCTTTAATTAGTCTTTGGGAATAGTTGTCTGGGCTTCTTGAAGCACATTCCAAGGCTTTTCTTTGGATGTTGGCTGCCTGACAAGATCCCCAACACCACTGACTGAAATACAAACCTTGACAGAGCCACCACTGTGCAGATGGCTGGAGGCTCTCACTGATGTACCTCCTCCATCTGACCTCCTCCATACAAACTAACCACAATTTGAACAAATTTCAAATTTGGATTCATCACTTCAGAAGACCTTTTGCATCTAATTTCCAGCCCAGTTCTTGTGTAACTTGGCATATCTCAGCCCTTTTGCCTGTTTTCTTCCCTAAGAACCGCTTCTTGACAGCCACCTTTCCACTGAGACCATTTCTTCAGTGAACAGTAGATGGATCAAGGGCCAGATGCATCTCTCAGCTCCTGTGTCACATCTTCACTGGACTGTTTGAAATGTTTTTCAGATACTGTTCATTTGCTGTTGATAGTTTTTTTTGTTAATCCTGCCACTGCTTTTTTTCTCCTCCGGTTTCCTCAAAATCATTGTACGCCATGCTGAGATATACCAAGTTTATTGGGAATCACCCTGTTGATGCAAAAATAGCGTTTATACTTTAGGTTTTCCTAGATTCAGCTAAAGAAATGGGAACAAGTGATGTGTTTTTGTGACAGTGGCTCAACAAACAAAAATACATTGCTTTGAAACCATCAGGTACAAGAACTACACGGAAAATAAGTGGCAAAAGCATGTCCAAAGGAATATATATATTATATATGTTCCTGTTTTTTAAACAGGCACAATGAGTGCTTTGAAAGTGTTTCAGTTATGTCCCAAATATTAGTGATATGTTATCCTCATCACAAGCTCTTGCAACCAGTGAATGATTTCCCAGATCTCCAATCCACTCACTCCACTGCGTTCATCAGCATTTCTTATAGGGAATATGTTGCCAGGGAAACACCATTTAGCCACGATGAGCTGACCGCAGAGTCGGGATCAAACTCTGCATAAGAAGCAGCAGCTCATCCTGCCACGATATTACCTGATGTAAATGTGTTGCAGATAAAAAGAAAGAAAGAAAGAAAAACTAGGTCATAAAACCAAACCTGTCCACAGAAGGAAGCTAAGAGATGGATGATACCCAAAGCTTTGAGGAACGAATTTAACATAGATTTGATTCTGGAGTTGTGACACTAGTGATTACTGCTGAAGCTCATTTAGCTAAATAACTGTCAAACTGAATATATGTACAAAAACTGACGAAAGGGAATAAGTGCTTTTTTTAAAAGAGCTAGTTGCCAGCTGTGTTACACACAAACACATTACTGTTTCACCAACTGGGTCAGTGCATAAAACTGCCCGAAGCAGGTAGGAGTTTGTTGTTTCGCTCAAGGTCAAATCAGCATGGATGGGAGCATTGCTTATGATGTGGAAAAGACTTTGTTTACTTTTCCTGTATAATAAAGACCTGAGGATTATTTTCCCTAACTACTTTTTATCCATTTTACATAGGTTAATTCCTTCCCTCGGAGACTCTAATCAGTAGTGTTACTGCTTATTACTGGGTTTTGCACAGTGAAAGAGTTTTCCAGCAGACATACAAAAATCAGTGCTATCACATTTCAACACAGTTTATAATTTTCAAGAAGAAAATACAAAGCAAGACAAAAACCAACTGAATGGATTAAAAAAAAAAGAAGTTCTGGTGAACCAAATTTGGTGATCTGAATAGAAAATTAAAGTTGATTCCTAAAATTAAGGATGATTTGCGATTCTTTTGAAATGATTAAAATCTTTAAGAAAGGGTTCAGAGGCTTACGGTAATAAAAGAGCCTTTGATTAGTCAGAATCCATGTTTTCTGACTGCTGATGTTTTCAAGGGTGACTCATAGTATTTTTCACTTCACTCTTCACAAGTAAGTGATTTTTATTTCTCTTTATTTCTCTGCGGCATGATGTTTGTCAGCAGCCTGCTGATTCTGGTGCTGCTTTTTTGTTCAGGGCACGAATGCAATTTAAATCAATACAACAACACCTGGTGAAGCAGTGGTAACAGAACTAGTCCTCTGACCAAAAAAGGAATTGTTCATTTATAATTTCAGGTATGGGGTATAAGAATGAAAGCCTTAAATATTTATTTGGATTTTTGTGGATCCAGAAGGAAGTCACGAGGGTACATAGTTTCAGATCAGTAATATATTTACTTCACATCACATTGTATTGCATTGCAAATGTTTTGCCATCTCCATTTTTTTTTTTTTTTTTTACCATTTTTAGTATATTTCCATTGTTCAAATAATTCGATGGATTTTCATGTCAGTTTGAGTTCAAGAAATTCATAAAAAGCTAACGTTCACTTTGTTTGCTTTGCTTATTGGCATATAAGCTATTGTCTGCATGCAGATTACATCAACTGTAGCTGCTAAGGACAATCATACTGTATTCTAGCACTGCAAGTCAGTGAACTGCTAAATAAATTAGCTTACTGTGGCTGTTCACTTCATTGAGTAATGCCATTTTGCAGGCACAGATACACATGATCTATCCTTCTGCTGAAGGGTACAGGCAGCTTATTATTAACATTAGTGTTAGCCATTTTGCAGTCTGTTCACAGAAAAGGCTGAGAAATATGTGACAGAACGTGACATTTTTTTCCCCTTGTTCTAACGCATTAGGGTTACGTCTAAAAATATTCAGACTCTGTGATCAGCTGCTGATGTACTGTTGTTACGCGAAGAATAATGAAACTACTGTGGCAGACATTTTTGCTTTGGAAACAATCAAGTGGTACAATGATCAGTATTTGAATGAAAATGGATCATTTGAATAATCCTGGTTGTACTTCCACAAGTTGATTTGTGTTTGGGTAGTAAAATAGCTTCTCTATACTTGGAAACAGTTCTGTTTGAAGCAGTTATGAGCGAAACTAGTTTGTGCTGGTGTTAGCCCCACAGCCTTTCTCTTTGCAACAATTTAAGATATATAGAAATTATTCATATTACAGCTTTAAAAAAACGTTTATTCTGAATTAATTAAGGGCAATGGATGAAACACAGAATGTAGAAGCACTGTTCACAGGTATAGCAAACAGACACATATACATTTACCTTCGTGTGACGTAATGTGTGTAATGTGAAATGATAATATTAACACTTTTTTTATGTGACAAACTTTATATTTTGACGTATAAAGTGTCCTGAAAATGTATTTGTCCCCATCTGGACTTTTAAATTTTTTCATGCTCAAAATGCTCCAGTGCTGCTTGAGCAAAACAACAACTTAAAACAACTACCCAAAGAAGAGTGGGTCACAATTCTACCACAAGAACTGTGGCCAGTTATTCTAAATGCTTGACTGTAGTTCTTGCTGCCAAGGGTGGCACAACCTATTATCAGGTTTACGGGGTAAATACTTTTCCACATTAATATTAGGTTTGGATTTTGTCTTCCTTTAATAAATTAAATAATCATTTAAAAACTGCATTTTGTAATTAGTTTGTATCTACTTACTTTGTCTAATATTAAAATGTATGTGTGTCATATATGCAAAAAAATACATGAAGGAGACACAAATACTTATAATGTACTGCAGTCAACTCAAATATTTCCCTTTTTTATCAACACCAGGGGCTTAATATATGTCTTTCGTGTACTACTTCTAAGACAGAAACACCAAGCAGCCTGCATGTGAGTCTGATCTGAAAGCACAGGACCTGAGTCTTATGCAGTCAGAACTCTAGGGCTTGTGCATTTGTGTGCAATTGTGCACACTTATATGTGTCTGCGTGATATGAAGCCCTCTATATACTACTTGGCAAATGAGTGGATCCCTCCCTCTGGTTCACACAGAAAGATGACAAGATTATTATTGACTCTAGGACTCTGTCAGCAGCACCATGGATAATAACCTACCTACTGAGACTAGCTCAGAGTCCTCAAAAGCAGCCGCTGGTGAGGTACAGTGAACGAGTAGTTCAGTGACACATCTGTCATGAAACACAGAGGGAATCAGCACCTCCTGCAGATGCAAGGAACTATCTGCAACCTTTTATGCTGCAGCTTCATCCAACGTGGTGTCATGTCACTGTGTTTATAGCTGCACTTGTGCATATGAGGTGGGCTGGTGAACAGGAGGCTGACAGTTGCCTAAAGCAACTAGGGGGTGGGGGGCAGAGGGAGTTGGGGTTTCTTGGTTGGGGGGGGATATATAAATAAATAAGGCACCCAGCTGCTATTTACAGATATCTTCTTTCCCTGGTGTGTGCAACAGAGACTCACTCAGTGGAATCCCAATTTCATCTACCAAAACATTTATGGGGGATTCAAGAGTGAAAGCTGAAGTCAAGTGTGTAGCTAGACTGCCTCCTGGTGGACAGTTTAGTAAACGAAAAGAACCTTTCTGCCTTACTCACATGGCAACATAACTGCTCATCATTAATTACACTCATAGCAACAATGAGATAGATAGATAGATAGATAGATAGATAGATAGATAAGATTCTTGAATGACATGAATAATATTTCCAGCATTTTCTAAGAATCATAACAGGATCCTCAAAATTTAAAAATACAAATCGAAAAAAAAGAAGGGAAATATACGTTACTCCTGTTTAATTTGCACCTGATTTTCATGGGAAGCACATTAATGTTGTGACTGTCAATTTTAGGTGTCAGATCAGATTAGCAATTCCATCTGTCAAGGCATCAGAGACATGAAATCCACAGACCTCAGGTGTCAGCTGTGTAAACAAGAGGAGCACAAGAGGTGCTAATCAGCTAAAAAGGCATATGAAGAAAAGCAGGTTGCACAAACTCGTACTAAATATGCTAACAGATGATCATAATGCAGTGTCAGGCATCTTATTTGCTTTGAAATTATTAAAATAAAGGAAAGGCAGACACCCCGGTGACAACAGATATATAATAATAAGTTAAAAACAATGGGACATGTTTGATAAAATAAAGAAATATATCTTATTTGAGATTTTATTGGATGCTGTATCATAGTTTTGCCTATCCAAAGAGACAATTAAATCCCATCCATCCATCCATCCTATCCCTGCTGGCACTGAGTCAGAGGCAGTGACACTGAGTGTGGTAAACTCAGTATTTATTCACAAGTCTATCACAGGCAAACATTATAAGCAAGACAGCATTCACAGCCACACCTACAGAATCAACAATCAATGTAACATGCTTGTCTTTGGATTGTGCGATGGAGGCGCAAGCAAAGAAAGACACACCTTTATACACTAAAAAAGAAAATGATCTCACTGATCAGTAATACAAGAACAGCATCTGAGAAGAAGGAATCATTTGGAGGAAGTCAAAATGGTTCATTGATATCTACATTGCAGAGTGGAGTCTAATGATGGTAGGAAATAGGACAGGACTGCCAGAGTCAAAATGCTGGTGATGTCAGAGATGAAGCAGGTGAAGGAAGATCTCTAGGTGGGTTGCACTAATGAGAGTCTTACAGCATGACAGAAGAGCACTGAGATTTAAAGCACACAGAAGAGAGGTGGATTGACTTGCAGAAGGTGGGCAAGAAATTGATTGGATCAGACAACAAGTCTGACAGTGTGGGGAAGCGGAAGTGATGTAAAGAATAGATTAGCAGCCTGAACACCCAGGAATCCAGGCAGATGAATGAATACAGATTCTTTTTATTGAACATACGCATAAGCTCCATTTAGTGTATCTAAAAATGCATTTATATGACCTGACATAACTGGCTATAAAAACAGTTATATAGGCAGTTATATTGATTAGTACTTATGATAACTGCAGCATTACATTAAAGAGTGGGATATTAGTAAATTGAGCAATCTTTTGCTATAGTTGCAAAGGCTGACATTGCTATCTGAATCTATCCAAGATGGGGAAATGCAGTTGGATATCATTTAAACTAATGCAAAGTCACCTATAAAACTTTTGACTCAATGTCTTATGACAAGATCTTCAACCAATCCACCATTTTCTTTCAAAACTACACAATAAAACCAGAGCTTATTGTGGCACACTCACAGCTTGCCATGAGTATAAGAATGGAGTTTACAATAGTTTAATATATTGGAAATAAATTGCAATGGCTTGGCAACAGTGGGGAGAAAGAACTTCCTTTAAAGAAGAAACTTCAGGTAGAAGCCGACTCAAGGAGTAGCAGACATCTAGTGCAACTGGTTGAAGGGTGAGGGGAACGTCAGGTGACTAGGCTATGCCTATAGTTAACTAAGGAAGAGAGCAGACAAAAGTTGATGTGGTATGAAAACAAATAGGACATGAAAAGAGGGACGTGGAGAACTGCTCCGTGTATCATAGGAGGTCCGCCAGAAGCTTGAGCCTGTAACATCACAAGAATTTAATCAGGTTCCGACCCTAATTATAAGCTTTATCAAAAAGGGACGTTTTAAGTCTAATCTTAAAAGTAGAGAGGGTGTCTGTCTCCCAAATGGGGATAATGAGGTAATATGAACTCTTTAAGATATGACGGGGCCTAATCATTCAGCACTTTGTATATGAAGATGATTTTAAATTCCATTCTGGATTAAAATTGAAGCCACTGAAGCTAATACTGGAGAAGAGATAACTATTTTTTGAGTGCCTTGTCAGAACTCTTGCTGCAAGGAGTTTTTAGGACAACTTGACAGTATGAAATTACTCTGTGTGTCCACCCTGGAAGTAAACCCATGCACTAGTTTTTTTTAGTGTCAGTCAAATACAAACAATATTTTGTCAGCCCTGCACAGACTTGGGGAAAGCAGTAGTAGTTTGTTTAGTGTGTAAGCTTAAGGACATAACCTGGTCCAAAATGGCAGTACTGGAGTAGCAGTAGAGTCCAAGGTGACACCATCCAAAGGTTGAGGTATGAGGTTAGACATGATTCATGGGGCCATATGTATTTTGTCTGCATTGCAAATATATGAAATATAAAGGCTGTAGAACAAGCTAACCACTAATTGCAGTGTTAGCAGTTTGATACCCTGCCCCTTTCATGTGCTCAAGTACCACTGAGCAAGACCATGATCCTGCAGTTTCTCCCAGTGGTGAGCAGCACTCATGGCAGCTCTGTTACTATTGGTGTAAGCATGTGAATGAGTGGAAAAGAAGCATAATGTCAAGGGCTTTGTAGAACACAGCTAACATTTAACAGTGCCTTGTAACTGCAGAACATTTACTATTCACTCTGGTCTGCATTAAACCAGAGATTTAATGTGTTCAATTATCTTCACTTGTTCAACATCAACAAATAATGTTTTGAATATCTACCAGGGAGCAAAATGAAAATGCTCCAAAGCTTTCAGCAAGGAATACTTTTGATGAGGTAAAGCTTTTTCTTATAACCTCAAGAGACTTTCTTGTAGCTCTCTTCTAATTTCCTCCAAGTTGTCACGTGTGAAAACGTGACCAGATAGATTGTGTCAATTACAAGGATGCTTATTTCAAATGGACAGGAGGGCCTAAGCTGCTGTTGCTCTAAAGTAACAGTCAATTGATGTCATAGATTACTTAAAACCCCCTTAAACTGCAATTTGTGCAGCCTAATAAAGGCACGGACCATAAATTAGTGATGCAGCGGTTCCCACTGAAACCGCTTAATCTTCCTCAATATACTGTAGTTATAAAGCCAGCAAACAAAATTGGAACACAAACCCTACAATGCTAGAGAAAGAAACAGGGGCAACTTTATGATGATCATCACTTACAGCTGCTTCGTGTAAACCTTTAATTATTGAAGAACAAAATATCAAACCTTGTTTTTACAATGTCTTTTCCTAATGCTAGGATACTGAGTCTGAGGATCTCAGAAAAGTTATGTGATTATTATTATTATTTTATTTATTTATTTATTTTAAATGGTGAACAGGGCATCATAGGATTAAAGAAAAACCCTCATAAAACACTATTTAAGGCTGAAAGCATTTTAGCAGTGCGTCTCTAAAAAAATTAATTTCAAAAAAAAAAAAAAAAAAAAAAAAAAAAAAACAACACACGTCATGAAGCAGCAAAGTTAAGTTTGGACACAAGAATCAAACCTTTTTTTCCCCCCTGAAATCAGTTTCTTTCATAACAGACATTTGCAATGCAGAAAAAAAGTAACTTCTCCTAACCCACTGTTGAGTGCTTTGTAGAGGCTTTAAAACATTTTCTGACAAGTTTATAGCACACCATGTTGACAAAAAAAACAAAAAAAAAAAAACACCAGAAAAAAAACAGAAAAAAAAAAGCCACTGTACAAGTTTATTTACATTGCCGCTCTGTACATTTCAGAAATACCAGGCAGGGATTTACATTAAAGGCACTGTTTCATCCAACAATATTCATTTTGTCACAAAAATGTGGAATGGAAATAACTGTTTGCATTGTTTAACAAAGCTTAACCATGTTCTAGAAACAAATACCGTGCAAAGAAAGTGAACAGCCTGGCTGTTCACTTCAAGAAACAAATGCTGTATAACACGCATGTTTTGGAAAACACATGCACCGAACACATACTTTGGCCAAAGAAAATAAATTTTATCTATCATGGAACACTGATGTTGATGTCATTACAGAGATGTGAAGTTTTAACTCTTTAGACACTCACATGAACCCCCCCCCCCCCCAAAAAAAAAAAAAAAAAAAAAAAAAAAAAGCTATTTTATCCCTCTCCCCATGTTTTCCAAAAGATCGAAGTTACATTCAATTTAAAAAAAAAAAAAAAAAAACCTATTTGGAAACACAGGAAGGCTTGGTTGATAATCCTTGGATCCTCAGGCAACAAACTTGTTCTTGGTTGTTGAGCCACTCTTTGTGGCCGTGTCTGCATGTGACTGGTAACCAATGATCACTTTTGGTGGAACGCCTAGCCTTTCTTTATACACACGCCTAAAAAAGCAAAGACATTTTACATAGTAGCTATGAGACAAACTCAGTCATTTAAAAAAAAAAAAAAAAAAAAAAAAAAAAAAAAAAAAAAACACAACCCCACACGTTTGTTATATCTTCCTGTAACAGGCTTCTTACTCCAAGACTAATACTATATGATACTACAGATCATTCTGAATCATACTTCTAGACAGAAGAGAGAAAAGAAAAAGAACAAAAACTTGCACAACAGCATCTAATGTGCTCAGATTTTTTTTCCTCATCTTTAATTGTGGCATTTTCAACTTACCCTATGTGTGTGATGGCCTCTTTATTTTCATAGTCTGTAGTCCATATAGCCATCTTATCACCTTTGGCTCTAACATTAATGACAGCTCCACAAACATCGTCACTGTAGTCGTCAAAAGCTTCTCCAACAAGACACAGGAGCTGCAGGAAAAAATGAATTTTTAAAAGATTTGTTATTGTGGACACATGTTTTTGTTTTAAATGCAGTTAGTACCTGAAAAGTTGTGTGCTTAGCATTCACTGGCTTGTCACAGTTGTGGTTTGCTATTATATATAATTTAAAAAAAAAAAAAAAAAAAAAAAAAAAAAGACTGCTACATGGAATTCATCCTATTATCTACACCCATTTACACTGTACATGCCTATTGCCATGTGTCAAAACATACACTGTACAAGGCCAATAGATGAGAAGAATGATGACTCTGTTAGCGCAACCAAAAATACAAGAGGGCGCAACATACCGTCTCCAACCAGAACCGATCCAGGTCTACTTTACGTTGCTGCTTGGACAGAGTTATCAGCCAGCGGCCGCCTCGCCGGTTCCTTTCATCTTCCCACATGGGCTCAATCCCATCCTGTATTCAAACACAAGCCCACACCATATACATCACTGTTGCATACAAGTCATCAAGAAATTAATACATTAACAGACAACTAATGTATTAACTAAAGTCACATGAAGCTGAATTACTGAGACTTGTATGCTCACAACTATCCTCATCTATGACAGCGGGGAGAGGAAAAAAGGACACAAAAACAAAACATACTCTATTGTGGGATTTTAAATTTTGGAAGGTTTTTCTGTTGAAAGACTGGATGAAGCATTTCAATAAACTGAAAAGCTGAAATAAACCAGTCAATGCACACGGACTATGCCATTTGTCAGCCTAATGCAGAAGATGCTCCTTTCCATTCTGATTATTCGATAGGTGGGGTCCACTTTCAGTGTTTACTAAAACAACTTTTGTGAACCAGAGAATAGGAAATACCAGAAAAATGTCATTTTACATGGGGATACTGCAAGTCCTGAAAGGGACAAAAGCACTTCTTACCTTAAATAAAGAGTAGTCACAGCCAGACATCAAGTTACTTGACAGCTGAATGTGATTGTATAATCTAAGAAAGAAAGCATTTTTTTAAAGAAAATTAATTTCATGCATCACCAGCAACCCACAGCTCGTCTTGGCACAACACACAAAAAAAAAAAATTCCTATTTCATAGACTCAGCATATGACTGAAGGCTGCGCAGGACAAACATAAACATCAAACACTGTTAGTTAAGTTGTAGAGAGTCTATTTTGTTTTTTCAACTGTGAGGCTCATATTTTGTGACAAGCTGGATTTGGCAGTGTTAGGAAGGTTTAGTCTGTTGCGATGTCTGGAACAGAAGACAACACAGGAAATACTTCTCTCTCCTTAAGAGAGAGAGATGCCATCACAATAAGGCGTTAACTCTGCGACAAACAAAATTTACAGTGGTTCATAACTTCTAAGGGTCACCATTGGCCCAGAGACTACACTATAGGATCTATAGTTTAAGGATGGGCATGCTTTTTTTCCAAGCTTAGTATAATGAGCATAGCATATGAACACATGCAACCTCTCCTCAATGAATAGGCCAATTTGAATTTCATTGAAACACACCAACACAAACAGGAATTATAATCAACATTTTTGCTCAAAAAAAAAAAAAAAAAAAAAAAAAAAAAAAAAAAAAACCATCCATACTATAATTCTAGCTTTGCATTTAAGTCTATGATACTGAGTGGCATGAACTCAACAAGTAACAAAAACGTACGCCCAGAAGTCCTCCACAGTGTCAAATTTGGAGATGAGACGAAGGTTGGCTTGCCACGTTTTGCTTTTGTCATTCTTGAAAAACCAAAGAGCCCACCTGGGAAAAACAAACAAACAAACAAACAAACAAACGTCTTACTACAGAGTATGACCACATACTGTCTACATTTGTCAGGTTGGTAGTGAAGAAAAATTTGCAAACTTTTACCACCTCACACATACTATATAACAGCAAAATTCATTTAAGGAGACTCACACTACTGGAATATAACAGTTTAACTGCCTTCAGTATTTTTGCAACTGTTATACATAAGGTAGAATGATACATTAATGTTATAAGCTGTATCGATTTATACTTCTACAAGAAAAGACAGACGTGGATAAATGCTTACCTGTTTTGTAGTGGGTGTTTGATGTACGTTTCAGGATTCACAACCTTCTGAACAGCTGTTTCACATTTCTCAGTTTCACCATTTGCAGGAACGGAATTTGACACCTAGAAGAAAAAGAAGTGCAAGTTGTTTTGGTATTTTAATGATTATAACCAAGTGTGTGCACACTGTGTCTGAGAGGTTTAGTAATTTAACGTCTTACGATATTTTATCGTTTCAACCCATGCCACATTATGCTATCGTGTCTACATGTTCAGGGCTTCTTTAGCCCTGTTGAGTGCTCCACCTCCCCGTGGAACCATGCTGACGTAAAATGGCTTGAATCTACAGACTTGTAGCAAACTTGAGAAAAGAAATAGGTTTTCTCGAAGGGTAGCATTTATTATCGTTTGCCACTTTAAATTGCATTATAGAGAAGATGTCTAGCTCATTCTTAAACACATTTCCCCACACTGACCAACATTTGGTTTCCAGCTAACGTTAGCTGGAACCCACGAGAGTCGTTACCGGTGTCCTCTCATTCATACAAGTATCTGAGTTCAACTCAGGGCACCGACCGGGGCATATACCCAGTCAACGCAGTGTTAACCCAGCGTAAACGATACTTTAAAAACAGTTACTGTAAATGGTCTTACAAGCAATATTGCTGATATTAAGATTTTAAAAACAACTGGCTATAATTTACTACGCTAAGTTGCTTGGCTAGCGAGTTCTGTTACCTGTCAGAGGTAAAGTTTACAAGATTTCTCAGACTCTCGATAATTTAGACTAAACTGTCGCCTAGTTGTCTTTTACCGCTGGTTAATTAAATACTCCATAAACGTGCTGTTTGAAAGATAAAGAACCGCATATAACCTATTCTAGCAAAGGGACTCACCACCAGTGCGGTCGCCATCTTCTGGAAATCACTTTGAGTTTTTCGCCGTGTGTTAAAATAGCTTGGATTGGGTCGTATGGTAAGCACAACACGCATGCGCAAGCAAATACGTACAAAATTAAATATTGGTTCAACGTGTGAGGGGGAAAAACGTCATCCTCCTTCAGGTTTGATAGCGTGGACAGTGGTTAGTGGAAATAAACTGAAGTGATACGAACGCACTGAATAAACTGTATTCATAATAATTATGTACATTACGCGAAAACTGGGAATCATCTTATGGTTAAGACTGAATATTTCACTGTAGCAGTGGGAACTTGTCGATGCTTTACTAAATAACAGTTTGATATGGACAATTATTCCTAAAATGTGTGGTTGCATTTAGGAAAAATCAGTAATATATATATATATATATATATATATATACATATATATATAAATAAATTTGTTCTTGTATTTGTAATTGTGAAGCCAGTGTGTTACTATTTGACTATGTGTGCCTCTGACCCAAACAGCCTGTCAGTTTATAGATACAGACCCCGATGTACATGACATTAGAATATCGTAAAGGCAATTTTTAAAATTCATTTTGTACCTGTATAGGAAAAAGTATGACGTCCATTGTCCATTATATGATACACAAGAACTGGAAATATGTGTGAGTGACCTGTGAGACCATATTGCAGTATGTAAGCAGCATTCTTAATTATTAATTTATTTCACTGTGGTATTATCTAACAGGTGCTTCCAAAATATAACAAATATTGGTGCCTTTATGTAAATTAATGATTAAATATTGCCATCTTGATATTAACCAACCAAATGTCACTGAAAGACGCTGCTCAAGAGCAGCCAACAACCAACAGAAAAGCAGAAACCTTTGGTTTTACAGAGGTTTTAATTGAAATGGATCAGTCAAACATATCTTACTGTTAGTAAAAACATCTAACAGTCAAAAGTACACTATCAAAACAAGTGCTGAGAAACAAGTGCTTTAACTATGGCAGGAGACTCTTTAAAGGCTGGATGTGAAGGATTTTTCTTTCAGGCACTTCAGAAAGTCAACACTGTGCGGATACTGCAATGAGAAGGGGGGAAAAAAAGAAAGTTAGGCTAAGGATGCAAGGCACTGCAGTTCAACAACAAAATACATTCACTACAGAGCCACTTCTATAAATTGAATTCTAATGTGCACTGTTTTTCCACACCTCTTTCCAGCATGCATGAGGTCAAATCCCTCATTGATCTTCTCAAAGGGCAGTGTGTGGGTTACAAACTCATCCACCTTCAGCTTCTTACTCATGTAATCTTCCACCAGTTTAGGAACACTCTCCACACTCTTCCACCCTGAGGGTGAACAACAAAACCAGTTTTACAACTGCGAACATCAGTAAGGCATGACTGAACCATTTTACTGAAATTGTTGAGGCAAAGCACCAATTACCTAGATAAAATAGATAAATAATAGGTCTTAATACAACTAAAAGAAGCTACAAAACTTAACATGCTGAATCTATGGGTTTAAAAACAGCACATGCATTCCAGTTTTCACATTAGCCAACAACAATAAGGCTCATAAAATACCAATATAGATTGTGTTTTCATTACAAAACAATGTGTCCTATCTGACCCCACTTAATAAAAGGTTATGCTTATAAAAAATACACAAAATAAAGACGAAAGCTGCAGCCAGATAATATTAAGCACTTTAAAATAAATCCTTTAACTCAGGCCGTTACCTCCAAAGGCTGTGCCTCTCCACACGCGACCTGTCACCAGCTGGAATGGTCTGGTGGAGATCTCCTGTCCAGCTCCAGCTACACCAATGATGACACTTTCACCCCAACCTTTGTGGCATGCCTCCAGAGCAGCTCTCTGACACACACAAAAAAACCCAAACAACAATAAATAAATGTTGTTGTTTTTTTAAACTTACCTTGTACACTACTTACAAAGTTACACCACAGTGCTATAAAAATTGAATTCTAATGTGCACTGTTTTTCCACACATCTTTCTAGCATGCATGAGGTTATGCATGCCGGTGGGCCTGAGTCTCACCATAATTTGCACATTTCCAATGCACTCAAATGAGTAGTCCACACCCCCGTCAGTCATCTCCACCAGAACCTCCTGGATTGGCTTGCTGTGGTCCTTTGGGTTTACAAATTCAGTGGCTCCAAACTCCTTGGCTTTTTCAAACTTATCAGGGTTGATGTCCACACCGATGATCCTGGTTGCTCCAGCAGCCTTGCAGCCCATTATAACGGCCAAGCCCACAGCTCCAAGGCCAAACACAGCACATGTGGAACCAGGTTCAACCTGAGTGAGCATGAGGTAGAATACAAATGTGAAAGTTTAAGTGTTGTGCCTACATGATAAATAACCATATAAACACAATAATCCAAGTATGAACTCTAAAATAGATTTGGCCTACGTATTGCTGTTCTCATCTTTTTTAAGTGTGTGTGTGTGTGTGTGTGTGTGTGTGTGTGTGTGTGTGTGTGTGTAAAAAACACACAATAATTGAAACATGGATCTTAACAGTTGCCTCCTTTATTATTCTTTCTGTAAAGACCTGAATACATCATTTAAAATTGAAGGACCTGCTAGCACATCAAAAACTATTTGCGTGAAACTGCAAATTAAGAAAAAAGAATCTATCAACTATTTTCTTATTACTCTATAGGTGAGACTGCGACAAACATGTAAAAAGATTGTAAATATTCCAATGAAATCTAATGTTTTGCACGATGTCTTTGCTGATGAGCAGCGTCATGTCATACCCACCTTGGCAGTATTAAGAGCAGCACCATATCCTGTAGAAATGCCACATCCGAGAAGGCACACTTTATCCAGCGGAGCCTTCTCATTCACCTTGGCCAGAGAGATGTCAGCCACTACAGTGTACTCAGAAAAGGTGCTGGTCCCCATGAAGTGATACACTTGCTTTCCCTTGCAAGTAAAGCGTGATGTCTTATCAGGAAGCAGACCCTGACCCTGGGTTACTCTGCAGGGTGAAGGGGGAAGGAAATGTGCAGATTAGCATGATGAAATGTGCAAAGAAAACATAATAGGTTCTGACTGAGCTTTTGTTGCCCTGTGGTGGGGCATCTTTCTTTAATGAAATTGTTATCACAAAAGTAGACTTCAGCACCTCAAGGTTACGTAAATAGGCCTTCATACATTACCTAATTTTCTGGCAAAGGTTAGTCTTGGGGTTTTTGCAGAATTTGCATTCACCACACTGAGGCACATACAACGGGATGACAGTATCACCTTGGAAAAAGAACAAGACAAAAACAACCCACATGCAACAAATATTTATTCCTAAGTATACCAAGAAGTAAAATATTAAAGTTTTAATGTTTTGTTTGGCAGTTGTTTACCTGGCTTGAACTTGGTAACACCTTCGCCAACACTTTCAACTGTTCCAGCACCCTCGTGTCCCAAGATGACAGGGAAAAGCCCCTCAGGGTCACTGCCACTCAGCGTGTAGGCATCTGTATGACACACGCCTGTAGCAAAGATCTGAAAGACACAGTGTCACTTAAAGTTCACGTCAGGCATGGCTGCTGGATGGAAGAGTATAATATTAGTACTACATTTAAAACATTATGTTGAATTGAACTTAAACCTTATTTATGAAAAAAAAAAAAATCACTGACTAATTTAACATGTGGTTTCAAACCTTAAAAGCAAAAGCCTGGGGTTGGTGGGATTAAAAGAATAAAGAGCAAAAACAAATTGTTTATTTTTCTGCTTATCAAATAACACTTTCATAGGACTCTTCCTTGTTCATGCACAGCTCTCTTAAGGATGCGGTCTGGACTTCCAATGATTGCAACAGCTTCATTCTTTTCTTTCCACCCATTCTGAAAAGCCATGTCCAAATTATCACCCCACTACCATGTTTGACAGCTGGTACGAAGTGTTGTGCATTGTGACCTAACATCTTCACTCTGTTATCACCTCTTCAAAAGGAAATTGTTCCAGACATCTTGTGCTTCATTCAGATACAAATTTGCTAACATTAAGCTGTTCTGCTATGTTCCTTGTAGGGAGAAGAGGCTTTCTCCAAAAGAAATTGATGCTCAGATCCTTAAGGTTTCTTAAAGCCAAACACCCAGGTCTTTATGAGGAATTTTTGAGGCTCCTTTTTAAACAGCATTGAAATATGAATATAAATTTAATATATTTAATAATGGCCGTTTTACAATTGGCAATTACCCGATAGCCACATTAGCAGCCTGTTATTATTCAGGTAGCAGCTTATAAAATGATATGGTTAATGTGGGAGTTAGGCAGCAAATGTCAGTCCTGCCCATCGGTGATGTTAATAGGCAGTGTTAATGCTATATTTTTTTTTTTTTAAGTCTCAGAATGAAGCTGAGAGAGGTCTGTCAGCAACTACCCTGAAACAGTGGAAGCCTACCTCTATTTGATCAACAGCAAAAACATGGTAACCAGGAGCACAGGAAATAATTATAGATGTAGGTGAATACACTTACAAGGACTAGTATTGTTCTCATCTTTATTTTATTTTATTTAAAGAAATGCCCGTTAATTTTAAAAGTTTTGGCAGTAATTTTTAAATGTTCTCCATCCTGTCAAAAGTTTTTCAGTAATGAGGTGACAAGTCTACTTTCATATTTCAATTTTATTTATACAGCGCCAAATCACAACAACAGTTGTCCAGCTTCTTTTGTACCTTCATCAGCTTTCATATTTAACACGCTAACTGAGGCCTGTAGAGCCTGAGATGTAGCCTGACCTTGGGGTGAATTTGCTGGGGCATTCACTCCTGTGAAACTTCTAGCACTGTATAAATACTTCAGACAAGCAAACTGCCAAAAAAATCTGCTTTAATAGAGGAAGCTACACTTGCTGATGATCCTTTAATTAAGTGCATTTGATTAGCAGCACCCGGCTGCTACTTACCCTCTTAATTCCTATGGGAATAGTAAAGGTAGTTTTTCAAATGATTGCCTAGAGTCCTATGAAAGCTATTTATCACATGACTATAGCAACATATCTTAAAAGAATACACAAATACTGAATGAATCTAAAATGAACATAGTTTTGTTTTGTGTTTTTATTCAGTTGCATTCAAGTCAGGCTTTAGATTTATGAACGAGTCTGATGAGCTGAGTTACCTTAATGCGAACTTCATGGGCCTTAGGTGGGGCTACCTCCACCTCTTCAATAGAAAGAGGTTTCCCTGGCTCCCAGGCAACAGCTGCCTTGCACTTGATTACCTGAAGGCAAAGGACAGTATTTTTCCATGTCTACATGTACATGTTTTCCCAAGTCAAGTGAGTAGCTGCAGCTGTGGGTTGGCTCCAGCTTTACAGTCCCTGTGGCAGATCGAGCTAGTTGCACCCAGCGTAGTTAGCCTTTGCACTCTGTCAAAGATTATGCATCTCTAAGATTCTTCCTGATAATGTTTGCTTTAATAGTATTCAGCCTACATAACCCCCAATAGCGCCGTCAGTCTTGATGCTTTTTAAACCATGCCATCACTATTATCACTATGGCTTTTAAGTGCTGCAGCTACTTGCAAAAAACCATTTGCCGCTGACCCACCAAAGATCCCTGTTAAGTAATCGAACAGTGATTCTTTGTACTTCATTCAGAGCAAATTAATGCGTGCATGCTAGCTTACAGAACTTGCCAGGTTTACAATAAACTTGAACTTTAAGGCAACTTTACGACTAATGCACAAACGGAAACTTTGTTTGTTTTTTCATATATTTCTTACACAGCCTTTGTGAACAGTACTCACTTCACCAGCTGTCTCCATGCTCGTTGTTTCTAGAGAAGAAGACGGGCCACTGAGCAGCCGTAAAGGAGTTAACCTTCGGACCAATCAGATACGAGAACGCCTAGCGTACGCATGACGCATTTGGGAGCAATGAAGAAAATAGGCCAAAAAAGGGCGCTTAAGAATTTCAAATAGTTGCATGCTGCTGGTACTACTTATGTTACTACTAATGATAATAATTTTAAAAAAATATTTAAAAAAAAAATACTTGTGAATAAAACAAATTAATAAATGAAAACATGTAGGCTGCAATCTTTTATTTTTTAAACACTTTTCAGAAATAACTTCAGTCATTGCTGAATGTCATCATTGACAGTGGGGACTTTTGCTTTTTGGATGCTGGAGAATATGTTATGTTTATCTTTAAAAGTTTACTGATATATTTGTACAGTTGGAATAAGTACTAACTCTGAACTTGAACATCTTAGTACTTTGTGTTAAACTAGACAATTGTTAACGGTGCCAGTCAACATCAATAATAATAAATGATGTTCTTGACCAAACATGCTTCAGGTGTCTTTAAAGAGTGAGCAGGATTACAATGCAATTTGTGTTTTGAATTCTGTTTTTATATTTCATTTTCACTCACTTATGGCAGTTAAGCAGCACCAGGCATGCAGCTGAAATACTGTTTCACACACATCAAAAATTTAATTTGGAATAACAATTATAAGCTATCAAATTCACTTATGATAGACCTGTCATACAAATATTAAATATATATATATATAATGCCTAAATGCCAACCTTACACAGCTGACCTCCCTACCAGGCTCTAAATACACAACGTTTGACATTTCCTCACATACCGCACACACTCTGGTGTTTTCAGGCTGTATTCTGTATTTAACCTCGTCATATTTTCCTAATATCAGAGTTTCCTTTTTAAAATCAGTCACTCTACTTCCAGTAGTCTTGTCCTTGTTTCTGATTGGTGAGATACTGCCAGCATCACCTCCTTCATGTAAATAATGTTGATGATGTTAGGATAAAATAAAAAAAAAAAAAAAAAAAAAAAGCTAGATAAGGAAATTATATCTTTGATATGTTGAAGCTTGTTTCAAAGTATAGCACACTCTTCCAAATCTGCTTTTAAGCCTCATTATAAATCTAAAAATCAGAGTCACAAACCATTTCATTCTGCACTATATGAATAATTACTTCATTGGTGTTGTTTTCAATTTAGCACCTTTATTATTCATTTTGCACCTTTTTAAAAAAAAAATATAAATATATATATATATATATATATATATATATTTATTAGAATTGCTTTTAGTCCTTTTTTAGGCTCAGTTGTTTAGGTTTGATTCATCCAGAACCCAGGGTTGATTGAATGCTGTCCAGCTGTTACTCTGTTACACTGAGAAACTCACAGGGTTTAGTCTGAGAAATTGATCAACACACTGTGCCCAGACACAGGAAACAAGATTCACACTGAACAAGCTGAGTTGGCTTTTGTAACATGCCAGACTCATATAAGAAAGATATAAAAATGTGAGTTTCAGTTATTGATTTTTTACCTGCAAAAATCAGAAGGAAAGAAGAATCCTACTACAGTGTGGGAAAAAAAACAACTAAGAAAACTTCTTTCACCAGTTAAAAAAACTGCCAGTTAAACTAGCAGTGAGGACAAAGGGCCTCCTGAACCGCTCAGATCTGCAGCAGTGAGAGGAGCTGTATGCCACTGCTGCTCCTCTGCCCAGTCAGGAGGCTGTGGAGCAGGTGTCTGCTGTTGTCCATTATAGCTTTCATTTTGTTCAATGTATCCCTCACAACCACAGTCTTAAGTGTCCAGCCTCCTGCCAAGCACAGTTGGCTTGCCCACCAGCTGGTCCAGCCACTTGTTTTGTCTGTACACAGTAGCATAAGAGAGAGCACTGGCCACCACTGTGATAATCTCATCACACACACACCAGAGAACCTCAGCCTCCACAGGAAGAAGAGCTGGCTCTGCGCCTTCGTGTAGAGAGCATCAGTGTTCAGTGACCAGTAGAACTTCTCATCCAGTGGGACACCCAGATATTTATAAAAGTGCACTACCTCAATGTGCTGCGCAAGTATGGACAAGCCAGATGGTCCAGCCTCGATCTCCTGAAACCGTCACCTGCATCGTTTTAAGTATATTTTTTCTTTTTAAAAGCATGCCAAACAGAAACCACAGACTAAGCCCATAACACATCAATGAATAAGACACGTTTGTTTTTGTCACTCAGTGCATTCAAAACAAGTCAAAAGAAGAACATGATATCGATCACTTCCTCTTATGAGTTGCCCACTTCAGTCTTATAAAAAGAACACTGACAAAACTGTCCCCAAGTCACAAGTCATCCAGTCCTACTCATGCAGGACAAGAGATACGTCTTCTTGCCATTACAAGGAACCCAGTATGAGCACAAGGATTCTCTCGGCCTTAGTTTAAAGGGGTTTTGAAACATAACCTCCACTGGTTTGTAACTTGAGTTAAATAGAGCATATTTTTAGGTGACTTATAAGCAAGGAGATGCCCAAAGTAAGTAAAAACATAGTTGTGCCTGGTTTTTTTTTTGTTTCTTTTCTTTTAATTTCTATGTGGATAAAACTGCTGAATGATAAAGAAACAGCCACACAATTACAAAGCACATTTTTTAATTGAGGCATTTGATTGCAATGGTAACTCTTTATATTACAAACTACCAATGTTTTTAGCTGAAAACAAGTCTGACATCCTGCACATGAAGACATTTGGACATGGAGGTTTGTGAATATGTTCGAACGCCTGTCATTCTTCTCACAAATATACAATAATCCCCACAAATGACTCAAAAAGGTTCCAGCTGCAAGAATACATTTTAAATACAAATCTTGAAGATCCAGCAATCTTCTAAAACTGGTAAAAAAAAAAAAAAAAAAATTAAAATAGAACAGGAAAATCAACTCTACAAATAGAGACAATCTTCATATGAGTCCAACAGGCCAGGATCTGACACAGATCATAACCTTTTAGCTGCGAGAGTGACCATAAGGATGTGATGGTCACAATGAACCATCAGAGTCAGATCATCTCCCACCTATAAGAAAACAAAAGATCAACAAAGTTCAGACATAATAAACAAACCATGTGTCACATCAGGGAAAATAACCAAAACATTGTAAGACGATAGAAAACCTGCCAACCTCTGAATCCACGTCCACCACCGCCACCTCCTCTTCCTCTGAAGCCTCCTCCACCACGGCCTCCTCCTCCACCACGGCCACCTCCACCTCTGCCTCCTCGAAAACCACCTGAGACAAAAAGAAAGTAAAATTAATCAAACTACTCTTGCATGCATTAGGCTTTTTCCATTTTCAATCTACAAAAGTAAATACTGAGCAAAAACTGAGCAGAATTCCTAAAGAAAAACAAAAATGTCTGTTTTGTTATATATTCTAAACACGTAGCCAGAAGATTAAATTAAAATGAGAATGCCATCTTACCTCCACGACCACCACCCCTTCCTCCACCTCTACCCCCACCTCTGCCTCCTCTTGGAGGCCCCTTTTCTCCTGGTGGCCTCGGGAGGAATCTCTGCAGTGGTAGTAGCTTCATCGGATCTATATAAAACTAAAAGACAACATTTTGGTTAGAAATCTAAGATATTAAATTAGTCACTAGAAAAGTTTAGTGAGACATTTTTGGTACCTTTTGTAGTTTCTTGAATGAAGATGCCTTCATATTTTCAGAAAGTTTTACTGAGAAATACTGCAAAGGTGGGTTAAGGAAGCAACAAGAACACTGACAATGTCAAACAGATCCCCTACACCGGCTCAATCAAAGGTTTAGAGAAAAACAAAGACAATAGAAAGGATACAAAGTCTCTGAGTTGGCCAAATATCTCATCCACTTTTCCAATCTGCTCCTTGTTTTCCAAGTACACTGGGGCATTGAAATAGGGAACCTTGTTTTCCTCTGTTGTGCACTTGCAGACAATGTCATCTTCACATGGATGCATGAACTCTCCCACTGCTGTGAAGGGTGTGAAGACAATGAAACACAGTTAAAGTTTAAGACGTGCAATACCATGACTGACAACCAATTTAAATTTCTGTCTGGTTATAATACATCAGCATATGCTTGACTGCTCTGCAGTTCACTTTATGGGCATCCAGCACAAGGTTTCTGTAAGTCTGAAATTCTTTGGAGGCCGAGGGAATAAATGGGGGTTAAAGGAAGTGACCCAGAATATATGCTAAAACAGAGACTTTGAGGCACTAGAATATAAACATATAAAAACAAAGTTCAAATAAGTTGGAAAAAAATTGTTTTTGAACAGCCCAATGAGTAGAAACACAGATACATCTTTAACAATATTACAATGTGGACTTAAAAATATATTCCATGGCACCCTAACTCCTGGTACAGCATGTCATATTCACATTTTGTGGGATGATCATTAAATATATAAAAGATTGACCTTTTGTCTGTAATGCAGTTTGCATTTAAACACTTACATATTGCTCATATTATTATTACTATTGTTACTACTACTATCACCACTACTATTACTAATATTATATAACATCTTTGCAAATACAATAGTTTTCTGGTGTTTTTGGGACAACTTGGAAACATGTAGTTAAAGTTAATTAACATGAACTGGATCTTGAATGCCTCATGTAGGTGACACACGGTGTATTAATTTCATACTCTTGTCACATAGAATATCTACTGAAGTTCACCATTCACACACACCCAAAGGTCCACCGTTGTTTTAGAGTTGCCTGCTAACACTGACTGGAAATGTATGCTTCAGTGGGCAATGTACATAGCCGCAGACACTGAGAAACCCTATAATGCAACCTACCCTCATAAACTGACATGCACCTCCAGAAACTTAATTACATGTCACATCAACACTGCCCACTACAACCGTGAATGGCCTGTTGAATACCTTTGATTTCTCCTATGCATTTCTGGCTACTTTTTTGATGCAGTGCTAGAATTTGTCAATGACAGAATAACAATGTAAGGATCTGTTAAAGGAATAGAAACCATAATACGGACTCACAATTGGCAGCAAATTCCTAGAGGGAGATTGCCAAAACTATTGGAATGGACACTAGGGTAATGTACAAAGATGTGGAAAAACTAGAGGAACAAATATAAAAATGACAAAGCAAAGAGTGGCAACCCAGAAGGGGGAAAAAAACCTTTCTGGTATTTTTGTTTGTTTCTATCGTGACTGGCACCGCATGTAAACTGCCAGGACTCTACCACAAAGTAATTAACACAGTAAATGCTGGCTTGATAATGTCATCTTACATATGTTACATGGGCTTTACATAGATTCAAGCAAGATGGTGTGTGTGGACATCTGCATGCCTGCCTGTTCTTTTTGTTTGTTTTTGTGACTGCACAGACTAGTTCCTGGTGACTTTTCACCAAACATAGAAGTTTAGCTTCACATGTGTATAAAGAAGCACTCGGTTTAGCGTTTTGTTAGAACTGGGCTTACCAACAACATATTCAGGAGGTCCATAGTCTTGCTGTCTGTTGAAACCCCCTCTTCCACCACCTCGTCCAAATCCTCCACCACCTCTGCCTCCACCGTATCCTCCTCCACCTCGTCCAAATCCTCCACCACCTCTGCCTCCACCGTATCCTCCTCCACCTCGTCCAAATCCTCCACCACCTCGTCCTCCTCCTCCTCTGAACGACATTTTCCTCAAATACTCTGTAAATAAGAAATAACGAAAACACAAAGACGACACAGCTCACGTGATTTCATGCTTGAAGCTAAACACTTATGAATGAATTAGCCTGCCCATGATTCAGGCAAACTATGCCGACTTGGAAGCTCTTTCTTATGCTAGCTGAAGTCGTTAGCTCACGTTAGCATTACTCAGTCATTCAAAGTACGAATATTCATCGGTGTTTTCTAACATAAACCAACACGATACGTAGTCGTTTAAAAACATACACACCGAAAAAGTGCGCAACACTGTTTTTGCACAGACAAAGAAAATTACTCACAAATTTGACCGAGTGGCTAGACTTCAGACCGCCCTGCCGAAATTCCATGCGACTACAACACGTGTGACCGTAACGTGCCGTAAAGGCACCGGGCGGTCTCGGAAAGTGTCGTAAATGCGCTGACGGAGCTAAACCATTGAAGAAAAACTAGAATTAGAAGAGGGTGCAACCTGTCTGCTGTTTGACTCGGTCAGTTCAACCTTACCCACTCAAATGTTGATATAATGTAACTCGCAGCTGTTTTGGTGATAAGTGCAGATTTAATTATTCCTTTATTTAAATTATTTTGTTTAAATACAGGCTGTTTTATATGAAGACAGCATCTGTCAACAATGGCAACAGTTGGAAAGGTAAGAAAAAAGTTGTTTTTAAGCTTTTTTTTTTCTTTTTTACTATTTGTCTTATAAACAGCTACTGTTGCTTTTGGGGGTTCTGCTTTTCATTCGAAAGTTTTCTGTCATGGAGAGTGTTCGTTGTTTGTTTCCATCTGTAACAGCGCCCAAACACAGTCACTCATCCTTGGAAACTTGTTTGTTTTGTTTTGGGTTTTTTTCCCCTTTAGGTGATCACATGCAAGGCAGCTGTTGCGTGGGAGCCCGGGAAGCCTCTTTGTATTGAAGAAGTGGAGGTGGCACCACCTAAAGCTCATGAAGTCCGAATTAAGGTTGGGCACAGCTCAAATTTGTCAGCAATATGACAATACATATGATTTGCATATGATTAATCTTATTTCCTGTTAGTGTGACTGTTAACCACAGACACTTCCACTTCCTGAAACTGTCACATCATTTGGCACATCATTTGGTTTGTACAGGTTGTTGCCACAGGTGTGTGCCACACAGACTGGGAATACCTGTTTGAGACTGGAAAAGGGATGAAATTCAGACCATTCCCTTTGGTACTTGGTCACGAGGCAGCTGGCATAGTGGAGAGCACTGGCCCAGAAGTCACCAGATTCTCCCCGGGTAAAGTGTGCCACAACCAGTCAGATGACATTTGTCTTATTTCTCTTTTTTTTCTTCTCAGACTTACATAATTGTTTTGTTGTTTTCGCAGGGGACAAAGTTATTCCTCTTTTTCTGCCATACTGTGGGGAATGTGAACGCTGTCTAAGTCCAAAAACAAATCATTGCAAGAAAAACTGGTGATTTTATTTCCCCATTTTTGAGACAACCACATTTACTCTATTACTTAAAATGTGTTCACGTAAATACTGTTCTTTGTGGTTTTTAGGACAAATATGCAAGCTGGAGTTTTGGCTGATGGGACTAGCAGGATATCTTGCAAGGGACAGCAGGTTTACCAGTTCCTTGGAGTCAGTTCTTTCTCTCAATACACTGTGGTCCCCGACACCTCGGTTGCAAAGATAAGAAGCGATGCACCGCTAGACAAAGTCTGTCTGCTTGGATGTGGTGTCTCCACTGGTTATGGAGCTGCTATTAATGCAGGCAAGGTTAGAAAACTGAACTCTAAAGGTTCAAACTAATACTCTTAGAACAGATGTGACGAAGCAACAAATTAGAAAAGATATATTGATAAACATGACAATATATAAACAGCCAAGCATATTTTAACCAAAAAAAAAAGAAAAATTAGTGATATTTGTATTTGGAAGTTTTCTGTCTTACAATATGCTGCAAGACTGTAGTCATTTAATATCAACACTAGATGGCAGAAATGACATGAGTGCCTCTAAGTTTTCAGGATAAGGTGTTCATGTCAACTACTTTAATTTGTTACTTTATACAAATTCAAATAATGCAAAGTAGTCCCATAGTGCAATTGTTTACACATTTGTATAACATGTGAAATAAATGTTCCTGTTTTGGCTGCATGTGGAAAGAAATCTGCTTTAAAAATTGCCAAAGTCACTGAGGTGACCCTTTGTGAATAAGGGAGCAGCCAAAAGTAGGTCCACACACATTAACATAAATAAAATGACAAAATCAGGACACTTTTGTACTCATTTACTAAAAAGAAACCAACTAAAAATGAGTGGAAATCCTTGCATGCGTTATTTATTTAGACATAATTTTAATCAAGATTCACAGACCTGATAATATCTCATGTATGCGTTTAAAGGAATGTACTCTAAATGTTATATTTACTGTAAAAAAAACTATCTGTGAAAATGCTGAAATGATCTTTAAGAATTGTTAGTTGACTGGCTTCCAACTTTTGTGCGTTCAGGTTGAAAAAGATTCCTCGTGTGCCGTTTTTGGGCTTGGAGCTGTCGGGCTGGCTGCCGTCATGGGTTGCAAGGTTGCCATGGCGAGAAGGATCATCGGGGTTGACATCAACCCTGACAAGTTTGAGAAAGCCCGACAGTTTGGAGCGACAGACTGTATAAACCCAAGAGATTACAGCAAGCCTATCCAAGAGGTTGTGGTGGAGAAGACGGGTGGAGGTGTGGACTATGCGCTGGAGTGTGTTGGAAGTCCAGCTATCATGGTGGGTGCCTCATTTGAAATTTGGCATGCGATTGTGACAATGCAAATTAAGTCTTGTGACTATAATTGGAATACACTGTACAATGTGTTCCTTGTTAACCTAGATTTGATCTCTTTTGCAAAAGTGACACAAGTGAAACAGTTATATAATGATACAAATACAAAATGATAATTAGCTAAGCAACTGCTTCTGTCACCCTAGAATGCTGCATTTGAGTCCACAAGAGATGCCTGGGGTACTTGCGTCATTGCTGGATGGACAGAGACAGAAGTAATGAGCATTTCAGTTGAAAAGCTTCTCATGGGACGTACCTTAAAGGGCACTTATTTTGGAGGTGAAGTAAAAAAAATTACCATACATATTAGATTATTTAACAGCATTTCATAACGCATCAGCAGGTTTATGGTAACTGGTGTAATTGTGGAATTGAGTGATGAACATAAAATTGAGTGTATCATCCTGAAAAACTGTCCCTAATGTTGCCCTTCAGTGCAAAATCTAATGTTATATTGGAGTAAAAAACCTTACTATTGGATTATTAATATTTAAAATGTGTTAAAAATTATATTACAAATGCTTTGGCATTAGAATTTTATTTTGTAATTTTTTTTAGGTAAAGCATTAAAAACAATCATTGCTTGTTTTCTCTGATCAACATTCCTGAACCTAAATATTATTGAAGTACAATTTAATAACCCAAAGAATAACCCCAAAAAATAGAATCTGTAAAAAGTCTTGAGTTGTGCTCAGTTAACAAATTAAACAATCGATGAATCGTCTAAATTTCTGTCAAAATACCCATCAGTTTTTGGTTCCTGAGTTCAAAACGTATATAAGAAGAAGTTCAGTGAGGACAGACAGTTAGGTATATCCTACATAAACTATATAATCACTTTTACAGTTTGTAACAATACATTTACATATGTTTCATGTACTATGAGCACATCAAACTCACATCTGATGTGCACTGAATTGGCTGTGAATGTGTCCACAAGACAGTCTTACAACAATGCAGTTCATATTACATGAAAACATGTTTACAAGTTGAGCTTGTTAACTTTTTCTAAAGGGTGGAAGAGTGTGAAGGATGTGCCTAAACTGGTGGATGACTACATGAATCACAAGTTGAAACTGGATGAGTTTATTACGGAGAAGCTCCCGCTGGTTCAAATCAATAAGGCCTTTGACCTTTTAAAAAGTGGTAAAAGGTGAGACCTTTCATATGTGTACATAAACAACAACGAAAAAGTCTACTTAGCCATAAATATTGGGGCTGAATTGCTATATAGGGACAGAATTTGTGTATGTAAGAAAAGTATTTTCAAATCTTTAACGTCTGTCTAACATGTTCTGTTTGATTAAACAAATCACTAGATTCAATTTGATTGATCTTTAGAAATAATTTCAGAAACTTATTTCCCAGGACATTAAAATTTAAATACTATTTGGTATAGTGTGTCCTTAATATTTCTATTGATTAAGTATTTGATTACCTTGAGACCTTAAAACATCCAAATATTCACATTGATTAAGCTAGAACAGTGACTTGTGGCTTAAAAAAATGGATAATGTTTGTAGTAATGTCCACTGGATTGATTAATTGTATAAACATTGCAATTCTATTGTAGGATGGATGTTTTGGTTCTGTTGGGAATTGAAACTTCGATATTAATTCTTCTTCTTCTTTTTATTTTCTTAGCATCCGCACTGTCATCAGCCTTCAAGATTCTTAAACAAAGGATAAACCTTTAATGTCTGCTCATAAAATGAAGTATTCTGTCACTTTTATAACATTTTGCGTTGTTTTTGTCATTTTTGTGTTAGTTTGACAATTACAATATTTTCCATGCTCGGCTTTGTAGGAAATGACATGCCACCATCTGCCACTAGATGGCAGTCGTGTAAAAGCTTTGATGTTTAGGTCCACTAAAGGCATCATCTCAATAAAAACAGGTTTTCAGTGTGCAAAGAGTCATTTATTCATGTGGATTTCTGAGATTATTGTTTTTGTTTATCATGATCCATCACACAAAAATGTTTACTTCTTTTTTTTGTAAATTGGTTGTAATTTATAAATATACAGCATCTGCAGGAACATCAGGGCAAATTCTTTTTGTCATGCTTGGAAGCTGCAACGATGGTCATTCTAATCCAGATATCAATGTACAGCAATAGTTGTAATTAAATACCCTTGTATAGAACGTGCTCTAAAAGACACAGGAACCAAGTAGCTGAATCTGTCATAAACCATGAAGAAGCATCTGCTTCATGTGGTCAGGCTTACCAAATTTCGTCCTTGGTAATATTATATATTGATTTAAATGGGAGTCACAGAGAAGGGCTAGAATAACAGTTGTGGGCTGTCAGGACAGAAGACAAAAGGTTGTTTGGGGAATGCCTCCCAGTGAAGAGCTGAAATAGCTGCCGAAGGAATTTGTTTTATTGAAGTTCCATTCAGATCAGATGAATACCCTTGGCACTTACCTCACTTTTCCATCTTTATTTAAAATGGAAAATAAATTGGTATTCTTCCTTCCTTTCCTTCTCCTCTGCCTGTATGCTATCAATCACAGATTATACAATTTAGGTCACCTTCTGTTACTAAAAAACCCTCAAAGTAAAGAATGTTGTCGAGAAATAGAACACATAATAATGCACATAATGCTGCAGTAGAAGGAGATAAGAGGGGAAGATCAAAAGAAATAGGAAGACAAGTTTTGACAGGTGGTTATGTGACTGGGCACTGTCATCTATAAATGTTGGACATGCTCACAGATTTATAAGGCTTTCTTGCGGACATGTGTCCAAATATCTGCCTCATCCATGGGAAAACTATCCAAAGTGACGACCGTAAGTCTCCCACCTCTTTTTTCCCCTCTTTGTTTTTGATCCTTGTAACCTCTGGAATTGTCACAGCATTGTGCACCAGACACAGGGAGGACATGTTATCTGAATTACAACCTCAGCACTGTATGCATTTGAAAAGCCTTAACTGTCCATCTCGTCATATTTTTCACTCATCTGTACAGCTTTTCTGCAGATATTTCTTGGATACAACCTTTTAGCATGAAGAAGCATGGAGTTGAATAGTGATAAGAGATACCAACCCTGATATTTACATGTTTTTTCCCCCCTCTGTTGATTTTCTTTTCGTTTTCTCTTGGTATCATTACTTTCCTGAGACTTTTAGACACGATACTTGAGGTAAATGCCATGGCACAAATAAAGGTATGTCTGGAAAAAAATCAAAACATGCTGCCTTGCCTTTTCACAACATTTAGAGTGGGATCAAGGGATTTCCTCATATTTATTAAGCTATATTTCTGTGTGACAGGATGATGGCACATTATATATGCTAAGAATATAAGAATAGTAGGCAGAAAACAGTCTATGTGGGTTTAAAAAAGAATATGCTATATTGGTCTTTGTTTGTTATTTCATGTAATATGGAAAAGGTTTCTCTGAACATAAAAGAATTAGTAATGGAAATAGAAGGACTCGGTTGAATATTATTTGTCTTGTGGAGTGGCATTGACTCGATGAGATTCGCTGAAAGCAGCAGCCGATGTTTAGCTGTTTGACCCCATCATTTTCACATTCCTGCAACCTGGAATCAAGCTGTATGAATTTTTATGATTACATTTATGTATATTCAAAAAGTAAAAGACATTACTTTAAAAAAGTTTTTTTTTAATTTTAATTTTTAATATTTTTCTTTCTCTGCCTCATTAAGGAGAATAAATAAATAACAAAACTAAAACAATTAAAGATGAAAAAAAGGGTCAGTTTCAGCAACATGGTTACACAATACAGCAACGCAATGCATCTACTGTTAGTAATATTTATTCTTTTACTAGATGTTCTATAATAATTTAATACACATCTAATTTATATTTGGCTTTATCTGTTTTTTGTTCCCGTTTCACATTATGGCTGCTTCATTCACACAATGTCAAACAAGAAAAGTGTCAGGTTTATTTGTTTTTCACTGGCTAACAATTAAGTCTGAGAAAATGTTGGGATTTTTTAATCTATGAGAAATACATTTTCTAGAAGTGTTTCACTTTTCCATTTTTTCAATTCTTAAGGACATTGATGATGTATTCAGTGAACATACAGAAGCAATCATTCTTTATTATATCCATTCTACACACAATATATTTTGATGTGTTTCAGTGGCAAACGCAGTGTTGCAAATATTCAGTGTTAACTACTTTTAATTAGTCTTTATATGTTCTTTTTGCAGTGCGACATTGCAGGGCTTCAGTTCTATACGATACTGATATCACTGTGTTCTCATAAACCTCTTGCACACTTGTTTCGTGTCACTGGAAAATCAAAAAAGTAAAACTAAAATTGATCAGTCAAGAAATTACAATATCCATATCTGTGAGAACTAAACCTGAGACCAAGTAGATATACTGTATAGCCTCAAGGCTATGGAAGAACGGCCCACTTAAGTCACTAAAGACTGCCAGTGTGAGGCCCCTGTTTTATCAGCAAATCCTGGCCATTATACAGCTAATGCCAGGCATTGCCTGTGACATTCCCGGTCTTTCACTGACACGGTTAGCTTTAGCTGCTGTGTTAGTGGAATATACTCAGATTCACTGGAGGACAGCACAATGTGGTACTTAGTGTAGTGGAAGGACAACTGGTTTTCTGCTGCATTAGTGAACTGTGCAGTAACATATCTGGCACGGCACTGTGTGTTGTTTTTTAAGTGAAAAGCCTACTTTATCTAGGTATTATCATTTATTTTTAGAAATTATGGCTGCCATGTGTTGAAGACTTGATAACAGTGCATTTGGCATTATAAAGTGACTGAAATGGATTCAGATACTAGTGTTGTTATAGTAATGTTTTCCATGCAACAGCACTCTAAAAGCAAAAGACATATGACATGGCTAACAAAAGTATATACAAGACTATTACATTTTTCTGTGCTCCTCGTACAATATTAAAATCTATAGTTACATTTCTCAGCGGCATTAGTGTTATACAAAACCTTTAACCCTAATAAGAACTTTATCATGCACCCCTTATTGAGCCATGCATGACCATATGTTTGTGTTTTATAACCTGTGACACTGTTTAATAGTTAAGTTGCAACAAAGAGCAGGATTAGGCAGACCACACATGGCTATTACCAAAGAGACACACAAACACACACATACAGAGATACATGCGTGACAGGTCTAAGCTTTTGTTGTGTTTTGTCTGACAGCAGCAGTAAAGTAGTAATTGAGAGATTAGCTCTAAGGTGCTATCATGGCACTCCTTTGTTTAGTCTCTCCCATAGTGGTCACCCAGCACATCACCAACAGGCATGGGAAGGAGTCATACTCTGGGGTAGTTTGAGTCTAGCTTTTTATAGCTCTTATGACCTAGTATTAAAGACTCTGAGGATACATTTTTTATTATATATTAATTAGATACCATGGCAAAAGTTGAGAATCATAATTTGTGTTCATGCTCTTACCCGTGACTCACTGTCACTTGACTTAAATGTAGTGCCCCAAAAACAGTGGAATAACTTCTGACCCTGTGGGCTTGACAGGACTTATCCATGACAGACTTGAACACAGCCCTATCCCATCTGCCACTTATTCTTTGTTTTAGTATGCTAACTTTGAGTCAACAGAGTATTTTGATGTGGTTATGGCATGGAGGTAGGGGAAATATTTCTCTGAGACCCTGTGTGTTTACCCGGTAATCCCGGAGAAGTTCACAAGCATGAAGAAAGTACTTGGAGATTTACCTTTCTTCCAAACCTGCTCAGTTTACCTCTCCCCTGTTTCCCACAGCCTCATGTGGCTGAGATAATTCCTGGGAGGGTTTGTGAACGTTTTATTTATGTGACCGTAAGAACATAATTGATATGAAATAAGTGGTTGTGTATCTACATGGAACAATTTAAAATGGTCAATATGCTGTAGTAATATGCCTTTAAAGCGAGTTACAATTTTATAACATTTTTTGCAGTTTATTTAAAAGAACTTTGTTCACCTTTTCCCAAGAATATGATGAGATAAAATATTAGGATAAAAAAAATCACGTGAAATAAATTGACTTTAGTGGTAGACAAGCACTCGTTGTTTTTGGCCTTGAAAAATATTCTGGCTCTGATGGCTCCCAAGCTGAACATTGCTTCATAGGAGTTTCAAGGTTGTGGTAAGACAAGAAAAGTCAAGATGAGTGCGGTTGGCCATAGTTAACCTTGCTCTACCACCACGGTGAAGTACATCATTCTGTTTTTCCACTTTTCCTCACAACAACTCACCATTGTTCCAAGTTGAGGCACCCGGATCACGCTTCCTTTTTTTACTGCCTGTCCACAAAAAGACTGGGCCAGTCCCAAAAAACACACACAGTTGATACACTTTTCTTTGGATAGTCATTGTGGTGAACAGAAAAGAAACCTGAAATGATCCATTATAGGTGGCTGGGTTAGATTACTCATACTCAACCATCCCACAGTTTCAATTACACGTGGGCAGCAGCAATTCAACTGAGTAATGCTGAATTCACATATACGTGTATTTAAATATGTACGTACCTGGAAGTCTAAATTATAAAGGCACTTTGTTTTTTGTCTTTAGGAGTCTGCATAGCTGACAAACAGATTCAGCAGTTTTAGATAAATCCATCTCACCGATGTACACAGAAATGTATGTAGTGCTAAAGCAACCGGAAACTAATGCCTCGAGACTTAAGAGAGTTTAACATTTATTTTTTGTATTATACTTTATATTATAGCAGTAATGAAGCAGTGCACAGACAATATTTGAATAATAAATTTAAGACAGTAAGAAATGGTGTTCAAAAGCAGATACAATATTATTTTATTATATTGTAAATTATATGGCCGTGTAACATTCAGATGAACGTCACGACCCAAAGCTTGCGTAATGCACTTTAGTGGGATGAACAATGTTAGTTGTATCACCTATCAATGGTTGCAGTTTAGCAGGAATAAATAGATTGATTTTTGGAGTTTTTTAATATCGAGAGTTTGTGTAAGAGTACTCTAGCATGTGGGCAACAGGAACAAAATTTATAGTGGCATGATAACAATGCTGTTCAAAGAAGGGGTTAGAGACTAACAGTGTAGGTCTTGCAGCAAGTTTTTTTCTTCCTCATTAATAGGCTAGCAAGTAAAGACTTGCTACTGAAAACACAGACTTGCATGTAGACGCAGTTTTTCACTGCATATTGCTTGTAAATGTGATCTCTTCCTAGTGATCTTGAATTAAATCGTGTATGCCTCTGGGAAGTTAGTTTTTAAGAAGGTTCACATTGTAAGGTCAACTTTGCTGTCAGCAAGACACACAGATTTAAACTTAAGCAAAGGATTAACCATCAAATATGTAATCCTAACCGGGGAGGTTTGAACATGGACAGTGTTCTTACAGCCTCACACTGAGAAAGCCAACAGTTCGCTGCGATCAGCTCCCTCTCTTTACCAAAAGTCTCTCAATCGGCCCTCATCTTAGCTGGAGTCTCTGTGTGCTTCATGTTTGCTTATATTTCTTAAATCTCAAAGAACAAACGGGAGCATAGACAGATTAACTTAATATCATCCTTGGAGCTAATACACAAAATATTTAAGTCATCCATGTCCCACGGTATCGACAGCCAAGCCAGGGCTCCACTGCTTGATATAGCACAATGGGCAACATTTCAATCTCCTACCTCTACTGCTCTACGTACAGATACATTAATGCGAAGCGTTATTGGAGAGTCAAATTAAGACTAAAATGTAAAAGTTGATTTTAATCAATAATCTGGCTCCATCTTTGTGGATGGCATGGGAGAACAGGCAAATGACTGGGAATGAGTGCTAAAGCTAATAAGCAGGCCAATGTTAATCTCTTAAACAAACCTCCTTTCTCCCTTTGTGGCTTCCTTTCTTGCATTATAAATAATGTATATTTTGCCAGCAAAACACACACACACACACACACACACCACCAACAACAACCCCCACAATGTCTCTTTTGACTTCTGAGTTGCCGGTAGAGTTCAATCTGGTCTTCAAACAAATCTTATTTTCTGCCCTCCCCCAACCTTATTGGTTTACTTTAATTAGTGATATTGAAAACAGGGGCAAATGAGGAGGGGGTGGTGAAGGAGCAGGGAATTGTGGTGGCGTAAATACTGAAAACAAACAAGAGAGCTGAATGGGAGGATGGCGGCGGGTGCAGTCCCGATGCCGCTGCGCAGACGGAAGAGGACACATGGTGTAAGCAAACACTCGTAATTGCATTAGATTCCCCTGGCACATGGGTAATCTAGCCTTCCCCTGTCCCAGAACACAACAGGACACAGCTACTGCTTCTCTCAATCTCTTTGTCATACTCTCTCCTTTACAAATTATTCATGCAAAACCCACAGAACAGTCACTGATCACTCGGTGGGCATCATAGAGGACTAATTATCATTAAGGACACTGAGGTATGAAGTGTCTGCAAGTGTACGCTCAGAGATTCATTTGCTTTGTTTTTGCATGCATAACTGTGTGTGTGTGTGCGCCCGTGTGGCTGCGCGAGCATGTGTGCATCCCATTAAACAGTTGTCCTGTTTGATATTTCATTCCTCAGCTCACATGTCTTGAGTGTAAGAGCAAACACATTTGCTTGAAAGGGATGTTCTCTGAGCAAACGTGGAAAATCTGGCCTTGATATGGATATCAGTGACAGTCAGTGATTATAGGATGGGATGTTTAGATCTACATTGAAATGCCCAACATACAGAGATGTAATAAAGTGACATACATGGCCTGACATTTTCTACAAAATATGATTTAGCGGTTTTCTTTTTTCATTCATTCTATTGGCTGCCTTTTATTTGAGACAGAAATGCATCTGCTGTAGCTGTAAAAACAATAAGCTCCACTAGGTGGTGATGTGCTTATCTACAAAAACCCAGATCCACACATCCACATTATAAATACTCCAAGCTAATACTATCAAATCTTTTTAAAACATTTGTTTGCCACTGCAAATACACAGAACTTTTTAAAGAGTTAGTACAACAAAAAAAGACCAGATTGCCATGTTTACTTGAATTTAGCTTGTTAATCAAAATATTCTTTGTCTATTATTCAAGCGCTTATGTATTTCTATTTTGACAGAACGCTAGCTTTACATTGATATTTCAGAGATATTCCTCTTGTATTTCTCAGCATTAAATGTCTGCTCTTAACCAGGATACTAAAAGTAACAGCAAAACAAGCTACAAATCCTAAATTGCAAACATTACATGTAAAGCAACAAATGATAACAAGTAAAAGAATCAGCGGCACAGCGTCTAGGCAACCAATAACAAATCTCCCTGCAGAATGAACTCTATTATGTTTAACAGAAAAAGCATAGCTGATCCACTATTAGGGAATGAAACTAGTGCCAGGGAGGCCTAGTCAGGCCACCAGAAACATTAGTGAAAGGGACGGTCGAGGAAAAGTCTCAGATCTCCAATGGTATTTAGCGGATATGTGAGGCTTTGAGGTAAAGCCACAGTGCCAGTGGGTTTAAATTTGTTTGGCCCCAGGGCCAGTGTAACAGAAAATAAACAATGCTTCCCAGTTATTAGGACTTTATTAAGGCACACAAAGTCCCCAGTCAAGGTAGGGTTTATGCTTGACAATTTGGTCGAGTAACAATTCAATTTAAAGGCTTTGAATACGCACCCTAGTCAAAGGTCATTGCATTTGTACATAGAAATTATTATATTTTAACAGAAGGTGCAGAAGTAGTTTTCATACTATGTTAATTCATTAGCAATCAGCAAGGAAAGTCCTTCAGCACAATACAAGATTACTTCATCGTTTAAAAGCTGACTGATTATGTTTGTGTTATTAACTCTGCAGTGCACACAATTAGCTTCTATTGACTGCCCCTATAATCACTATCACTTGGATTAAGACCTACTACCCACACAAAATGCTCCATCTCTAATGACTGACAAACAAACAACCCAGAGAGGCAGGGAGATGCCAAAGGGAACACCCACCAAGTTGCTTTTAAAGTAATATCCACTAAGCCCTGGACACCCCAACAAAGTCCGTCTTGTCTAACCTGACTCCTCACCTGTTTGGAAACAGCCAAATGGCCCAGGGTAATCCCACATCCCCAGGGTACTGGAGGTAGATTTACCCACCCCAGAGCTCTGCCCTGCCCTGACAAGTTAGACTATTGCATGGGCTCTTGGAACACCCACAAACACCATAAAATGTTTGTTTTAGAACATTTAGATTAATCAAAATGATTAATTGTGCCTTCTTTAAGTTTTCAAAATGTGTTTTAAATGCCAGTATCACATAATACAGTTCAAAAAGTACAGAACACCTAAAAGACATGAAAAAAGCATCCAATTTCATGGTTAATGAAGTTAACAGTCTATCTCTATGAGTCGGTATATCTCATTTCTGGGCAAATAGAACATAACTTTGTGTGAAGCATGAAAAATATGACTTTATGGAGATACGGGAAGCCAAGTGATTTTATGGCTCTTGCTCCTTCTGTGTCCTGCTCTGTTAGCACCTAAACCTCATCTCTGGACTCATAAAGAAAGGCGGTTTAATGGTTGAAGAGCACAGTGACAGAGGGATCAGCATTCTGTTTGCTAACTGGGCTGTTTTCAAAGGGAGCCCTAACCCGAGAGTGTTGCCTAATGATCAGTTACAGCATTGCTCTTTGAGATGTGCTCAATATTTGGAGATATTAAGGGAGAGATTTGTCTCTTGTGATTAATTTTTGTTGCCCAAGTTGAAACCTGTAGCTTTGCAGACATGTTCAAAGTAAATTCAACAACATCATCAACAGGGATATCAAGAAATATGACTAGTCTTGCTTGTGTGAAATAAGTTGTTTACAATTTCTGTTTTCTTGTTCATTCAGCAGAGAAGGACGTCCACTAGGGGGAGCAACGTTGCAACAGTAGTTGGTGAGAGAAAAGTACATTCCCTAACTGGGAGACATCATGCAAAGGAGTTCATTGTTAACTGTAATTATAAATTTTATTATTGAAAAGGAAAACATATATTTAATAATATAATGAAAAATCTGTCTTTTGTGTGTAAGGTAGAAAAAAATGTACATATTACACATAAAACTTTATTATGAAATGTAGCACATTTAATGAAAGTTATTATATTGCTATTATACATGTTTTTTATATTGTAAATATACTAAAAGTGCACAAGACTCAGTTAAAATGGACTGTCAAGGTGCTAAAATGACAGCTGCTCCTATCTGTCAACTCTACTACATTAATCCATTAATCATGTGGCTGCAATCAAGCTTTTAAATATGGTCCAAACCTTCGTGTTCACAATTTGTATTAATGCCATGTCTCAGCTGAGATAAGAAATTAGAGAAGCATTAAATGGAGCGAGTTCAATTTGCTACAGTAGAGGTTATTTATCTTGATTAGTATGAAGAAATTGTGGGCTCCTTCATAATTTTTTATTCCTGACAAGCCATTTTGAGAGTTTGTGTGTGTGTTTGTGTTAGTTATTGCATGCCTATAAACACAGCTGAAGCAGAAAATCAGCTCACTACATCTGGACTTTATTTTGCTCATACCATGTGTAGAACTGATTTCCTTCCAAGGATTCTTCCTTTGCACTTTAGTTCATTTGGACATTTTGTTTGTTTTGATTTGAATCCCTAAAATCCCCTTTCACTCAGCTAAGAGTAAAACAACTTATTAACTTAAAAACAATAATTTCCCATGAGCATCTCTGACTGATGCTTTTTGCCAAGATATTTTCTCTCATCCACAATATTTCTTTGAGCCTTAACAGAACAAGGATTTAGTGTCCTCCAATCACATCACTCAGAGGACAAGTTTGAACCCTTACTGCTCTCCAAATAAAAACGGGTGAGTTTGAACTATGAACCAAAACATCTAAGCTTAATTAGAGCAGCCTCACTGCCAAAACTCTTTACGGTGTAACATTTCTGAAACTAAATATTGCATGCATTTGCTTGTCTGCATCAGACATGAATGTGTTTTGTCTTACATCCTTATATGGAAATGTTCTGATTCATTTTAAGTAACAATAAATTGTAATTATCTAATAAAGGGTTAGGGTATCTTTAGATATTTTTTTTATTCTATCACATTTAATGGGAGTTTCATGTACATTTAGAAGTGGCTAAAAGTGGCAGTGGTTCCTTTCTAAGTTAAGACACCTAGCTAAATCTATATGTAAGCATTTTTTTTCTTTTCGATAATCATTTTTTCAAGACACTTTCATGACCTTAAGTGTGGGAAAATGTGGGGAACGTTCTTCTTCTGCATGTATAATATAAATAGTTTTAGCTAATTTTCCTTGCAACACAACATATGTCTACTTAAATAAATAAATCTAAATAAAAATCAAAAATAATAAGTCATAAGTTAAATATAACCATGACAATATAACAAAATATCCACAGAAGCTACCAAAATTATTTTCCCATTTATAATAAGTGAATTATGGAAATAAAATTAGCATATAATATATGAGTTTTAATTGACACTGACTTGTATAGTGCAGTTATGATGCGACTATCAACAATAACATTATAGTACCATAACAATGGTATACATAACATAATAATATATCAGTTTAAATCTGTTCTGTATGGACTATTCTATAACACTGTAGATGAGCTCTTGTGTGCGTCAGCAATTCAAATCAGGTTTAGATCAGGCTTTGAAAGGCTATGACTCAGCTATAGCCATAAGTGAATTATGTCTCTGCCTTATGGGATAGATGTGCTTAAAAAGTATTGCTGAAAATACATCATAAAATGTTATGGCATCGAAGCATGGGTATGAGGAAGACACAGTAAATCTCTGGTCTCCTTTACAGGGCTCATTCTCTTACTATATGACTCCTCTGTTAGGTGGAAGGCAGTGACCTTTGAGCCAGTGCACTGAGATACATTAAAATCTTGGGTTTATCAAAATCATGTCTAATATGAACGATTAAACACCATGTTTGTTCTCCAATAATAAAGCTTAAAACTGAGGGAGCGAGCATCTCTGAAACAAGTGTTTGTTTTTGAGATGAATTTTGTACCAGCACCGAGGAAGCAGATGGATTTAGGGTTGTGTGTTTCAACTTTGTTTCAGGTTAAACCAAGTAGATTACCTTTTTGTCTTTTTTCATTTACAAAAAAGGCCTAACAAAATTGCATTAAAAATCACACAATTTACTAAGCTGAAGTTGATAAGTAGATCAACAACAACTGTCAGGTGAATGAATGGATCTTGGATAAACAATACATGCACAAATCGTTTTAATTTGGTCTAGAAAACAGTAGTGGTTTTAACAAAACTACTTACAAAATGGAAAAAACATGAAGTCAGAATAATTTACAGAAAGTACAGCATGCCGAAATACTTACAATACATGCCACTTGTAGATACAGCCGAATTTGTACATGTTGACACTCTTCCAGGGGTTTTCCGATGATCTTTTACTGCTACATGTGCCTACACGGAGAAGTTAATGAGGCTTAACCTTCAAAGAACTGAGTCTGTTATTGCGTATAATTAGTATAATCTGAGGGCCTAGACTTAAAATTGAGCTCTTTCAGTGTTCCTGTCATATGGAGTTGACTTTTGAGCCCACAGACAATGAAGAATTCAGTTTAATTTATCATCATTCTGAAGCTACAGTGACAAAACCAGGCAATTTAAAGATTTTATATTACTTTTTTGACACACAGTTTAAATGTTTAACCAGCAGCTGAGAAGCAGGCTTCAGGTAAATTACTGGTTACCATACATAGCAGAGTAAAGCAATGTTTGTTTCATGATGGATTCAAAGCTGATTGAAATATACCACCAGATCAAGATACATCATAAGGGGAGTTACAAATACACTGCGGACAATGTACAATGTGTATAAAAGCAAGCACCTAGCTATTCACATTGCCTTCACAAACATTTGTGAAAGGATGGGTTGATCTAAAGAGCTCATTGAATTTCATGTGTGGGATTGTAGTAGGATGCCACTGTTGCAACAAGGCAGCTTGTGAAATTTCTTTCATCCTAGATATTTCAACTTTGATTGGTATCATTGCAAAGTGGAAGTGCTTAGAAACCACAGCAATTCAGGCATAAAGTGGCAGACTTCATAAAGTTACAGACAGGGTCACTGAGCTCTAAGCCGGATAGTGGCTGAAAGCGACCAGCACTCAAATAAATTATTTTTGCCCTCATAAACATGAATCAGTAAGTTTGACACTAAAAATGTTTGAGTAAAATGCGACTGATATGTATAAAATAAAAGGTTGATTTGTTTAAAATAATAACTCTAAATACTTAACAAAATATGCTCACTGAATGTATACTAATTAGATACATTTTCTTTGACCAGATTCCATTAAATTTAATGTTTTACATTGTACTTGTAACATAATTACATGGAAAATTTACATGTAACCAAAGTACTTTGGTTACATGTAAATTTTGATACCCACATTCAAACTCAGTTTGCAGGTTGATCTTGTGGTCATGTCTGCTATACTAGGTGGACCATACTTTACTGTGATGAAACACACATTCACAAAATTAACCTCTCTGATGTTGGTGGTATTCTGGACATTTTTTTCAAACTGTAATAAAACAGTTCCATTAATTTTGGAGTTTATTAAAGATGCAGTTCATAGAATATTACTTAAAAATACAACACGTCCAACTCTGCAGCTTCCTTTAATAATTAACAGTGAATGATAATGCATTTTATCGCTGCAGTTTTTGCACGTTATTGCCAAAGGATAAGTGTGGTCAACTCTGAAACTTCTTGGAGCCAAACAAATATTTGGAAATTAGTTAGATCAAATTGTCAGCACTCACAGGCTGAGGCATACCAATGTTTTTCTGCTGCTGCAGAACAAAAATCAATGCTGGTAAATTGACTATTGCAGTTTATTGAGAATATTTTATTTGTACACTTCCCAAAGTACAGGTAAAATTCTGACATAGGACAATCTAGCAGCCAGCTCATTGTTAAGGTTATTTAGACAGTACATCCTAGATCATGCTCAGCTTCACTAATTTACAAGTTGTTTGGAGATTTGATATTACATTCCTGTAGTAGTTTGTAGTTTGTATGCCTGAAGGTCTTACCACTGACTAAACATGGTGCTTCCCTGACAAATTCAACACTCAGTCAATCACTCACCAACTCCCTCATTTACTTGCTGCTATTTCAACATGTAAGAATATACAAGTATCACAGCTACAGCCAGATGTCCAAGCACTCCACTGTTGATTGAGGAATCACTATTGAAATGCGATGTTACTAATTCCAAAAGGTGCAGAGATGGAGATAAATAGCTCTGGAGCTCCTTGGCATTACAGAGGTACGTCACCCAGCAAGGAGCCTTTAGATACAAGTGGACGGAAAACAAGCCTGCTCAGGGAAAGAGGAAGAGAGTTAGTGGCAGCTTATTGACGACAGGTAGAAGACACAGCTGACACAAACTGTCAATCCCCACGGCGCACATGGGCTACGTGCTGCCGTCTGTCATACTGGCACAGACTGTTATCCTGAGCAGCAGGAATAGGCACCATTGCAATCGTTAGAAGGGAAATATATATGCAGTTATAAATAAGACAAGTAGATGTTAATGGCTATCAACATGTTCTTTACACTCAGTTTTTGAAGCAGTATACTTGTGGTGTGTCACACCAAAAGACGGCTAACTACTTACAAAAAACCCCAAACAAAAAACAAAAAACTGCCAGTCAATTAATTACTTCTATCTTTATGTTTAAGAATCTTTTAATGAACTGAATCACATCATTGTGTTTCACTGTGTTATCATAAACAAGACTGAACTTTAATGCTACATAAATGAAATAAGTAAAATAATTTCACACTTGGTAAGAAGTTTGTATTTAGAGCAGGTTGTCTCCTAATTATAAGGAGTAGTTTGGCACTTTGATCCCTGGTCCCTTTGTGTTCTTGGGTAAGGCACCGAACCCTAAATGCTCAATGTCAGGCGAGCACTTTGGCAGCTCTGCCGCCATTGGTGTGTGAATCCACACAGTGGATAATTATCTCTGGCACTGGACCAACCATTGTTGCTGTGGACATTTTAGTATTTGTTTGGCAACAGCTCCACTCTCTCAACAGGGTACTTAATCAACTGTAGATCCCTCGAAGGAACAATAGCATTGTTGAGCTAGCTCATTTAGCCCACAGGGACCAAAGCAGACATTTGTTTTTTGACTCGAGTGACCAACGGTACATGTGCAGATGTATGACATCATATGATAGATAACGGAGGTAGACAGGTTTTTTTTAAGGTTCCAAACCTCCAGAGAGAACATTATAGTAATATAAAATACAATGATCAACTCTTCTTTGAGAGAGCATGCAGCAATGTAGTGCTTAAGTAAATATCCTGGGTGGGATCAAACCCCGGTGCAGCCATGTATTTAATAGAAATAACAGTGAATTACGTGATTCACGGTGAATTATTTTAATTAAGCAAAATGGAATAAATACAGTTTAAAAAGGAAAAAAAATGCACATATAAAGGAATTAATACTGCTGAAATATGTCATCATTTTGAGAAATGTATGATTTATACCTGTATTTGATAGGTAAATGTTAAATTTGTTCTAAATGTATTATGAAGTTTTGTCAAACACTAATCTGTAATTCTGATTTGCACTGCACACCTCTCATGTCTATTGTGCATTATACTATATAATATGACAACAATGTCATATTTAATCATATATTTAATACTGTTCAGTAATAATGTAGGAAAATATTCATGCCTAGTAGATAGTAGATATAATAGATATAGTAGATATGTATTGGGGCAGGACAGTATCATTAAAAACATCAGTGGTCATGTGGATCTAATTTAAGGAAATGAGAGTTTAAACTTCAACCTTCCAGTTTAGAGAAAGATTCAAAATGAATCTAAACTCAATCCTAAAATACAATGAACCTTAATTGAAAGCTGCTATTTGTGTATACGTCTCTCAGATTAAAATGTTGTCCTGGATATAAAGTTTATCTTTAACATGTTATGGAGAAATGTGCTTGGCATAGTATTCTCACAGTGAAAACACGAAGTGGTAAAGTTTTTCCAGTGTGGCTGGTTAAATTTGCAAAGGGATTCCATGAAAGTCTGCTGTCTACAAACTCAAAGAATGACTGAGATTAGATGTCCCACCTGTGTGTCTGGTTATGCACATGCGCATGTTTGTGCATATATATGTCTGTCGAGGCACACATATATCCAATAATAATTGCTGGTGGATTTTAAATAATATATGGTCCGCTAATAAGAAATGATTTGCGCAAGTACACTTTGATTTATATGAATTCAATTTCAGAGGGGATTCAGAAAGCATTGAGACCCCCTTATGTAGATTGTAGTGCAACATTTTATTTTATTTTTATTTATTAAAAGACCTAAACCTGAAATCTCTCTCTCTCTGTAGAAGTGTATTTGGCACTATTTTGCAATCGGGTTAGGAAACATTATTATTCGATCATATCATGAAATTGTTCAAATCTTCAAATTAGAATAATAATTTATGTGAAATAGAGTCATGCAATTCTCTGCAATACTTTCCTAAGTGCAGGCTAAGTGTCAATCCAGTGTAAATATCTTGGGCAGGTGTACCATGAGCCAAAAATCCATCGTCAGCCCAGTGCATATAGGCCGTGTTACTCTATGCTTTTGCTCCCAACTGTGTGTCTGAAGGAGATAATGATGCTGAATCAGTCTAATCACCCACAGCAATAAATGTCCTGGCAGAAAAAAAATATTACATAAGATTTTGTTTTTTTGCATATATACTGTAGAGTCTTTGTGTATGTTTGTCTTATAGCTTATATTTTGTATATTACATGTATACAAAGTGTGCTTTAAATGCGCTTTAAACCCTGAATGTATATTGATAATGTTATATCATTTACATTTAAATGACAGACATTATAGCTTGCAGGCAGGTCATAGAATTTAAATTGTGAAGTCTGAAAAAGGCACGGTAAATATGTTGCTTAATGGCAATGACAATGTCAATAGCATATTTCATTACCAGCTAAATAAATGTGCTTAATACAGAAGAACATAAAAACCTGTGCAGGCTTACCAAGCCAAAAGCTTAAGAGAGAATAATTAACAAATTAATATTTTATTTTTTAGAAAATAGGGTAAGAATGACCACTTTTGTAAGTTTGTATCAAAGATTTCAGGAGATTGGAAATTTTAGCACCTGAAAAAAAGAAAGTGAGGCTAAGAAAAAGAGAGAGAGAGAGAGAAAAGCAAAGAAACCTGAGCCTATACAGCGTGTTATTTTAGATAAACATTAAAGCCATCTCTACATAGGAGATTGCAGAACAGGGCAAGGGTCAAATGCCCACTCTCACCAAATAACAAGAAATAAACTCGAGCAGAATGTTCAAGTGATATACAAGCACTCTCAAAATACCACCAGGAAAAAATGAGTGTCCACAGTTTTTATAGTCAATGTTTAGGTTGATAATCAAGGAGGAGTTAAGTGTGCAACAGTAATGAATAGTGAAGCGTGTGTTTGAGAAGTATTTGCCAGTTTAAATGAATAAATCACAATGCCAGTGCCAGACATACAACTATGGAAATATTTGGCTCATGCTCTGTGAAACAAAATGGCTTCTCCTTTTCCTCACAGTAAATACAGAAAAGAAACCTCAAAACAAAACAGTCAAGAGGATAACCATTGATCCCCATCTAAGCCATGCTCAATCACACTTAAACGGGGCGGCTCTTCCTACCAGAGGAACCAGAACAAACCTTTAAGTCGACAGCTAATGCCCGGTTTAGTCCTCTCCCTCTTTCTGACTCTCTTTTTCTTTTCCTCCTCAAAACTGCCATGCTACAACTTAATACCAGACGAGCTCACGCTGGGTGGCTGGGTGGTGCTATCAAGGCCTGACTACACACACTCAGCCTTTGCCTTTGCTTTCCATTTTGTCGTTATTCTTCATCTCACCCCCTTCAATTTCTATTTTGTGGGTCACTGAACCCTGGGACAAAGTGTGTCTGCCCCACCTCCTGATCCTTGGTCGCCAACACTGAGACCACCACGCCACACATAACGCTGGAAGATGACATTTCCTCACCCCCGAGACACCCCCCCCTTCTTCGTCTCCCCTAATCCAATCAGCAAGGCCTGAGTTTTTCTAATATACTGGCAGTCTCATACTCTGACTTTATCCCTGCAGCTGTGCCGGACCGCTCATTGGCAAGATTAAGGCCTCTGCAGCTCCTCTGATCATGTATTTCAATATGAATGGGACCAATAAGGGGGTGGATTATGTCTTAGTTACTTTAGAAATCCAAGGCCCCTCTTTGATGCCCCCGGGTTTGAACGGCAATGGCAGAACCACGCCTGGTCTGCATGGCGTGGCTGCAACGCCACCTGGCAGTCAAATGTTTGCTCATATGCGCTCATTAAACAACACCACACTGGCTTGTGGGTACTGACTGTGGGCCCGATGGCGAGCTTTGGCCACAACCAGATGGCACCATCACCAGTATGCCAGGTGGGGTTCGTCGTTACCACTTGTGAGATGCCTTGTGGACGAAGGACGGGGGAGTTTTGGGAGGTGTGGGAGGAAGAGGAACGTGTTGCCAAGTAGGAACAGAGTAAACAAACACACATTTTCTGCTATCTATGTTATCACACACGCTCATTTTCCTTCTCTGTCTTGATCACTCTGTTACTTTTCTAAGTACACGGAATATGTAAAACATATACAGGTCATAGATGTAAACATGCACTTAATACTGAGTTATTACCTTTATGTTAATAACTCAGTAATAACAGTAATCACATGCATGTAGAAGGACAACTACATTTGCCTCCAAACATTGCAAACACACATACTCTACACTCCATGGTGTCTTGAGATCAAGACCCACCATGGCAAAGCCACTAAGGAGGGAGTTTCATTAGTTGTCGGGGCCTGTGTCTTCTTCTCAGCTAGCCCTCCTGCCCTTGTGCCTTGGGGCCCTTTGTGTGTGAAGTGCTAGAGGTGATTAATATTTGTTTTCCCTCCTCGGTGGGAGAGGAAAACCCAGCCAATCCACTGTGACCCCTTCCTAATCCCCGGCAGGTTGAACCAGTATCCCCGTTTTCTTCGTCTTTTGGGCTTTACCTTAGAGGGTGCCTACCTCACACTACCGCTTGGGTTAGATGTGGGGATAACTCAGGACCCATACTATTTAATGCTTATGGAGAGTTCAGAGCTGAGCCATGATGACAGGTGTCTTTATGAGGGTTAGTGAGTTTTTATTTTTCCATGTCCTTGTTCTTCCTACACTAAATAATGTTGCTAATACAGACATTTTTGGTGTGCAAAAGTGTGCAAAGTAAGCTCAGAAACAGGTTACTAACTTCTGACCTGGTCTCCGGAATGGTAATAAACAGCTCCCCAGGTAGTTTGGACAAGTTCGACAGGTGATGGAGGTATCTTCCTTGTAGAAAACTGGAGGATATCCTGAATGAATTTGGCCAACATGGCCAGGTTGAGGGGTTTTGAGGCTTTGTTGAGGCCTGTGGAGGGGGTGTCTTGAAGGATTGAGTGGCTTGCGGGGTCTATTGAGGACTTGATCCTGTTGACAGATATACTGCTCCCTTTGTGACCACATGGCTGTGATGGAAATGGCAGGTGCAGTATGGGTAGCTGAGGAAAAAAAAATCCTTTCCAGCGTTGTATTTCAGCGGTTGTAAAAACACAGCTGTTTTCAGCTTTCTGAACCGGCTGCGTACTCGGTTTCCAATTCTCTCCAGCTCCTTGTTGCCTTGTTGGCGTAGTCACTAAACTCGCAAACACCGTCTTATGGTCTTAGCTCTTTATAAGAGCTTTAGTTGGAAAAATGTACACATCAGTATTAACGATCAACACTGCTGGATGAAAGCTCTGGCAACTGGCAAGTGGCAACTAGCTCAAAACCTGCCTCAGAGTAATTGATATTAATGGGAAACTGCTCGGCTATTTAGCACATACACATTAACACAGACAACAATTCAATCATAAGAGAGAACTGCACAATTTATTAAATTAGAAGATTTACAAATTATACAGCAGATATAGTAAATACATGACAAAATAACAAAGCAACCTTAAAGTCTTGTTAGCAAACCAAAAGCAAAAAGACTGATTAGACTTAAACCTAATACTTACTTTTTATGTAGGTCAGTTGAAATAAAAACAGTCAGTCTCGTATTACATTGATTTAACTTTCTAGGTAAATTCGACAGCTGTTAAAAGAAAACAAAAATCAGACATTTTTAATTACCTAAATTACAAAGAGCAAACCTGGGGACATTATAGTGAATTAAAATTAACAAAATCATAACCAATTTTATATTTTTAGTCTATTTATATTTTACTTATTTTCAGCATTTAATTGTTTAACTGTGTTGTTATTGGTAACAGAAAAGCAGTTTAACTTAAAAAAAGTATTGTTTTTTTTAAATTTTGTGTCATTTCTGAATAAATATATGAAATTATAATCTTACCAAACCATCATGCCATATTCATCCATATTTATTTGCAATCAATTGTAATTTGTCAGTTTAGTTCCCTATGTTATTGTTTTCTTAAATTCTTAATGCTTCTTAAAATACTGCATATTTAAGTATACATAGATATAAATTTTTAAGTTCCTTTTTTTTGTTATTTGACAGCTCTGTTTCTGACATGGTCCATTAAGCTTTGTGTGGGAGTGTATTCAGTCCAAGAAGCAAAGCTTTTAACTCTTTATGAAGCTGTCTAATGAGTGGCGCCAAGTATCACCACTCCTCCACAAATTACTTTACTCTGCTTCCAGTCCTCCCTCCTCTGTTTTTGTGCCCCCTTTTTCTCCGTGTTAACACCTCCAGGACCTCCTTTTTCTTTTCACAAGCCCTTTCAGTGTATTTCTATCAGATGTCATAAACTTTGCAAAATTTGAACATTTAACTTTTTAAGGGCTGTAAACCATATATTTTTAAGACTCAACATATTTTTAAGTCTCAACATATTTTTAAGTCTCAACATAATTCTGGAACTCGTAAACAAAACTGCTCATATATATCAAGATAGAAGTTATATTCTGTGCAGTCTTACAGAAATCTGATCTTTCTTTCCTTTCTTTTCCTTTTTTGTTCATTTGTTTAATTTATTTTCAAAACCAGCAAAGAAAATAATTGCATGGGAGTGAGTGAGGCTAAGCTATATTGTGTGTTTCAGTAAGGCTCATGATGTTCTAGTATCTACAGGCCCTTTATTAAAAAATACTGCTTTTCTTGATATGTTCAACAAATCAATCCAGTCCAACAGTTGTTGTATTTTTCTTCATTTAACATTAAGAAAATCTGAACAAAGGGATGTACTGATTTAATTTATTATTCATTTTAAAATTTTTTTTTAACTAAACTGAATTAGACCTGCAAAACCTGAAATGAATTTCATTGCCCAAGATGTGATGTTTTGAAAAGAAAGAACACAACAGCACCACCACACCAGGTAGACTTTGGTTAGATGATCGTTAATAGTCTGCCAGTGAACTGTAACAGCACATCATTCGGTAAGGATTCAATATAGTGACAAATAAGCTGAGGCGATATTGACAAAACTAATGGTGAAGCCCTGATTTATGCTATCATATTCAGAACGGTCACTTTTCACTTTCCGAACATCAAGCAATCGTACCTGCTCATCGCTCTGGGGTTTAACTGATGAATGACACTGTAGTGTGCTGTGGCTCACTACGGGGCCATTTGTGGGGAGATAAGGAGACTTCCTGGATTAAGGAGGTAGTTGAGGTACATCTCCAGAGAGCCTGTTTGTTTGGGTAAGACAGCTCCTTCATTACTGCAAAACTGTGGGAGGCTGAGAAGCCAACCTGTCTCTGCGATAGCATGGAACTGCTGCAAAAATGTACTTAACCAGACTGAAAATGCAACCGAATTACCTTTAGTGCCTCTAATTTATTATCATGAACTCTGGACTGGTCAAATTGCAGTTTGCATTACTAAAATTAAGCAAATTCAAAATATTGTGATAAAAATATGTACCATATCTATGGTGTGAAACTTTACACTTTTGATTTTCACTTTTTTTGTAATGAGAATTGCTTTGTGGGTGGGCCTGCATGACCTAGCAAGTGAATGAGTCTTGACATTAAAATGAATGAGCTCCTGATGCCAGTGTCGCTTTGAAAAACCCAAGCTGACCATCGTGTTCCTATCCAAGCCTACAGGATTACCCTCAAAGCAGTCATGCAGGCTTACACACTTGTCTTAGAGAGACCCCCACCACCAAATATGAACGATATAAGAAAACATTACGATTAAAACATCGAGCTGTGCTGTGTTTGTACAACACATTATTGCCAATTTTGGTATTTTAGACAAGATGAGTCATATATGTAGTAACGTATTTTCTTTTTTTTTACTTTCCTTTGTTAAATGTTTTTATTGAATATTTCATCATATTTGTGCTCAACAAAAGCGCAGCTGCACAGATTTAAGGAAGGAACTACTACTTCATAGCTTAAAGGCTTCTAAAATTGCAGTTAATTATCCTCATTTCAAATTTTTAAAATGCTATGCAGATTAAAAATAAGCCAGAAATGTGAAATGCATTTTCCCAAAAATGAAACAAAAATAAATGACAAAAAAACTAATGTTGTTTATTAAGCAATAAAACATAACTTTCCATATTGTTTAGTTATTTTAACAGCTAATTAATGGATTATTAAACGCACTGACAATTCAACAGTTTTTTTCTTCTAAAATGATGTAGCTGAACATAATCAATAATGTTGAAATCAACAGGTGAATATCTCTTATATCTGAGCCTAGCAGAAAAATTCACATTCATGCATAATGATTTATTCTGTGCTAGTGTGCTGATGTACAGCAGTGTTCTGTGAGGCCTCATGCTGCCCCAGTGGCGGTGAAGGGGGAATTAGTTGTAGTGTTGTCTGAGTCCCTGTTAATCCTCAGCTGATTAGTGGAATTCTCATCAAGGCTCCTTGAGAGACAGAGTAAGCAAGAAAGAGTGCGGAAGAGAGACAGGGAGAGAAAAAAGGAGGAAAAAAAAGAAGAGTGAGAGAAAAGGGGAAAAAAAAGAGACTTTAGAGTCAGTGAGATCCCTTTCTCATTTTCTTAGTTTTCCTTTAGCCATTCACCCCCCGACCATGGACCACAGGCTTGCATCTCCTGTGACCAATAAGATCTCAGGGCCTCAGGTCACCTGGCTCACCAGACTAATCCGGAATCGGCCTTGTAGATTAGCACTTTCCCACTCACAGCCACTCTAACCCAAGCCCTGGCAAATCCCGAGGTAAATGTCGGAGCTTCCGGTAAGTGGGTGAGCACGACGTCGTGCAGTGGATTAAAGAGAATAGGATAATATTTACAAGCCTATCGCCAGCAGTGATAAGGCTGAGGATAAACATCAATGGTTCGTCTTCTGCCTCTTTTTTGTCTTTCTCTTGCCAAGGCAAATGGTTAAATCTCTGGATTCCTGCGGGTAGTCCCTTAAACTGATGAACTAAATTAGTCAGCTGTGAAATAATTAATTGTAACAAAGTAGGCAATGACTTAGAGTGGGTTTCTCTATCAAGATGAATTTGTCTTATGAGACACTTGGACCACAGTCTTTTTTAGATCTTTGCAACATTATCGTGACTGTAGGGAAATTTAAAGAGAGGCAATTTTATATTTGCTTGATGACACTAAAGTGCAGGCAGTTCAGATGATTAAAAACACAATTCTTTTGCAAACTACAAATTGAACAACTACAGTAAACATAAAAAAGCTAATAAAAACCAAAGCCATCACTGACCATAATCAAAAACAAGAATGCACAATGCCATGCTTTTCTTGTTGTTTTCAGCACTTGTTTCAGATGTTTTAATCTCTGTGTCAGTTGTAGCATTTTTGGCATTAAGCATTTTTTATTCAATATTGGACAAAAAATTAGGGTAAAGCTGTGAGAGACAGACAAAATGCAAATCTTATTCGTTGATTATGAATGATTTATTCTGTGAACTTACATACGTGTTACAATTACATATTGTATATATTACACAATAATTTCTGAATTCTAAATCAACATTAAAGCTCATCATACAGCTCTGTATGTTCAGTTTAGTTTTATTTATTTAGCCTCAAGTCACAACATCTTTTTGTGTATGTATTTAGTTCCCAGTTTTCAGGGTTCAACATCAAATATACTTTTTGTTAGAGGTTTTCTTTTATTAAACTACTGACAAGTAGTTACTTTTAGTATAAATTAGTATAATTGACTAAATTAGTATAATTGACTGAAATTTAGTATAATTAACTTTAACTACTACATATACAGCCACAGGCTGTCAACTTGTCCCTCTCAGCCTACAACTCATGTCTAAAGGAGAGGCCTGTCACAGTTTAAGGCTCTAAAACCTTTAAACATGTTTAAACAATTTATTTGCAACAAAGAGGCCCACTTTCCCTGAATCCAGCCTAAATTAAAATGGGTAAAATCCTTTCAGTACAGGATAGCTGATACTTCATATCTGTCCGCGGTTGTTCCTTTCATGTCATCAGAGCACATGATGGACTTTTCTCTCTACTGTAGGTGGCACTGTTAACCTTGACTTATACTTGGTTGGGCTAAGGAAGTCAAGTGGTGCTGAAGCAGTCAATGTCTGCTCTTCATTACCATTCTCAGCCCCAGGGTGAAATTAATTAAAGTGGGGAATAATAATAATAATAACAAAGATTATCTTTGTCATCACAGTTATGCTAACAACAGTATGGAATTCAGAGGGCAGCCAGCGGCCGAAATAAATACCATCAAGCTTTTATCTTGAAACTTTAGGTACGTGGCTGTTTCTTTTTTTTTCTTCCACTCGTGTTTTTCAGGGAAGTGGAGTATTAGTGGTGGTGGAAGGAGGGGGTAGGACCAGAGTGAAGGCAAGTGTGTTATTGTAACAGAGCTTATGAGGGAGTCAAGAGGAGGGCAGTGTGCCGATCGCACGCTAGGCTGCATGATTCACAGAAGATCCATGATCACAAACCCTTTGGACCCCAGTCCCACCCTCTGGCCTTGCCTCCTCTGCTTCTGAAATCCCCACCGTCAGCTTGCATTATGGGACTAATACCAAAGTTATGGTGATTCACCTCACACCACCTTATATGTGGGCGATTTCCATCCATCTGAGGTTAACTGGTGGCCTGGCATGGACAACGTCAGTACAGACTAGACAGTGTTATTTATACTGTTTTTTTCTTTATTTTGCACCTAGACAAAATATCATGGTGACAACAGATATATAATCATTAAATAATTTAAAAAGAGAGACGTGCTGGTATTTTTCTTATAGTGCTATTTGCAAAAATAAAAAAAGAATCAGAAAAAGGTAAAAAAATAATAAATAAATGAAACATCCAATCGCAGATTAGCAACTCTTTTCCTTTCAAAATGGAACAATTTTGTTTTTATGTTATAATTTAAAAAAAAGGAAAACAGTTCACATGGAATGAATGACGTAACTCTCTTTTGAACATTGTTTGTGTCTGCAAATTTTAGTGCATGCATGTGATATTATCTAATTACATTAGAAATGGCCTGCAGCAGCCACCTCACCCTGTTATATTATCTGAACTGATGAACTCTTGTTGAAACAAAAGGACCCAGCCCTGTCTCGTGACCGATGCTCGAACCTCTTTCCCTGCTGCTTGTAAAAGGGGGATCGCTGACCTCATGTGCTGCTGGGATATTACTTTACGTCTTCATCAGGCTGCTTCCTCAGTGTCGGCTCGTGAATTATGCTAGACTGTCCACCACGTCACTGTATTGCTTCCTCTGTACACCGAGTCAATAGGTGGTCACTGAGCTCTAATAGAAGACAGGCGCTAGGAGGCAAGAGGCCAAAAAGCTGGTGAATTACCGATAAAAGTAACAAGATGACCTGAATTCATTGGATTTTTGAAGTTTTCTGTAATATGAAAATTTTGAATAATCTCTTGAGTGTTAAGGGTTGGAAGACTGGAGTGACAATGGTTTCTGCTACTCATCAATACTTAATTTAATCGAATGTTAATGCAAGCCAGCAAATTTGCGCAAGATATGAATTCCTGATAATTGTGAAAGACAAATGTTCTTTGTCTGATTCACTTCTTCACAATCCAATTAGGTCTCAGTGCTGAAAAAATTAGATGACTGTATGCTTTGGAACAAGATAAAGTTAGCTTAGCTGCTCATTAGCTATTTTCTCGAGCACTCTTATAATATTGTCTTATGAAAGTTAGCTTTGGTCTGAATGACTAATCAAAAGCACACATCCGGTGTTTGATGAAATTTTACCTATTCCCAAAGCATTTCCTGTGTCTGCAAAAATTCATTAGTTCTAGTTGAAAAAGGAAAATGTGGGAATAGTTCACATATGAGTTGAGGTACTTTGTCTCATTGTTTGCTCTCTTGCTCATTCCTTCTTTCAAGTTTCCCATCCTCTTTGTCATGCCCTCAGTCTTGCACATGTTTCTGCTTCTTCCCAAGAAAACATCACTAAAATAGCAGCCAAAGTTATGTGTTGCCTGTTCTGTGGACACCCTGTCTGTTTTGACTGGAAAGGGACTTCAGGGAGTAAAGGTGGGAGGAACATTTTGTACAGGCAGACACTACAAAAAATAATTTCCTTGAAAAATATGATTCAACTATTTAACGTCAAAATCCGAATCGTCCCAGAGTGATAGGACATGATGCACAACAAACCTGGACATATGGAGTAGGTAAAAAGTAGGTCATATATTTGTTTATTCACACTAAATAGCATCTTTCATATAGTGCTTCACAATAAAAGACACAAATTACATGTGTGTATTAAAAAGTGACGCACATTAAATGCAGATAGCCAGATAATAATTACATAATTCAATAAATAAACAAAACAAATCCAAACTAATGGATTGGAAGATGCTTAAAAAGTTTTCCACAACAGCATCTGGTGCATATGTTTTGCTATTGTTGTGTGCCTACTGGAACACGTCCTATATATCACACAAACACTGCAAAACTACACAAGCTCTTTTTGTACCATTTGGATGGAAGTTCTTTCACAACACTGCGAAGCTCATATTCCATGGCTATCTATACATATCTATCTATCTATAATCTTGTTTGTTATTATTCCTACCACGTTAATTTTGATTTATTTTAACATCTGTTGAGTGCATTACACAGTGGAGGAATCCTAACACTGCTTTCTTGGATCCAGTTATGGTTATGATAAATGATGTGATTTTCAAAACTTCAGTTGTGAATAACTAAAATATGATGTATGGGAGAAAATGAAGAAACCGACCTGCAAGTGAGTAGGGGTTATTCATGTTATCTCCAATTTGAATCTTTCTGGACTTATTCCAGAAGTGGTTATGAAGCGTCTAAAGTGTTAATGGAATTTCCTGAAACAAGTGAAAATGCAATAGTAAAGGAGTTGGATATTTTTTGCAGTGTAGTAACCAGAGAAAAGCCTGGTATGTACACAGTAATTACATCTCAGCACCCTGTGCAGAGTACATAGCAGAAACACAGTCAGAAGGGTCACTGCCCAGGGGATCGAGGTTTGCCCATTAAAACATCATCAGACAATACGGTTTATTTAAAGAGACATATGACTCTCCACCGCTACTGTTTACCCTTCTTGCACTTGAGAGCAAAGATAATAATGTTTGAAAATCAAAGGGAAGAAAAAAAAGGAAAGAAAAGGAAAATGAAATCTGTAATGTTCAAGGAATAAAGTCAGCGCAGGTCAGAAACTGCATGTACAGATGTAGCTAATCTATGTATTTACAATGGGGATTGGGAAAAGATGAGCAGCATATACTGTGTGATTAACTTGCTACTTTTGTTTTAGTCTCCTTTTGGAAATGGTTTATGACGATCTTGGAAACTATTTCGATGTCTGGGTCTTAACTTCCTGGATTTTAAATCTGGACTGATTTTCAGGACTGTTGCTATTTTTGGAGCAAAATCTTGTCTAATTGCTTGAGTCATAATGAGCACAATAAGCAAAACAACAGCTCAGTTGTGACAGCAGGAAGTCTGATGCATCCGAATTTCACCTTTACCCTGATAAATCAGTCAACACAAACACTCCCGTGGCGCCCCGCTGGGTAACAGACCCCCACCTTCGGATCCCTGGAGAGTTCGTCACCCTGCTGCATGCCCATCCTATCTGGAATAGTTCGCTCAGATAGGAGATTAGTCCTTTCTAATTGTCCTGTCAGTAAATTAGTAACTTTGGCTCCTCCCTCACTTTACTGCTTCATGTCATCCATGCCTATGACATGCTGCCTGATGTGTACAGATGTCCACGCATCATATTTGGGTCAAAAATGATGAGAGCACAGTTGGAAAAGAAATTGGAACACAGAGTTGATATAAAAGCATTCCAAGTGGATCAATTAAATACAGCTTTGACTAAAGAAATCTGCCTCTTTCCATCTGCAAGTTATGATTTGCCATCGATTAGTCGAGTGAGCACATACCACTGCTGAATTTTTGTGTCCTGTTGTTGAAAAAAAAAAGGATAATGAAGCAATTAAATGCAAGAGCATACACAATAGTGTATATCTATATATATATCTATATATATATATCTCTCTCTCTCTCTCTATATATATCTCTCTCTCTCTCTCTCTCTCTCTCTCTCTCTCTCTCTCTATATATATATATATATATATATGTATGTATGTATATATATATAATAAAAGTTTGGCCTTTTTTCCAGTTTTACTTGTTTTTGTTTACTTTTGCCTCAAGTATTCTGTAAAGCACATTTTATGGCATTGCTTTAAACTTACCTTATCTTGACCTAACTTCTATACACACATCTCCCCCCCTCAACATCAATCAAGCGTGTGAGAGGCATAGTGGTAATTTGTTAACCTTTATCCAGTGATCTCTGCTGACCTGAGATTCACCCTCAGGCTGACTGTGTATGTAGAAAAGCTGCACTGGATGTTTTTAGTAAAACAGACAGGAATGAAACATCTCTAATACATATTGCTGTTTAACTTGTTACATTGTTACTTGCTATATTTCCCATTAACACAGTGAAAGATTGTAATTCACTCTACTTGTTTGCTAATGTATTGCATGATACAGCGTGATCACAAATATACAGTTTGGTTAAATGAATGAAGCTAAATCTTGAAATGAAACGTAAAATGTACTTTTATCATATGAGCAAACATTAGTACAAACACAGTTATCAGTTTGCTTAATCAAAATGTAATTTGACATTAAGAATAAAAAATAAAAAATTGTTGATATTATCTTTTTTTCAATTAGGAAGCAAAGGCAAAGAAATTTCATTTCCCAGCTAGATTATTATTCAAGGCACAACACTGGCTCACTGCTAACTCTGAGAGCAAATGCTCTATGCCGATGCATATTCATATGTTTAACATACAGACATGCATTCCTAATGATGTAGGGAAGAGTGGAATACAATAAAGCTCATTAATACATTTTACCATGCCAGTCAGTCCTCATCACAAAAAGGGTGCTGCACAGCGTCAAATTGAGCTAATTCAATTCCCCAGCAAAGAGCTTCTCCAGTGTGAGACGAAAACAAAAAGAAATTAAATAAAGCCATCGTTGTGTGATTACTCTTTTAGTGGAAATTTTGGACTTTTAAAAAATTCATATTTCGATAGTTTCTCATTTATCATCTCATTACCTCCTCAACTGCAAAGTTTGGTCTTGTCTTCTCATGAAACATTAACAATTAAAAAGTCACTTTTCCTTCTTTTTTTAAATTTTGTTATGTTTACCGGTATTGTGTGAAACAAGACACAATTTAATTTCCAGATGGCGCTGCTATTTAGTGTCATTGTAAGTCTTATATGACATGAAAATCTCACAAATGCTTAAAATTTCTTCTCTCCAAGGAACGCTGAATGCAATTAATAAATAAAATAATAAAGCAACAATTGGCAGAACATCAAATTGATCTAAATGCATTTATAATTAACTGATGAGAAAGTAAATAATGGGCTTGCTTCAAGTAGCTTTTTCCGGTTTCGTGAAAGCTACTTGGACAAAACTTTGTTCTAAGACGGCAGGTGGCAGAACCTGTCATTGTAAGCTAATGAATATTAAACTTGGAGACTGCATTGGGTAAATGTGCATCTCCCTGTCTGCTGCTCACATACTGCCTTATCAGAAACAATGATAGTATTCAAATCACAGTGGTAGCCAGTTCATCTTAGAAGCCTGTCTCGGTATGACCTTTTGTTATCTTCATACGTGCCCGTGTCACTTTTGGTTTTAAGATTTAACATGAACCAGCTCCTGATGTTAGAGGTTAGACAATCAGACGTCTTGTCCAGCCAGAGTTGGAAGATGTCAGTAATGGCAGTGGACTTTGTTTATAAATTATTAATGATTTTCTTCCCTCCCTGTCATTTTGGACAGGCTGTGAAACAAGCCCACGCCTCTCCTGTTTGCGTGGCAGCGCTCTCCTCAAACAGATTGCAATTTATTCCTCTGCAGTTTGTCCATCAAGGCTAACTCTGACAACATAATCCCGAGCTAATCCGCCATGTTCAGTTTTTCTTGTTGGCTCTCATGCAAAGTGCTCTGCCAAATCCCACTACCTGTCAGCCTGGCCTTGCGATGTGGAGCCCAGACGAGCTGCCAGCCCTGCTGCAGTGGCTCCCGTAGGGGTGTGGGGTGGAGGCAGGTGGGGGGGCATTGTGCCTGGGTAGACTTAACCCCTGCCTCCCTCCCTGTAATCCACTGTAAACAGCCAGAGCCTTAGAAGGGCTAACTGCACTAATCAAGCCCCAAGCTTGCCCAGTCACTATCATACAGAGCACTCTAAGAACTAGAGATTTGAGATACTACTGCAGTGTATGTGAAGCGTATGAGTGTGCATGTGGAGCAGTGGGGTCCATTGACAGATTTTAATCCCCAAGGGGGGAAATGTGCCAATTTAAGGCAGCGATGGGTGCCCAATCAATGGCCAACTAAAGGATTTCTCCAATTACTTTAAATATTGACAAATAGAGAAAGGACACTATTGCACTAAAATGACTCTAAATATTTTTATATCAATACCAAAGTATCCCTGTAGTACTATACAAAATTACAGTACAAAATTAAAATTTAGCAAGTGGGAAGAAAAACAACCAGTTACTTATGATTTATGGTCTTAACATGGATATAAAAGTATATACTCACATTGTTTCCTTAGGCACCAGAGGCTGGGTTGAACTCCAGTGCTCAAGACACAGCTGCGTTTCCCCAAATGGTAAACCGGCCAATCAGTATTCTCCTCCACCTTTTACAGAGCCACATTTGAATTTCCTTCACATTCTCTTCCAGTCTCCCTGACAGTGACCCAAAATCCACAGTAAGAACATAAAAGGCTTGACAGAAGTAAAAGCCAAATGAAGTCAAACTAAGCCAACTCCCCCATCAACAAAAATGAAAGTTTCAGAAAGTTGAAGTGCACACGAGCAAAAAAAACTTTGAACTGTTTTTTCATTCATGCTTTGTTTTGTTTTCTTGTACCTGTTCTTCTTTTTCATTGTTCCCTATAATGAACAAATTCAGTAGGCTGCGGTAGGTGGGGATCATGGTTTGTGGTTGTCAACAGGGGAGTTAGAATCCCACTTTGTCAATGTCCATCAAGTATAATCAGTAAAGTCCCTGGACATTAATCTGCGTTGCTGAATCATGAACTTGTTTCTGGTGTGGCACAAAAAAAAGACTTTTGTGAAACATTTTTTTACAGTACACATATCAAAATATTTTCACACCCAAAAAGATGTTATTTGTTGAAAAATATGATACATTTAAGATATAATTGCTACTAAAATATAACTGCATTTAAAACAAGCTAACAGCTTGTTCACTATAACAGATTAACCATCTTACGCAAGTGTAAAATGTTTGCATTTTACCATAATAAAATTAATGAAAGGAGTGACAATTTAGATGATGTAACTACAACCATAGTATAGTTATTTAATCTGAAATGGACTCTGTAAAAACAGGGGGCTCCATGTGGACATGCTGACTCTTGTTCTGCTTTACTGTGCTGCTGCTTTGTCCACTTTCAAAAAGCCTAGACTGTGGGAAAGCTCTGGACAAATATGTTTGCCACTTTAGAGCTCCAGATAAAAGTGGCCTTCAAGGGTGGAGCTTAGGGAAGTGTTGAGATGACAGTGAGAGGGTTGGTGGACCTGCAGGGAAAATGTGAACATGACATGTAGCTGATAAGAGTCCTCCAGCAGGTTAACACCAGAGCTTGTAACTGGGATTGCCCCAAGAAGCCCTCTTAGGAAGGCCTGGCATCTGCAAGATAGCAAAAGCCCTGACGCTCACACAACTGAGCACACAACAGGTCTGGAAGGTGGCTAGGACAGAAGTTCCCCCCAGCACACCTCTGAAGATGATTGTTGGTAAAAAGAACAGACAGTGTACTGGTTCTTGTAAGTGTTAGACAAAGCAGGAAAACTTATAAGCCTTTTAGCTAAGAAAGAAAAACCCTCACAAAAAACGTCACAAATAAGTAAACACTACAAAACAAAATGCTTGGTTCTCCATTTAGTCACAAGGAACTAGGGATGGGAATTAAAAGGAATCTAGTGATTCTGATTATCGATATTATGATTCAGTTCATTATCGATTTTCATTGGCTCCGCTTTGAGAGAGACCACGATCACTAAAAAGCATATCAAAGACATTATATTTGTGCAAGTTAATTGCATGCTGTAGATCAAATGTCGGAGGTATTTTCCCTGTTTGTTGTGATCAGTGTTGGCAAGTGCAAAAAAAAGTAATTATTACACATATTACATAGAACATTTTTCTTAAAAGTAATGCGGTACATTATTCAATTACTCCTAGGAAAAAGTCATTCTTTATACTGCTTGTTAAATTGCCTTAATGTTACTCTGTAAAATAGCTGGAGCCCACATACCAAAACAAATCCTTATCCTAATGAAAAAATTTTATCATTAGAGAAAAAATTACCAGTAATCATCCCACAGATGTAATATTATCTACAGCTACTCTTAGTACTATTGATGTTAAGTTAGACTCTTTTTCTCCAATTGATCTTTCTGAGTTAACTTCAATAATTACTTCCTCCAAACCATCAACCTGTCTTTTAGACCCCATTCCTACAAAACTGCTCAAAGAAGTCCTGCCATTAATTAATTCTTCGATCTTAAATATGATCAACCTATCTCTAATGATCGGCTATGTAGCACAGGCCTTCAAGCTGGCTGTAGTTAAACCTTTACTCAAAAAGCCATCTCTAGACCCAGCAGTCTTAGCTAATTATAGGCCAATCTCCAATCTTCCTTTCATATCAAAAATCCTTGAAAGAGTAGTTGTCAAACAGCTAACAGATCATCTGCAGAGGAATGGTTTATTTGAAGAGTTTCAGTCAGGTTTCAGAGCTCATCACAGCACAGAAACAGCTTTAGTGAAGGTTACAAATGATCTTCTTATGGCCTCTGACAGTGGACTCATCTCTGTGCTTGTCCTGCTAGACCTCAGTGCAGCGTTCGATACTGTCGACCATAATATCCTATTAGAGCGATTAGAACATGCTGTAGGTATTACAGGTACTGCACTGCAGTGGTTTGTATCATATCTATCTAATAGACTCCAGTTTGTGCATGTAAATGGAGAGTCCTCTTCACACACTGAGGTTAATTATGGAGTTCCACAGGGTTCAGTGCTAGGACCAATTCTGTTTACATTATACATGCTTCCCTTAGGCAGTATCATTAGAAGACATAGCATACATTTTCACTGCTATGCAGATGACACCCAGCTCTATCTGTCCATGAAGCCAGATGACACACACCAATTAGTTAAACTGCAGGAATGTCTTAAAGACATAAAGACCTGGATGGCCGCTAACTTTCTGCTTCTTAATTCAGATAAAACTGAGGTTATTGTACTCGGCCCTGAAAATCTTAGAATTATGGTATCTAACCAGATTCTTACTCTGGATGGCATTACCTTGGCCTCCAGTAACGCGGTGAGGAACCTTGGAGTCATTTTTGACCAGGACATGTCCTTCAACGCACATATTAAACAAATATGTAAGACTGCTTTCTTCCATTTGCGCAACATCTCTAAAATTAGAAATATCCTGTCTCAGAGTGACGCTGAAAAACTAGTTCATGCATTTATTACTTCCAGGCTGGACTACTGTAATTCATTATTATCAGGATGTCCAAAAAACTCGCTGAAAAGCCTTCAACTTATCCAAAATGCTGCAGCAAGAGTCCTGACAGGGACTAGAAAGAGAGAGCATATTTCTCCTGTTTTGGCTTCCCTTCATTGGCTTCCTGTTAAATCCAGAATTGAATTCAAAATCCTGCTCCTCACATACAAGGTCTTAAATAATCAGGCCCCATCTTATCTTAATGACCTTGTAGTACCATATCACCCTATTAGAGCACTTCGCTCTCGCTCTGCAGGCCTACTTGTTGTTCCTAGAGTATTTAAAAGTAGAATGGGAGGCAGAGCCTTCAGTTTTCAGGCCCCTCTTCTGTGGAACCAGCTTCCAGTTTGGATTCGGGAGACAGACACTATCTCTACTTTTAAGATTAGGCTTAAAACTTTCCTTTTTGCTAAAGCATATAGTTAGGGCTGGACCAGGTGACCCTGAATCCTCCCTTAGTTATGCTGCAATAGACGTAGGCTGCCGGGGGATTCCCATGATGCATTGAGTTTTTCCTTTCCAGTCACCTTTCTCACTCACTATGTATTAATAGACTTCTCTGCATTGAATCATATCTGTTATTAACCTCTGTCTCTCTTCCACAGCATGTCTTTATCCTGTCTTCCTTCTCTCACCCCAACCGGTCGCAGCAGATGGCCGCCCCTCCCTGAGCCTGGTTCTGCCGGAGGTTTCTTCCTGTTAAAAGGGAGTTTTTCCTTCCCACTGTCGCCAAAGTGCTTGCTCATAGGGGGTCATATGATTGTTGGGTTTTTCTCTGTATCTATGAAGCGCCTTGAGGCGACTTTTGTTGTGATTTGGCGCTATATAAATAAAATTGAATTGAATTGAATGAGGACACACATATGATCTTTCTCTTAGCATGAACACACTATGAACACAAAGACGAGAGCGCAAAGCAAAGATGAAAACCAGCACAAAGACTCTATGAAAGTGATTCTACTGTAGAAACATGAAGAAGTAAAAACGGAGGCAGCAGCCTGACTCCTCATCAGTCTATTACCTGTTAAAGTTCAGTGTCTGGCTGTTGGGCTGGGGTCAGCATTCAATCAGCTTTAACATCACTTTGGGTTCTTCGCTAGTTTAGCATTAGTATTAGCGTTAACTCTCTGGCTAACTTATCGTTAGCAGCTGTCTGGCAAGCTTACTGGTAACATGCTTCTAAATAGCCAAAGTTGTGTTAGCTGCAAAATGAAGTTGAAGTCCTGAATGCAGTGGTCTTGTCCTTTTGTGCAATAAAAATAAAAGTAGTGTTCAAATCCATGATGTAGACTGCTCTAATATTTTCCTCTTCTGATACACAAACTGAAATTAGCTGAAGTGCAACTGGAACTGATAAGTGAGACTGATAGACAAGCTGGCTAACAATTCCAAGGAATAGGAATACTGGGAACAAGACGGATTCTCGTTTCCTATCCCTACAAGGAACTCAGCAAAGGAACCTGTTTCCTAACCCGTTTGTGGTGTTTGCATTTTTGACAATCATCCAATATTAAACTCTGTGACGGTCTCACAACATTATCTGAGTTTTTAAAACATTGCAACCATAAAAATTAACAATGCCAAATAGATATTGAAATTATCTCAGTTGCAAGATATATAGATTTCTTGTATAGTTTAACTGACATGAAATACTGCTCAGCCACATCAGTCTAAGTCAGGGGTGGCCAACTCCAGGCCTCGAGAGCCGGTGTCCTGGAGGTTTTAGATGTGTCCTTGATCCATCACAGCTGATATAATGGCTAAATTACCTCCTCAACATTTCTTGAAGTTCTCCAGAAGCCTGGTAATGAACTAATCATTTGATTCAGGTGTGTTGACCCAGGGTGAGATCTAAAACCTGCAGGACACCAGCTCTCGAGGCCTGTAGTTGGCCACCCCTGGTCTAAGTGGTATTTGTTTTTTTTATTTTAAATGTGATTTTTTTGTTGAAAGAAAAATCAGAAATATGTGTGTGGGTTAAAATCAGTATCTTCCACGGTAAAGATAAAGAATATGGTTTTCATGAACACACTGGAAAAAAATACGCATAGTGTTTTATGGATAGAATAAATGACCCAGATGGATCACAGTGATTATAATACATGAAGGCCAACATTGTTTGTGTGTTGTTTTGACAAGAGGCATATACACTGTCTTTCTTTTTCTTGTTTGTCCACACATGTGGGTATATCTTCCACACACTGTGGAGCAACGAGGTCTTGGTGTCTTAGTACAGAAACTTTCTCTTTGCAGTGACATTACATAAGCAATGATGCCTATCGACATGTGGATGTTCTGACCCATGAGCAGGCTTATTACTCATTAATGTGTTCATAAATGACTACTCAGTACTCATGGGTTAAACCACATTCATCTTCTACGTTCACCTTAATTTTGATTAATGAGGGTTGCTATTAGATAGTGGAGGCTGGGTGTCAGGGATGGTGATGGCACATTTGGCAGCAATACCCATAAAATGGTAAACAACATATTTTAATGTTAAGGCATATTTGCCATGCATGGACCCATCATGTCCACAGCAGCCAATACAGATTTTTGCCTTGCAATATGTTCCACCAAGGTATCTTATTTTTTTTTCTGTGCCAGATAAAAATTGTTGTATTGTAAACACAATATTTTTGCTATTCTTTACCAAATCTTGTATTTGGTGTATACCAATAACCAATTATGAAAATACTTCTATTCATAGCTACAGGAAGATTTCAGGATTCAAAAGAAAAAGAAAGCAGTCACATATACCTGTAGATTTGTTTTTATACCATATCTTATAGGCTAGTCTCAATAGACCACAGAACAAATGTCACCAAACCAGAAAGGACAAGAAAAAGGCAATAAAAAGTGAGTGATGACCATTGATATTTCAGCTTGATGAAATCCTGTGTCAGGAGACTTTGCTTGGCTTTACATAAACAGGGTAATAAATAGATCGATCACACATAGCAAAGGAGATTCATGTCACATTAAGTGACAGGACAATGAACATAGGCCCAGCTATGTCTCATTACTCAGAGGACATTTCCCTCATGTGTGTGCGTGTGTGTGTGTGTTGTGTGTGTGTGCATGAGAACATGACTGAGAAGATAGGAGTTTGCATGTACCAAGCCAGGCACAGTATAGAGGATAGCTGCTGCAGATACATCACTCTGCAGGATGAAAACCACATTCTGAGGGCTTAAGTAGCGCTGCTGGCTGTCCATTTATAGTTAAATGTTGGAGAAATTGTGTTTGCATAATGACTGTGTCTAATAGGTTCAGTGGGTGGTGAGTTTAACTTTGAAAACAATAATGTAAACAATTTCTGTATGATACAACATAATATATTACTGTAAATTCTCTTGATTGTTATATATATATATATTGTGTCAATTTCATTTCACCCTGCAAATGCAGTGTTATGTTCTCATTTGCATTTGTTTCATGTTGAACGTATATAACTTGTTTATAACTTAGCAGTCACCAAAATTTATGACTGCACAAACTAAAATTTTCTTTGAAAAATCTTTCCTAAATATAGAATGAACAAAAGCTCAACTAAATTCAAGGCTTACGGTTCCAAGGCTCACTATGATCTCTTGTAAACTGCACTGTTTAGATGTCAAATGCAGTGATTATTATAGAATTTTAGAAATTACAGTGTTGCCTTTTCTATGCGACTGTCAGCATCTGTATCTATGGACGAATGGACTGCAGAGGTACAGGCCTGTCCAAAAAGGTAAGCTGAATTTTACAGCAATTAAAAAAAAAGGCAATTCAATTTGGAAATGGAAATTATAAATGCACATATTGCATTGTGGTAAAAAGCAAGTACAAGTACAGTAGCTCTGAACATCTGCACTAATTGTAGTAGCAAGAGGGCCTACAGTATGCAAGTCAAATTCGTGGAAATTGGCTACTCCTGATCAGTGTTGGTCAAGTTACTTGAAAAAGGTAATCAGTAACTAATTACTGATTACTTCCCCCAAAAAGTAATCCCATTACTTTACTGATTACTTATTTTCAAAAGTAATTAATTACTTAGTTACTTAGTTACTTTTTAAAAACACGATTTACAACCTGAATAGGTGATAAAGCGATAGATCTTTCAGCCCAATTCTACTTTTTCTGCATAATCCATCATACAAAATGTAATCAAATGGAAAAGTCTCTTTTTGAAACTTGTTTTATCAGTTTTAATCTTTTAACTTTATGCATTAAGCAAAAATTACATTATATGCACCATTCTCTGACTTGAAGAAATTAGTTTAACATTTAAACCTATTTTCTGCACATTCCAGCACATAAAATAAAATATTTTTTGTGTTTACACTCAGTCTTTCAAATAGATACAAGTAAAACACAGCGAAAAAGAAATAAAATCAAAGACTAGCGGTCCTTTTGCTCTATTTTCACGTGTAAAGCAGGAGTGGGGTAGGCGGAGGTGTGCTCTGGTGCAGGTGTGCCGCAGCGGTCAGTTGAATCTCTGTGAATTTCCCATTACGTCGTAGCGCACTCGGTGCTTGCTCGGAAGTTTAGGGGGGTTTTTTCGGTGTAAAAAGAAGTTTTCTTCCCACGCACAACGGACACTAATGTTTTTGTCACTTTTTATGGAATCAAACTCAAAGTAAGGTCAGTACTTCCACGCTTTAAACGCTGCATGCTCATACTCTCTCCCGCACTCGATATATGATTCATTGTTGATCTGCACACAGCTGTTGCCACGAACGTCGCACTCGCTTACGTCACTGTCATGAGACATTCTCGCAAAAAAATCACGGTTTTAGTAACGAAGTAACGCAGCGTTCCTACGGGAAAGTAACGGTAATCTAATTACCGTTTTTGCAATAGTAATCCCTTACTTTTCTCGTTACTTGAAAAAAGTAATCAGATTACAGTCTGCCCATCTCTGCTCCTGATATATTTCTTTTGAACTAACACAGTTCCTCATCAGGCCATGAGGCAGCCTTTAAAGCATCAACTCACTTAAAACTTAAAACAAATTGGCTATGAGTGTACTGAGCTTTTATAGTTTTCATGCATATTGGCTCAATATTTTGGTTTCATAATTTATAAATAATTAAATAAATGTGATTCCTTTATACTATAAATACTGAATATAAACAGATCAATGAGCCGTTTATTTATTCATCAGCTCAGTAAGGGTTCTAATACATTTACCTATCAAGAAATTTCAAGACCATATTGCATCTTCTGTAATTGAAATTGAAATATAATTTGATACGAATACTTTCAGTGCACTTACGACAGTTCTATACTGCTCTTATTTTGTGGTTTTAGCTTTATAAAAACATTACAAATACGTTTATATTTTATCAACTGTTGACTATTCAAAAAGTAACGTGGCCCAGTGTCAATTGTTGCACTATTGTAAAGACTGACTTTTTTGACCTCTTCTAAAATCAGAGGAGGCAGAGTTTACCATTAAAGCAAAAGAAAATATAAGATGTGCTTGCATGTTGTTTCAATCATCTAACAAATTCTTGTGACATCCTGAAACAATTCTTGGCGGTCTCTGTTATAAATAACTAGATACAAAAAAGCATAAATGCAGCAAAGAGAGAGAGAAAAAAAGAGACAACAGAATAAATTAGATACAAAAATATCAAAAAGGGCCAAACCGCACACATTGAGGTCTTGGAGTCAAGTAAGATAATACTTTATATTAAAACATCTTTTTGGAATGGTTTTCATACAAATGACTGAATATGAGCCATATATTCACAGTGGGATCCATCAATTTAACATTTCGTTTGACAGAGTTTGATGAGATGTTGATGGTGAGACTAGGCAAACTTTTTTACCACAGCTCCTGCCAGGAAAGAATGGCACTTCTGTCAGTATATATAGATGGTTATTACTTCCATCTGGTTTTTTTTTCGTCTTTCGTCAGGTATACGCACACCCAACCCAATGTCTCCCGTGTCTCTAGTCACTTGAATAAAAAAAAGTGATTTTCTTATGCATTAGTATTTTTATCCATGTTATCTGAAAAAGTCAAGGAAGTGATAAAATTGAAAAAAGTTGATTTCTGGGTGACTGCATTTGTATACACTGCAAATTACAAGCTGTCCAGGTCTCAACATGCAGACAACATTACACCAGACAACATACCTATCAGAATTACTAAACAAATTGCCATCTAGCTGACATCAGGAGACAGAACATCTAAACAGCCAGAGATATGTGTATATTACAGACAGAGACTTGCATTCTTTGTCAGTCTAATGACCATTAGAAAGATAAATCAGTGTGACTATATACAAGCTTTTATACGCATAGGTTAAAATGCAAAGAATTAGGCAGTTCAAACCTCTGGAAAGTAACTTCATGTAAGAAAAGTACTTTTGCTGCTTGAACCTGTGACATAAGAAATTACTCAGTTGTAATGAGTGGGAGAATGGTTCTAGCCATGGTACTTTCTTTTTCAACTGTATACATTGCACATTACTCTTAAATTAGTTTTTCATGGTTTCCTCTCCTCTCTATTTTGATGTGTATAACTTAGGTAAAAAAGCACTGGGAGCATCGCATTAGTTCACCTAAAGTTACTTAAAGCTAACACATATTTGAAATGGTTTGCCTTTATACAATGGCTTTTCCATATTTTACAACATAGATTATAATATAGAAAAAGATATAATAAATACTCTCTTTTAAAATGATTAATACCCCAAACCTTTAAGGTCCCTTTCTTGTTCTTTTTACAAACTGGATCTTATATTTTTGAATGATTGAATCTTGGACTGATAATTTTCCAGAGTTATTCCAGAGCCTTAATGAAAGTGTAATGCTGGGCAATGATGACAGACATAAACTTCTGATTTAAACATTTATTATTTAGTCCAAAAGTGTCTCATAATTCTGAGGTGTGTTGGCATTTTGCATCATGATGAGCCAGAAGTCTGAGCAATGAGCTGTAGAAGCGCCAAGACTCGTCTCCGCAGAGGCAAGTAGGGCCTCATCTGTGACTGAGTGGGTGCTAGAACACCAAGCAGAGAAGTGCCGGGTCGCAGTAAAGGTTAACAAAATCAAGAAAGGGAATTTACGAGCGTCCGTGCTTCACGAGCGATGTCGCCAGCAGCAAGGGAGGGAGTGTAAAAGACAAGGGTGAATGAGAGGATTAGAAAGTGTGTGAGGGCGTGTGTGCAGATGTATGTGTGTCTGTGTGCACTGGGTATTGGGTTTTTCCTACGTTGAAAGTCATATGTTTGGACAGAATTATGAGGGACCCTTTCTGCGAGTGTGTGCTCATTCACTGATGTCTTGGTGCCCTCCATACACTAAATAAAAGCTGAAGGGTTGACCCATGCAACTTACTTTGAAAATAATCTAAAGGCACAATAATGTGACATGCTATCATGCACATGCTCAAGTCTGAATAATCACAGTCACCTATCGTAGTATGAAAAAGGTCAAAACTCTATTGTGTTAGTAAACTTCTTCATACTCAGCAACACCAACAAAGAACAGAAACTGTGGGTTCTTTAAAAGTGCATTACAACCTGCAACACCTGCATGCTATTTGTATTAAATATGTTTGAAAAGTAATTTAAAATAGAATCAGATGTTCTTGATTTTTAGAAATGTGTTGGGATGTTGTTAAAATGAATGAATTCCAGAGTGGACACTGGCGCCACCGGGCCCTCTGACCACCACCAGTAGGCAACGGGTGCCCAAGGACACAACGACCAAGACTGTCGGACCTTCCGATTACAAGACAAACTGCCAACTCTTGAGCCACAATCGCCCCACACCTTAAAGGCCGGTCTGTGAAAGTAACTCCAAACTGTAAAACTGTATACACTAGTTTGATACATGCACTCGGTACGAATAAAAAAATTCCAATTCTACTGCTGAAGGTTTCCTACTGCACATCTAAAGATATACCAGTGATAGTAGTCACAACAGCAGGCACATCCACCATTGGAAGAAAATTTGCCTTTCAATACAAAGCAAGATGTATAATTAGGATTTTCAAACACAGACACTAAGTATCTTCTGTCTGGTTTGCTTTTCCCATCTGTGTAGGTTCACTGTAGCTCTTTGCTCTGTAACAGAGTCTGCTTGAAACAGCTTTAATAGATCTTTCAGCTTTGACAGATTGTGATAATTATCAAAACGTTTTTCTTTCCCCCCCTTTTTGGGATTGCTGAAAATAAATTGAATCTCTGTGCTCATATTGAAACTTTCACACATTAAAATCAGACTTTGATCATATCAAACCATTTAAGGGTTTCCCATTATTCAGCTAAAAACAACATCCAAGTGTATTCATACTGACATCTATTAATGAAAACAATACACACACAGATCACCAACACAGAGACACCTAAACTGTACAGATAAGATGCCTCGCCTGTGCTTTCTGACTGTCTATAAGTGGAGTAGAGACCATAGATTTTGGGAGACAACCTTGTGATAGGACACTTCATCACAGTGGTTTGTGGAAGGTTCTCAGCTCTCTCCCCCACTGATAGCTCCAGTTTGTCTGGAAGAAGTTATGCTTTGTGATAGTCTGGCAGAATCATGGAGTTGTCTCCTCGAACCAGTTGAAACCCATACATTGTATCAAGTTCTGAAACATGTGGTTTTAATTTGATCCCTCACAAAACTGCTTTCATTTTTCTTGATAAATGTCGTACAGTGCTAATGCTATTATTCTACACATTATCAAAGTAACAACAGATGATATAAGTGGTGGATTTCCAACCGAGCATACTGCTGTGAATTGAACATATATGTAATGCTGCATCACATTTTGGCTTCCTGACCGGCTCCTTGCTGGCCTCTTTTGGTCCTCACCACATGTGAGGATATTCATCATTTTCACATATAATAACACAGAGCATTGAATTTCCCTTTTCTTATTTTTACGCCGCTACCACTGAGCTTAGTGCACAGTGGGCATCAGTCAGCCTGACCATCCAACCAACTGTGGTGCTGATAGCTGATCTAAGTCAAGCAACATTTTGAGTTTTCAAAAAACTGTTGGGGAGAATCTGTGGCTGACAGCTCCACCCCGAGTTGAACACCATCCATCTCTCCAACAGCCGTTGCCTGCTGCCTCTCTGAGATTCAGTCGGAGAGCATATTTGCCGGATGACAGTGAGCTCTGTGTACCATCCATTATGGCTAAGGTAGATACAGTGTCATCAGGACCCTCTCATGCTGGCATAAATCCATGGACAACAATAAGTCTAGGTCAAGTGATTTATACACAAGGGCACGTATGGACATGCTCTGAGTCCTGTGTTCTGCAGACATATACATAGAGGCATGTTCAAGCACACATATGCCATGCAACTGCCCAGCGCAAACTGTGGAAACCTGTTACTGTACTCAAGAGGACTGTAATGGGAGTCTTGTTTAAAGTACAGAGGAATCTGGACAAAGTCTGGTGGAGGTCAATGCTTGAGGAAATGCAGAGCTTGAGGGAGTGAGTGCTAGCAGGTCTCCTCCTTCCTGCTCCTCCTCAAAGAGCAGGAGGAGGTGGTACATTGTGGATCACCCAGATACTCATGCATTTCACACATGTATGCATTTTGAAAGCAGAGGGTTGTGCACAGACAGCAGAAGATGAAGTGCTAAGTGGGTTCACGGCACTTGACCATAATCTTTGAAGGAATATCGAGTGTGTCTTGGAGGCTCACGTGTAACATCTCTGACCAGCCCCTGGTATTACTTCTGTTTTCCACAAAGGAATATCTTACTTGGGTAAACCAAAGTGTTCCCATGGCTACAGCAGAGATAAATTACCACATGACAAAGGTTAAATTGATACAATTTTTTGTCAATAAAAGGGTGTACCTGCTTTGCAATAACTCACTCAAATGGATTTTATCAACTAAATGTGTTGTTCTGGCCTAAATCTGGATTTCAGAAAGTTATAAGTGAAAGAAAGAAACAAAAAACACACAGATGCACACACAATAGGGTCATTTCTATCGTAACAAAAGCATAGTTCCCATCATAGGACTATTGGGGATCTGCCAAAGAGGGACTGATCCTTGTGATATTCCCCACTATCCACTGTTTGTTAAAAAAAAAAAAAAAATACAACTGACAGTTGCTTGTCTTAGCCATAGTCCTCATGACCCCTTGTTGTACATCATCAGACTTCAACAATATTGACTTCTGTAGAAGAGATTAGCTGTCAAGCTTTTATTTTGTTAAGGGATCAAGGTCCTTCATGTTCTTACCTAAATATAACTTTACTCCATTGCAGGTTTGAAATTGCTGGTGCAGGTGGTATTTCATTTATGGGAGCACTCAAGACCTAGAATGCTTTGGCTTGACCACTGGGCTTTGGAGGGATTATCTGATGAATTCATGTTTTACAGCAGCTGTTAGTGAGAAGTCACCAGGGGTCTAAAAGTGGATGTGAATGCCCTCACCAATTGTGCCATATGGTCACTTTCTTTTTTCCCGTGTCTGAAAACCTCATCTATTTTCAAACGCTGGTGTGCCTGTTCAGTACACACCGTTATTTAGAATATCTTACAGGTTTTAATTGTGAGGGAATGGAAAAAGCATGATATTAGAAGATCGCTGTTATGAGGGCTGTATCAAACTACACCCAAATTTAAACGTCCTTAACCCTGTCTCTAGCAGCATCAAGTTAATCTTGTGCATGTCTACATTGATAAGGATCTCCTGCAAGAAAACTATGCAGCACCTCTTAGGTCATTGGAAATTTTGATTTATGAGGCAGGAGGAGCCACGATTGACGAACTGCTAATGCTCACTTGGATTCTTGGATTGCCATTGCCATTCACAAGAGGCCAGTAGACCAGGACTAAATGAGACTGGGAGAAAATGTCACCTGCATGCACAACCTTTTACACCACGGAGCCCTTCTCAGAACTGTAAACTATCTCACACGCCGCTGGCCACTTCCATTGGTGGCTTATGTCAGAATCCAACTAGCGATACCAGCTTTCTCCCACTTCGCTGTAAATCAAATTGCTATCTAAAGAGCAGGACTCAGTCTTACACTGCACGACAGTGACATATGGGAAATCCCCACTCCTGCAATATACCACTGGAAGTCTAACAAGATCAAAAAGGTCACAGGCTAGACTTAGCACACTGGATTTGGATTTTTGTTACATGGTGTGCAAGCAAAGAAGAAGCCAATTACTAGACCTCCTGCAGCAAGAGACACCTTGTTGACAGACTTTAAATAATTGAAAAACTGTAGAGTGTCTAGTGGAATATTTAGTTAAACAAAGCTGATACATTTAGATTTTAAAAAATCTAAAGTTTGTCAGTGAGTATATCCTTGAAGACACCCAATTTAAAATGCCAAACTTCACAGGAGAAGTACAAATGTTTATAGTCATGTTATGACAAACACAATTTAGCTTCTTTAGCTAATATTGCCAGTGTATGTGAATTTAAATTTTCTACATAAGACTTTCTACACAATTAAAGTTCTACACAATTAAAGACATTTTAACAGCCTTTACCTCCTTGATGAGCTTCACCCCGTTAATTAGAGTGATTCATGAAATTCTTAGCAATCATTTCATTAACTTTGTCTGTACAATCCACCTGTAGCAATCTCAAACGTTACTACAGTATAGTTTAGCAATGGTTGCTATGTCCAACTTTTAAATACAGTCTATTATTCATGTGTCTGCATCACTTTAGATTATAACTGATAAAGTCAATCTTGTTTAAAGTGCGGCACACTCTTGAGTAGTTTAATCTATTATCATCGTCATCCTCTGTTTGCTATATTATATAATAAATATCTGATTACATGAATCTCTAGAAAGACAAACTTTGAAATAAGACTATATTCAGTGAATTAAATATTGTAATAGAAATGTAGTTGCTAAAAGCAGCAAACTGGAAGTGTTAAAAAATGTAATTAAATTAATCTCATTACCTTTTCTTATTAAGATCATGGGGAAGTGACTTTTTTTGGCTTCAAAGCCAAAAAAAGTTTTGGTAACGGACAGATATATTTTTTCTTCGCAAAACTTCATTGCTTGATCGCACATGCCTAGTTTCATTCAACTGATCAAAACTTTAAAGCAGGGACCAGACTGAATCTATATATAAGTCTGCTCTCCTTGAGCTTGAGGATTTACTTTTGGTTTGTCAACCTCTGGGCACCATGGAGACGGGGTCATGACCACCCAACTGCAATCCTTAATCAGTCCTTACAAAGCAAAGCTGCTGCTCATCTCACTAGGGGGCTTCCTTTACCTTCTGATAGCATGTTTTTATGAGGTTCACATAGAGGGGTCACTACCCTCTCTCATGGAGTCATAGACCCCTACCATGTTGGCCCTTGTGTCTTTTTGCTGCAGTGGTAATCCACTTGTGCTTGCTTTCCACTGAGCAACAAGTCTGCGACTTAGTGACTTGGCTGTTTGTAGGGGGAGCTTCAGTGATCACTGCAGTAATTGGTTCATCCGAGTCCCTATATCTCACCCTTTTAAGGTTTTTGATTGGCCAAGTTTGCCAAGAAGAAGAGGAGGAGACAAGTAAGGGATTATCGGATGAGAAATTACCCAGGAGAAAAAAGCAGCATGAGTTCAGCAGCTTCACAGCTGATAGAAAATCCTCCTGAATTTTTCAAGAAAATAGAAAACTTTTGCAGCACTGAGCTCACTGTCATTTGTTTTGACCTTTTGTTCTCGAAGTTTTGCTTCATGCTTTGTGGTTGTAACCATTTTGTCTCCTATTGTGTAAAGCACAAATGCACAAACGCAGATTTTAACATGTTACAATTTTACAGATTTTGAGTTTATCCTTCTATTAACCAAAAATATCTGCAATTTGAAAATCCATCCCTTGTATTATTGGGTGAGAGGCAGGGTACAACCTGGACAGTCCATCACAGGACTACCACAGAGATAGACAACCATGCACGCCCATATTCATGCCCATGGGCAATTTAGAATTAACCTCAAACTTCCAACTATATCAGTAATCCTTTGAATCCTTCATAAAAATGCTACTTTTTGCCTACAGTGCATTGGGAAGGTAATTGTGCTTCATATTTAAGCAAATTATTAATATTCAAGGTCATAACCAAAACTCAATTACAATCTAAATTTATGTCTAGCACTGGAATGTGTTAAACACATTTTTAAACCTCAGGTTTCTTTGCAGAATAACAGAAAGGGGCCTTAAGCTCCTTTAGCTACTGTACTGGTGGATAAACAGTCACTATTATCAGTGTGGGATATAAATCTATAGAAATATTAGAAGAAAGGGAGGTAAAGGGATAAAAAGGGTAAACATATCTTAAATCACTACCTCCACAACAGTCAGAATATTTAGTATCTAGTATCTGGACCTCGGCTTTAAATCTGCCAACCGGTGCGAAGTAGAACAAGAAAAATGTCTTTCAGACAAAGACGTTTGCTTTTCTTTTGGAGGTTGGTGAGCTCCTTTACAACTGATAAGATGACTGCATTCCTGGTGAGCTCGCAGGCTGGCCCCTTAGCTGACCCCACCTGACAATGTCCAGTCATGAGAGGCTCCCCTGCCCGTGCACAACACAGCCGAGACCCCTCTCATCTCCCTCCCCATCTCCTGCTGCCAAACACTCACCCACACTGAAGAGTGCAGAGATAACAAGCAGAAAGCAGGGTGTTCTTTGACTGTACTCTACACGCACATGGGGCCTGCGATAACAGCATTTTTGGAGATGCTTTGGGAAACGACGGACACTTTGTGTGGATTCATTTTTGCTTGAATACACATAAAGAGCTTTTACTATGGCAATTAATGAATCAATATTCTTATCATTTTTAATTTGATTGAAGCTTTAAATTCAGATTTTGGAAAAGGGACATATAGTAAGGTTAATTGTAATCATATGAATGAGCTGATACATGCAACTGGATAGCTGAACTGAAAGCTAAATGATTCTTGAACCACTTTTATTGGGACTCTAGTGTTGCAGCAGCTCAAAGATCGTTTGCTGGGTAAACAGAAGCAGCGGGTAATCCCCTGTTAATATTAAATTGTAACATTTCTTTCACTGAAAAATAGGCATCAATTGACATGGTCATTTTTAGTTTGTTTATCTCTTAGAGGCAAATCCTGCCATGTGCATGACATTGCGTAGACAGTCACTGATAAGTCGAGTCTCCCACAGCAACAAACACGATATGGATTGAATCTGAAGATTCCTGATGACAAGTTTTCATCGGCTTCAAACTCCTTGTCAGGCCTTCCAAATCGACAACACACACCAGTATTGTTTGCAAAAGGGTTAGATCACAAGCGTGACATGGATCTGAGTTTAAAATTTACTTTTTATTTTCTGTCATTTTTATTATACTTGGTTGGGAAACTGTGAAACATTTTATTGCTGCATAAATCTGAATGGCTTTGCAGTCAAGGGCAATAAACTACACATCAAACTAAGTGTAAGAAAAAAAACCCTCACAGCTTCGTTCTATTAGTGAAAAACATTTGCTAACGTATTTATTCACTGTTCTGTTGCCACATATCTATAGACAACAACTTTCTTTATTTTTCAGTTGCTAATTTCTCCTTTATTACTTATAAGTTTTTGTTTTGCAAACGCAAACAATGCTAAATCTATATACAGAGCAGGACTGATCCTGCACAAATGGATAAGTTGCTCGTTGTCCCCTTAGAAAACTGCTGAATTCAAATGCAACATGCTGAGAACATGCATTTTTACTTGTATGAATGCAGGAAATGAATCAAAGTTGGTGGACATGAAGGCCTTTTTCTGTGTATGTGTTCGTGTGTGTTTGTGTGACTTGCACTGGGTCTTCAGAACAGTAACAACAAAAGCCCTTCAGCTATGAGTCCAGTTGGCTATCGCAGCAATTGCAGGTTAACAGAGGATAGAAATCAAGTTACTTAGTCCCGTTGTAAACCCCAGATTAACATGATCTTATTCAGCATGAATTGGCTCGCACATGCTGGGGCGGTGGAGCTAAGAGTGACTTAGTGAGGCTTACACTAGCTCGTTCAGTGTCTGGGATGGGATGGAAAGTCTCCTGTGGGAAGAAAGAGAACAGCAGAACAATGTTTAAGCCGGCAATTTCAGGAAGCCATGGGATCAAAGAAATTAAGAGTCTCAATTCCTTCAGTTATACAATCTCAAGAACAATGATACCTCCCTTGTGAAAGTGTTTATATCAGACACGAACAGCAGTATAGGGGTGCGGGAAATAGACACATCTGGGCATTTTTTTTTAAAGCATTTGCTTAAAACAAAAGTGAGGAGATAACCATAATTACTATGGGACAATAAGTCAACATAGGTTCACTTTGGAAGTTTATAAGTGGCTCGAAGATTTTAAAGAAGCAATTTCTACCTTCTTATTGAAATGCTCCCATCCTAATCAGCAAGTACTCATAACCAAACTGAGAGAAATCCCACGCACTTACAAATAAAGTAATTCAACTTAAATTGGTAATTAACAGTCTTTCACATAACTCACTTAATTTTGTGTGCAAGGCCTTTGAACATATTATTTCTCTGGCTTCTCTCAGGATTGCACCACAATCAGTGAATCCACCACGCTCACTGAATCTGTTGCTGTATTCTCACTGTCAAATCAAAGCTGGCGAGTACTGCCTTTACTTAATTCCCCTGATTAGCAAGAAGCTGCATTTTTAGTGTAAATGACATCTGAATGTCAGAGTTGTTGGTGGTATCACACTTTTGTTTCACCCCTAGTTAATTTTTATCTCTCAAACTTTTTTTGGGCACATCTGGAGACTTGGGTGTGGAGTAGTGTGTCAGAATTCCAGTTACCAAATGTGACCTCTGGATGAAGGTTAAATCAGTTGAAAAGGATCCAGGTCCAAAGTTAATCTTTATCAACTATTAATAAAAAGTTTATAATTAGAAAAAAAGGATTGAATCTGCAGTAAATGCTTTTAAAATGTTAACAGAATGTGCTTTGCTAACACTTTAACTGGCAACTTGACTGATATTATAGCTTTCTACAACAAACAATAAAAGAAATGTGTAAAAATTTTCAGCACATTTAGTGTACGTTTTTAATAAAAACAGCTTGTAATTGCATTGACATTGCCCTTTGTTAAGTTGCAACAAGTGGATTTACAGAAGCCGACAAGCTTGTCCAGGTTTGTCAATAAATAAAGTGGAACTGTGATGAATTTGTTCGATAAAAACACACTGCACCCTGGTCACATATTCCCTGTTAGTTCAAAATACCAAACTAACTATGGCTAAACGTCAATGTATAACATATGCATAGTATTAGATTAATAAAAGATGGTACTATTATGCATGAATAAACAATGTGTTACAGTAAAGTACAGGTGAAAAAGCTCAGTGTGGTGTTACTTTTTCACTACATCCATTTGACTTCTTTATGAAGTCTTCATTTTAAGTTATACTTAAAGTTAACTTAGCTTCTTTAGTGGATGCAGTTCAGTCTCTAGTGGTCTACCAGACACATCACACTTGGCCCCTGGTTTTTCCAGAGTTCATAGACACCCACTGCTGTACTAAATAAAAATCTTGAATGTCATACCGTGTCATTTTTCTATGCTCTGAGAGCCTATTTATACAGATCCAATGACAAATGTTGATCCAATTATGCAGTATTACTTTGAATATAAATAAGCACTCTTTGATTCAGTTTTCCAGTAAAATACATCCTGTAACAAACAAGCAAAGAAAATCCTGTTTTTGTGTTGTTTTGTGTGCTTTTTAGTTTCACTTCCTGTAGTAACAGCAAAACATCAGTGTTTCAGCACTGAATAAGTGTGTTATGCAACACAAACATTTATCTCTTATGTATTTTTTTTTTTAAAAATCCCAAATTTCACTTTATTATCAGAATAATAACTTAGATAATAACTAATATTTTAAAACCACTGAAACTGCTCTAGTGGGATTTCTTTGTGTCATGGTCGCCATCTGCTGGCTACATATGGTAACTATAAAGAAAGGAACCCTGGATTTACAGTATAAACGCTGTCAAAGACAGAAACATGTTGAAGCCTCCTAATTTACCACTGGAGATAGATCATGACCTTTGGAGCAGTCTGGGACATAGACCTGGCTGAATAAGCCTGCAGGTGCTCCAACCAGTTTCCTAAACTCCAAATCTGGTCCCAGCTGTGGTTTCCATCCAAGCTCAACTTCTCACAGCCAAGAGCTGCTTTTTTCACCACTCCTACACGCTTTGTGGCAAGCAGCCATTTTGTACATGGAGATTTGCCTATTTGCAGCCTGCGTCTGCCTCAGCTAACTTCAAAGTTTTGCAGAAATGGGTGAGGCCACCAGTGAAGCCTGTGAAGGTTGCTTCACAACAGCTTGTTGAAGGATGGGATTTCTACCTCTGACTCAGCGAGACACAGTCCGGCGCCACTTTCAAAGCTTGTCAGAGCACAGGGCCCCGAGGCAAAGCTTATTGTCCACAAATAGATCCTGCCCCCTTGGTTTTGTTTATTTAAATGAGACTCTTAGACCCTCGGGTGTTTGTCGAGGAAAAGTCAGAAATACCAAATATCTTTTTTTTTCATCTTCTTCCTCTTTAGTCTTTCCTTTCTTCTTTTCTCTCGTAGCCCTTCAGCTTGGTGAGCCAAAAATCCTTGGTAAACATCCAGGCCCGGCAGCTTTGTAGCACTGAGCTGGTCTACCTCTCAGAGTACCCACTTTGCACTGGGAGCTTTGGTTTCCAGCACAGTTTTACTGTCATAATACTAATTCCTAGTCATGATCTTTCACTTTATTTCATGAACTTGCATTTCCTATCACATTTGATGTCTAGCTTCCTTTAATTATATACATTTTAATCCTCTTGAAAAGAATGACTACAGAACAATAACTCAGTTATTATTTTCCATAAGATTGTTGATGATTGTAAAACTAAGCATTAAGTTTTGGGTTGTCTAGACTAAAATACTAAATTTTGCTCTACAAGGGCCTGATATCCACTTACGAGGACATTATACTACCACTGTTCCATCAAATTTTAAAACGAATGTCCTCATACGTGGCTCTCATTTTTCTTAGGAACAAAAATCGGGTCAAAAAAAACAAATCTGGTGTTTCTTTGTTTTTACATTGATCGGGTCCCAATCAGCCCAAATATCAAAGAGAAATTAAAAATGCATGCCGTGGAAGAGTTCAGGTCTTAGGAGGTTAAAACAGGTGCTATGGGTGTACACTTTAAAAATTCACTGATTCACTGTAAGTGCACATGCCAGGTACAGAGCCACTAGAAATAAATAAATGTTGAACCTGTCATCATCATCAGGTCACAGTGCTGCTTGGAACGTCTCCATGATTTACGGTAATCTACATGGATAAGTCTTTTGGTTAATACAAACACTGCATGATAGTCTGGGCCTTTTAAAACACCTTAGGATTTGTAGCAAATGTAAAACAAAAAAAAGCTCATAAAGCAGTATTTGCTTTCAGCTTTTTTTCTTTGTCTATTGGAATATTAAAATACTGCAAGGCTTTAAAAACATATTGTTGACATGAAAAAAAGGAGACCAAAAGGCCCTAGAAGTCTGTAAAGAGTCCGCACATAGACTTTAGGCCTCATTTCATAGTCGCTAAATCACTGGGCCAGATAGGCTGAGGGTCTCTTAAGATGAGGTACTTCAAAACAGAGAACTAAAAGTTCAGCCACAAATTATTCTGTACAAGTTCCCAATGCTTTAATGTATCTTATGCTATGGGAACCGACCTTTCATTGTGCACTGCAAACTTACCAGTCACAACTTGTCAAGAATCCACAGGGATCTCCGCTGTCACACTCTGTCACAGGTGCTTTAGTGCTGTTACTACAGAGTGAATTTACGTGTGGAGGAAGAAACGGTTCATCCCTCATGCCAAAATCCAATCCAGTCAGAGGTCATGTCCTCTCTCTTGTTCTTTATACAGCGAAATACTCAGGGAGTAAGAATAATAACGAAACCTCATATCCTCCTGTTATATCAATTCACTTCCCCTCTCTCTATTTATACAAGCAGTGTCAACTAATATCATTAGCGTACAATGTCATTACTGTGAACCTGCAGCAGGAAATGTGTCACCAGCTCATTTTCCTTCTTCAATAACACACTCATCAACATGAGTCCTTACACTCCACCACCCTCCCCACTCCAGAAGAGACGCTCTGCCTATTAATTGGAAGGTATAAATTACAAGTAATCACTATCAGGTTTTTCACTGCCTAGACAATCGGCATTTACTCATCCGTCTTCCTGTTTAAACTATCTGCTGGAGAATTGCAAAGCCCTGCTGCTTATTTTCCAACGATTAGCTGTACATCAGCATTACCACCTCAAATCCAGCAGTTTCACATCCAGCATTAAATAGGATGAATATTGATCTGCTAAAGAGGATTTATTTATTTCATGCTCTATCCAAAGATCAACTGCTACCAGCTTTGGACGGATCTGCGAAGGTCTTACCGAATAAAGCTACTGCATACATGACTTTGGACTTGACATTTTAGGCCTGGAAGAAGACCAAACAGTAAATTCACTGCAATAATCCCAGATAAATGGGATGATCACTACGAAAGCTTAGATAGTTAAGTGGCCTACACTTAAGTCCAGAAACGATAAAAACACAACTCAAAGGAGATCCTCCATGTCGGGGGCGTGGTCTGTACAATCCGAACTAAGGAAGACACCCACCTGAGATGTGCCATCTGTGCTGCTCGCAAGAGGCAGAGTCATCTTACAGCACAGGGTCATCGAAAATGGCATCTGTAAAAATAACCTACAAATGGTTCTATGCACCTGCACACTGGGCATATTTTTCTTCTGGTGTATTTTTTCCGAACGATCATTTTTCTTTGTTTGGAACAGATCAGACACACTAGGGTTTTAGACAAACATCTTCCATTGAAGCATTCATTATTAGACTGTTGTTTGCTCGTTTCTTCCGATTGCTTCCTTGAAAGCTCTTGAAGAAATTTTTATGTTTTCAAGTTTCAATTATGTCCCACATTGGTTTGAGTACTTTTTAAAAGCGATTTTGCTCATAAAAGATTTCAATGGCATTTTTCTGGCATGAAAAATTTAACACATTTTAAACATTACTGTATTAAATGTCATGAGACATCCACATTTTTTATGAAGTCTGTATTGGAATTTGTCTCACTGATCTTTAACTCCTTGTGAAAACACATGCAAACCTACACCCGTGCAAATGCATACACATGCCTTAACCCTTTGCACACTGAACTGCATTCAGCCTGAGCTAGTCTTAAAATTTTGGCGCTGGTTGGTGAGACTTGGTGAGCTGTCAGAGGAATAGGTCCCATGCCACTCAGCAACCGGCTCAGCTGGGTGGAGCTGCGACAGGGAGACAAGAAGAGAGGCAAACAGAAAGACAGACAAAAAAAAGTGGCCATCTGGATAGACAGGCCGCAGGGTCACATGGTGGAGTCACAGACAGGATGGTGCTCAGCTGCTCCGTGTCTGTGCTGTCAGCCTCAAAAACTTATGAGTCTACACTGAAACGGCTGGGGATTGAGCCCCGAGAATTGTTCAGACCGCAAAGTATGTCTGATTTTGGCCTGTTTTGGAAAAAAACCCATTCAAATTATTTAGCATCTTAACTTATCAATAAATATACCTATATGTACAAGTATTTTTGCAAAGGTTTTTACATGTACCACATCATCTAAGTGTTCCATCCTTTGCAAGTGTCCCTTTTTACCTTATAGTCCTGCTTTTATTTTGATAAGTTTAAGCAGACATTTAGGTATTTAGTACATACCGTTTTAAGGCAATAATCTCTGCAAGGCTGTGGACAGTATGCTGTTGAAAGTAGCTTGAGCTGCCAGTAGATGGCATCTGATGCCTGCTTTAGATGTGTGCACTGTCCCACTGTCACCGTCAGCTTTCCTGCAAAACTAAAGATGCAGTTAGATTGCTGGAGAGAAATACTTCAATGAAATATAAACATGTGAAAGATAACTTTGTAGTAAAGTTCATTACAGTCAGAGCAAAATGAAATGTTGATATGCTGTTTTCCTGAAAACACTTATTTGCACTGTTTTAGAATTTCAAAGAATCTCCTCTACTGAAAATGAATTTTAAAAAACACAATTAACACGACTCCTAGCTCCAATACAAAACGTGCAAAAAGTCTTAAAATTCTCCAATATTGCAGTTTGGCATGTCCATTAGATCACAGCAAGTATTACTGGGAGAAACTTTTAATTGAGATGTATTTGATTTTTGCTTCAAGGATGGCCCCATCTCCCTTCCTTAACATATGGGCTTGTGAGTGTTGTTCAACCATAAATTTCCAGTGCTGCAGGACATTGTCTTTTTTTATGCCTTGTGATCCATCCCACATACATGCCAGAAAAGTGTCAAGGCCTTCTGGGAGTGAGAAGAAAACGTGCCGTGGCAGTGAGCATTCAGCTGGCAGACTGCGAGGATCCACAGCCGGCTCTGTGGGTAAGGAATGCCTTATGGTTGCGCTGGTCTGCAGATCACGCACACTTCAAAAGATATTGAAGGCTCATTCTACTATTTAAGGATTACACAAAAAGCTATTGCCACTGTCTCACAATGACACTTAATTAAACTGGAGCCTTCACTACAGTTTAATTTAGATAATATGTATTTTTAAATGTGTCTCTGATTAAAAGTGTCATATGTCAAAATGGCATATGAACAACTGAAATATTTCGCCTTCCAGCATTTGTTACACTTTAATGTGATATCCTGTGATTGTACAGATTTTTGTGAATTATCCTTAACAATAAAAATCAACTGATTACAGAACAGACAGGAGTTCAAACCCACAAGAAATGTAAATAGTGGGGTAAATTTATAAATCTAGCACATTATTTATGTCATATGTATTTTGTCTTTGGGTTATGTGGACAAACTTTTTAAAATGACACTTTATTTCTTTTTTTGAAAGATGTGCATAAGTGAAAATCTGAGAAACAAATAAACACTTTTAGAGAATCTGACCAAAAATGAAGACCACACAAGTAGACAGCTGTTCAAAGCAACGCAATCAGCTTAACAGCAGGACAACAAAAGAGCAGCCACGCCTTAGATAAAGATGCTTAACCTCCAAGCATGCTAAGTGCCCCTCGCTCCATTACCACTTAATAGGCCTAATCAGTTTGGCCAAGATTAGATTTTGAATCTATTGCCACCAAAGCACAGTGGAATATTAAATTACTGACTTCATTAGACAGTGCAGAGTCATGTTGTTTAGCTGGTGTCCGTTAGAATAGGTATTATCCGCGGTGGTCAAAGTCCCTGAGCTATATCACAACTATGCTACTTTACAGAAGGATAATGTGTGGAAGATTGTGTTAAACTGATGGGATTTGGATATTCAGCTTTTTCCTTTCCCCCCTATTATTATGATCCTACAAAAATGCCTCAGATTAATTTACTTTTGAATAAAACTGTTATGAAAAAAAAATGCTGATTCCAATTTGTGGAAAAAAAGCATAATGAAAATGTGGGTGAAATGTTTTTTAATCATCCGAAAATATTGCAACCTATGAATTACTGCAAAGAAGCTCAAACAGCAGAATGCCTGTTAAATGTTTTCTATTACCGAGCCTCGTATGTAATAATTGTTCTTGCAAACTGCTCATAATTTTTTTGATGTTTATTCAAGCTTGAGATCAAATGCAGCATAGTGGTTTTTCAGAATCGGAATCACGGCCAAGCCAACTTCACATCTGACAGATTAAGGTCTAAAACTTCCCACATAATCTTATTTCAAAATAAATTAAAGTCAAAAAGAGTTGATCTCCAAGTTGCAGCTGGAATGACTGACTTACTAACTGACCGACGTTACAGCGCTTGAGTTTTTAGATGGATAGATTTCTTCTACTGCCTCATATTTTCCACAGAAATTAAATATACTGAGAGGCATACCCTGCCACACTTGGATTTGGATTCGGCAGATTGCTTTTATCCAACGCATTTCACTCATCAGACAAAGCAGTTCTGAACACACACACACACACACACACACACACACACACACACACACACACACACACACACACACACACACACACATATATATATATATATATATATATATACATCTATAGATTGATAGATGTAACCCATCTGTGAACAATTCGTAATAAATGCAACCTAGCAATTCTTTGTTTTCACTATTATTGGTTGTTTTTCACAATTCCAGTAGCTACTGCTAACATTATCAAACTGTTTAAGGGCTCAACTACATTATTTAATTATTAGCATTCATTTTACCTTCCTGATTCACGTTGTTTTTGCTCTTTACAAATTAAAAAAGTAGCATTTTATATGAAGTTACAGATAAATTGTTGTTTTACAGAAACATATACACAACCACTCCAAAAGCTTCAGAGGGACGAACAAAGCAGCAGACAGATAATCAGACAGACAGGGAGTACTGACATGGCTGAGCAGTGCATGAATGTTTTCTTGACAAATAAAAACACCAGTGAAATGCACTGCAAGGACCAATTTCAGGCCTCCTGCACTAACTTGAGGAATCAATATGAGGCAATGGAGCAGGTTGGGGCTTGGATCGATATCTGATGATACAATCATATCTTACTTCTTGACACTGAGCAGCAGACCACACTAGGGAGGATGAGCTGTGGGTGGTTAAATGAAAACAAGCAGGAAAATAACGATTTGATGGTTGAAGTGTATTTTTTTTATTTTAAAAATACAATAAAATAATCTTTCTTGAGGATTTAGTCTGGGTTTAGTTGTGTAGTTGTGCTTTTGGTCACAGATATAAAGTTTTTGCACTTACTGTCGATGCTTTTTTTTCTTTGCTTGTTTTATTTATTTATTTATTTATTTGGAAGAGCCACTTCTGCTCAAATAAAGCATTGTTTCATTTGAACCAGATCCTTTAAATGTATGCAAAACATAAGACAATCACTTGGATGTATCAGCACAGTAAAAGTTAAATTTATCTGAAGGTGAAATCATTATTTTGAATTCCAATATAAAATTGCTGATATTTATATAATTTTTTGTAGAATTTACTTAGATAATATTTAAGTGTAGTTTTCAGTACATGCTGTTTCTTATTCATTTCTTCTCACCTTGTTCCCAGCACAAAGCAAAAATATTGCATTTCAGACAGTCTCAGTCACTGCTGATGACAGATTAATCAAAGGGATTTAATCCCGGCCTGCTGGATGGTTTAGCAGATGCAGCAAAAGCACGCAGCGATGTCAGGTTGGTGATGATACAAATGTGCACTCAAGCATACTTGGGCACACACAGATGAGTGGGGGAAGACCTCGGTGAGGTACTAGTCACTTATTTAAGGGAATGTAATATGATATTGGATGATACTTGGAAACATATAGAGCAACATGAACCGTATGCTAAAAATGGCACATTTCACACCTGTCTGTCCGATGATCGCTCATAGTCTGTAATGAGCATACATCGAGCTAGTTTCAATGGCATTTGGAGGGTTAATGGTGCTTATATGTGAAGCCTTGAAAACAATAAACCTCCCATGTGATTTAACAGTATATCCTAGGATTTAAAACTTGGGCTCTTTAAAGTTGTATGTGAAAGCCCTTAAACCTCACCACACCCTAGAGAGGGAAGCTGCTTTCTTTATAGTCTTGCATTGACTTCCATGGACTCCCAATCATGAGTCACCCTGTGTATGCTGCCATCCTCCCCCCCTACCCCCAACCCACCAAACCCTCCGCATCCCTTTTCAGTCTACCCCCTCACCCACCAAAACAGAGTGCCTTAGCTTTTAATGGGCCAACAGGGCTTGGCTTACTTCAGTGGCACAGCATAGCCAACGCAAACCAAATTATTGCTGAAAGAAAACAGCAGAAGGCAATTAAATCCCAGTTAGGCTGATCATTCCAGCCTTGATTAATAGGGTCAACGGGTGGAGTATTCTTCTTTTTGTGTCCGTTGTGTTATATTATCCCTCCGGAATAACAATAATGAAAAGTGTGCAACTCACAGTCTCTTATGATCTGTCAGTGGATGTTTACCGGTAGAAAGTCTATGAGCTAATTTGCGTGTGTGCGTGTGTGTGTGTTTGTGTGTGGTTTTGCAGGTACGTAGAACAGTGTGCACTTATGATGGTTTTACTGGCACATCTTTACGCTGGCATGATAGCATCAACAATTAAAATGGCTGCCTGAAAGTTTACATTGAAAGACAGTCAGCGAGTTTTGGCAGGAGTGATGTTGCATAGAGTGCCAACATGATGGCAATTTTGAATCAAAATAATCCCATTTGTTCTAGCAGTGTCAGATGTTCTGGTAGGCAGACTATGTACCTAATGAAGTAAGCATGCACAACTTGTACCATAGTTCCATTGCACTAATGCTGGCGTCCCTTCTGGCCAAAACTTTGCATGGTTTTGATTATCACGTATCATTTAAACTCAGCAACTCTTTCCCAGCATTTGCCAACATGCTTTCAATTCAGTCTGTCTGCCTGTCTGCAAAGGAATATCCTCTGCCACTGCAATTTTACGATCAGCGATAATTCTGAAAAATGATGTCTACATTGTCGTATCTGAAAGGCCCAGGGCAAAATCCCACAGCTGCACAATCAACAAAGCTCATTTTACATCATTATGATGTTATTCGGGATAAAACCATGAATTATCACGTGGTGAATGTGTAACTAGAAGATTAAGCACAGAATCTGCTTTTCCGCCTCAGCCCTCTTGAACTGCTAACATCCAAACTGGAGCACATAACAACACAAACACAGAGCAAAAGAGAGCTGAGCAGTGATCCGCTGTTTGCTGACCAAATGACTGTCACCCTTTGGGAAGGGGAGGAGGTAGGAAGGAGCATGGTGGCGTAGCGTTCTCCACTGCTATTTGTTACTAAACTGTTGTCACTCAAGTCATAAGTCAGTGTTTGAGGCTAATCACAGCAAACTCCTCAGAACCTTGCCAGCCCTCACCACAAGCCTCATACCCCCTCATCTCATTCCCACATTCCTCAAGGCCTCGTTTTTTTACCACTCCCACATCCACCCTCCACAGCCCCATCCAAGCCCACCCTCACCTTCTCAATCCACTCTTGGATCATTTCAATTTGCATCCCAACTGGCCCTGGGATTCCCTAGCCCTGTTAAAAGGCAGGCTATTTGTTGTGCTCTGCGGTTAATGCCGCGCAGAGCTTTAAATACCCATATCAAATCTTGGAGGCTCAACAGATTCAGTTTTGCAAACCTGTATCGAACAGAGGTTCAATCCGTCAGCTTAGAAGTGTACACTCCTTAAGTTGTGTGATAAGGTAAAACCAATCACTGGATTAGGCTCTCTCTGTCAGTGATGGTGTATTTTCAGTGCACAGTGTTGCTTTGCTGAAACAAGATAAGCTGATGGAGTAACATTATGGTGCTTGAGATTTCTTTTTCAATAGGAATATACTATTAATGGATTCTGAAGCCAGTGTATGATGCTGCTCTTGCAGTTGTGGATAATGCATTAGCATTAGCTGTGAAAAGCAGTTGGTGCCGGATACCATGAGCAATCATCTCTCGAAACCACAAATTTGATTGTTTTTATCATGCAAATCCAGCCTACTACCCGATAAAATTGATTGAGGTCTTAAAGTAGGATTGCAGTGTTTATTCTTATAGAGCTTCTCACAAACAAAACTCAGCCTTTAGATTCACAAGTATAATTTTGCACAGCATATGGTGAATTCATAACTCACGAAAGGAGGAATCTCTTGAGTCTGCTGCTTTTTGCGGTTACTCTGCCTTGTTCCATCTGGTTTTGGGGGAGATGTGGGAGGTTTTGGTACATGGCAAGCTTGAGAGAAAATTCATGGCAGGTACATAAATAATCACCCAGCTAAAATATAGGCTACAACTTCTGTTCCTGGTTGAAGTGTTGCGAGACTGTCTTGGATGACATTTGAGATGAACACAAAGCCATCCACAAGCTGCAAAGTACAAACCAAACCTCCTCTCCCTTTCCCCTCACATGAAGCTGGGTTTCCACTTTGTCCTGCCAACAAGCGTTCCCTGGAAGCTCGCTGTCAGACATTTTATGCTTGGTCGAACTCACACTTCAAACCTTGAGGCATCGTTTGTGGACAGCTATGATCCAACTGTCATTTTCTTTTTTTCTGTTGGTTTTTGTGTGAATGCAAAGAGATCAGTGTGGTGATTGGTGATGAAAACCTTTCAAGCACTTTTGACGACTCAAGTGAGAACGTTTAGGAGGCTGCTTATTTTAGTTTTATGCACTGTGGAGTGCCAGATCACAGCAGAGTTTGACCACAATTTCTTGAGTCCAGTTGTCCTAACACTTTGGTATGAAATGTGTAATTAGTGTAATCACAGATATACTGACTGTCTTTGTTTTTTATCGAAAAACCAAGACACATAATGATATATGTGAACATATGCAAAGAATGTCACTCGTTTTTTTCTTTATCTCTGGGATCCCGTGGTTAGGCTAATTGTGTTAAATTAGCCTGTTAAGTGGGCCTAAATATTTTTGAGCACATAAGATAAACTAACTGCAATCAACAGCGTTGCATGAGAAATGTAAACACATTTAAAAGAAACCACCTGGCAAATATATAAATCAGGCAATGCATACCCAGAAAAGCCAAATGAATGTGAATTAAAAGCATTGGTGTAAGCTAGCCATGACATAATAGAACATTCCATGTATTTTTAATGTCCGAACAACCACCTCTTACCAAATGAAGGCAAAGTGAGCATTTTTATACAAGAAAGTTTTATAATTTCCTCAATTTTCAGAAATTAAAAAAAAATCACATTTTATCCGAAAAAAGAAATCAATCAAGAAAAAAAATATTTCATGGTCATCCTATTTTAGTGATCCCATTGCCCTTTTTTGAAAGAAAAGATTATATAATTCAAGTAATAATTCATGTATATGTTGTCTGGTTGCTGTACTTATGACACAATGCATTAGCGTATTCTCATTTCCAGTACATTACCATGTACAGTAATACTGCCATTTTGTCAAAGCCTGTGGTATCACATGTTGGACTGGAGATATACACACTTCATTTAGCACTGGTCCCATGACACACCTGTTTAAGACAGGTCACACTCCTAACCTGTCACATAAAGTTCTGGGTGGGATGGTGATCCTGTGGTTGGCAGTGCTGCCTCACAGCAAGAAGGTTTTTCCAGGTTTTTCCAGGTTTCAAAGCCTTCTGGGTTGTGCATGTTCTGTCATACCAGTCAAATGCTAGCAGCTAGCTTGGTAAAGCAAAAGGTAGCTACAAAATAATTTATCGTTCAAATGTATTGCATATTATTTTGAGAAATAGAAACGTTTGAGTAATTTTCTTACACAAAGTCAAACTATTGCTTTACCTCTTTGTAGTGTTTATGCTAAGCTTTAGCTAAGTAGATGCTTGCCCCAATTTAAATTTACCATACCGACAGGCAGTGATACTAATCTTCTAACTTTTGCCAAGAAATCAAAAAGCAAATTTCTACATTTCTTTAAATGTTTGCCTAGTTTTGGATCCCACTGCAGTAAACAATACCACTGTGTATACGAGAAACAAGTCACAGCTTGAAGATGTTGCCTACCTCCTCCATTAAAGCCTCCAGCAGCTGGTGGTCTAAGTCCTTCCTTGGCCTAACCAGTCCACACATCATGTTGCCTCAGGTTAAGGGGGCACAAAAACTGAAAGGAGAATGTCCATTCCTGGCCATTAGCTGGCTTCATGCTAATCCAGGGATTACATTATCTACATTTACCCTACTTAAGGTTTCCCAGAATTCACAGAGTAGAAGGGCTAACAACAAAACAGCTCCCAGTCTTCTCTATCTCACGCATGAATCTTTAATGTGCCTGGGGTGAGAACACACATGATGTCCAGTCACGAGTGATCACTGTAGTAGCTGATTTCTGTTGTAAAAGTCAAAATAAACCAGATGCCTTTGAGACTGGTCTCTCTAATCTGAGTAGAGCACTTTATTGTCTGTATTTCTGAATACGAGTGAGACATGTGTGGACCTGCTCTAATCTGTTTTAATTAAACTTAAGATGAAGACTGATACTTACAGTGCATGCACCTTTTTCCTTGCTGATATATAGCTTGTTACATTAAACATTTCAAGATGAGTGTGTTTAATGTAACTAGTTACAAGTGGCTGTTGGAGGTTGCTTACCAGTCACACCTGTCTAGACACTGATCAGTGATCCCCGATTAACCCTCGTTTGCTATGAAAAAATGTGTTTTCCCCAAACAATTGGGGAGTAGTTGCAGGAGGTTGCTTACTTTAGGTAAAGAGGTATGTGGTGCTGAAGTGAAAACGTACTTGACTGTCTTGGCTGCCAGCAGATTGCAGTGGTCACCCATTTGTATTAAATACCCATTTGTCTGCTCTCACTCACTACTTCCTAAGTAGTTGTGAAACTGTGACGAGTGAGATGCAAACTGGAAACATTTTCTGTTCAAAGTGAAACTTAGAGCTTTTAAAATGATCTGCTTTCTACTACTTTTTCTCATTTACTAATTTTTTTCCAAAATTTTGTTGCTGTAAATCCTGATGATGGTAAAAAAAAAAAAACCAACAAAAAAAAAAACCCCATTGTCCTTGTTTTTTTCATGTAGCCAATATATTTTGATCCATGAGCACACATCGAATTTAATTTATTAGCAACAAGAGTCAATGGTGCTAGTATATAGGTTAGCATGTGTTTATATAGTTTAAGCCACATCACTTAGGACAAAAACTGGGGAAGTATTCATGGGGTGATTTCACACGGGGGAAATCACCAAAGTGTGATTGTTCCGGCCTCAGGCCTGTTATCAGGTACTTACAAAGCAATGTTTTCAACTAGAAAACGACAATGAAACAGACTGTACTGAAGAGACCTCCACACCCTTGAGCCACTCAAACACCTGGTGATGTCCATCAAACAGTAGAGGAAAACAGGTTAATACTTAAGCCAGGAACTGTGGCTCCAGGCTAAGGATGAGGCTCTGCAAAAAGAAAAAAAATATAGGTTCAGCTGGGTAGACAATTCTCTGGAGATCTTTATTTTATTATTTTTTTTATCTCTGTTTATGTTTCACATTTGTTTTTAGGCACAGTACAATTTCAGGAGAAATTAGGGACCAATTTCGTATCAATAATTATATGTGATTAATAGATTTCCCTTTTATATGTAATATTTTCAAATCAATGTTTTACGCTGAGAAAACTATAAAATAACATATACACAAATGGTGAGATGGTCTCATTGATCCACTGACCTCACCAGCTAAGAGCTAATGTTGACCCAGGGCAGGAGATCTATATGGACAGTGCTTATGTTAGTGTGGCAAAAAGGATGGGCAGTTAAATCTAAATATTTGCTTTTAGGTTTGACCAACAAAGAATAACCCAGAAACAGCCAATACAGAGGGCACAGCTGAATGCTACAATGCTGGATACTGGTGTTCCAAGCAAGGTGTGTCTGTGTTTTCAAGCTTTCCAAACAGAAACACAATGTCATACTAATAAACTGGCCACGGATAATAGTGTCACACATACCCAGAGCAGATTTCATACAGTGAAGGTTTTGAGGTTGCGCCAGTCTTGTGGTAATTACATTTTGTGTGATCATGGAGCTCTCTCGTACTTCTAAATATGAAAAAGGATGGGAAACGCCTGCATTTCACTAGAAAGATTGTTCTGAGAAAATGTAAAAAATGAGTAAAATTCTTGTCTTGAATTATTCTGGCAGCCAACAAACTAAACTTAAATTTAATATAAATCTAATTAAGATTAAATATGAGAAGTTGCTTTCAAAGAGAATAAATGTGATTGGAGTCTGGTAACTAAAGGAACAGCCTGATGATTACCAGAGACTATCTCAAGGTGTACAATACATTGGACGGACGGCATATTTGGCTCAGAATTGTAAATCCTTAGCCGACTGGATGTCCGTTCATGTTGACTTTATTTTTAAAAAATAGAGACATGCCTGTGCAAATGGATTCATGGATCAAATACTATAGTTAAAGCAGGACCAGGTAAGCCAGCTGCCAGCAAGCTAAGGTCATTGTCCTCCTTTGTTATGCTAATTGGTGACAAAGTATAGGCAAAAATAGCTGCACTTGGCTGTCATTGCCATATTCAATACCTGAAATTAAATTGTTATGTGTGTTTCATGTGCACGAATGTGTGTGTTTGTGTGTATGTATGCAGTTATGCATCATGATGCTCACAAATTTATGCATGCATGCACAGGGTTGCCACCGACTATGAACATACATGATCCCCTGGAGGAAGACAATAATATTGGCATTAAACACCTCAAGATTTGGCTGGTTTTTAATATATCTTAAATTATGTCAGGAAAAACATTGGAACATCACACAAAAGCCAAAGCCAGTGTATAATGCTATCTCATAAAGCTACAGATCTCTTCCACAATATTGACTTAGGGAGCAGACAAACATATGTCAGCCCCTATAACATATGAAATACTTAACGTAACCAATTTCCACCTGTCAATCAACCTGGGAATAATGACAGGCGACTGGGAATCAATACGCCACAATTGAATTTTTCAACTCCCAAACATGCCTCATTCTGCACCATAAAAGACTGTCAAATGTCACGGTACCCTGAGCTGCGGGTGGAGACTAAAGATTTATTTTATTTCCACTGCTGCAGTCTATTAGCAACAACGTTTCGCCCCAGGATGATGCCATGGGTATGTATGTGTGTGTGTGTGTGTGTACTAACCAATGAGTATGCACACAATTCAATTCACTTCAATTCACTTCAAAGTATCTTGTGATGCATATGTATAACTGACAATGAAGGCAGGTTCATTAATCAGTAATATTATCACATAAAAAAATGTAATTTTTGGATAAAGCTTCATATTTTCCAAGCACATCAGTGCATTTTCTGAACAACATGGTCTTTTATTACCTCCTTATAGAACTGAATATTCCCATGACCTCTTTCTTGAATAACACATTGAGATTTTCTTTACTGTTAACCGCTACTGTAGGGGAAAATTACAGAGGGTGAAGCTACTGAGCATTGCGGTCTTTGTCTACCACCTCATTTACAATACAGTGCCCTCTGCCTCACATAATCAATTAAAAGACAGCAGGGCTGAAGAGGCACCCTACCAGTTACAGAAGTTTACATCAAAAGGGAGAGATGCTTTTGAAGACTTGCTTCATCCTTGAGAGCCTTCCTGGAGAATGCAAGGACAGATTTAGTCACTGATAGATGTGGTTCTGGCCTTCTTCAAGGTCTCATCTAAAACATATCAGATTGCACCGTTTGGCTATTTCACTGCTGAATATAACACTTGCCAGAAAAGCGCACACTTTAAAGAACACACCATTTAACTGAATTTTGAGAAGAATTACTTTACTATATTATTATACATAGAATGTGGCATAATACGCCACTTACCTCAGCCATACAGACATACTTGCTGTGCATAGGTGGCTTAATGCAGTCATATTGCTCTATGATATATTGGAGAAATGACAATGAAAACCAGAGTCATCCTCAGCAAATGTTGGCCTTAGCATTGTCATCATTAGCTTATCTAAGTGAGCTAATGCTAATGTCTTACAACAGACCAAAGCTAACTGACGGAGAGGAAGGGGATGTCTTCAAATTAAGGGCCATTTTACAGTGTGACAGCTGTGCCTGTAGTATTGATTACGAGACACTGTGAATGGGCCTGAATATCTTTTATGAAGTGAGGAATTCTGGCTTTGTGTGGCTGGCGCCAAATAGGAGTGACTACAAGCCGGTCTATGTGCCTCACTTGCTGCTGGGGCGATATTGGAGTGTCATGCTCACATCGGTGTGCCAACAGACGCCATTATTTGATATGCAGTCAGCAATAAAATGGTCCATTTTGACTGCAACCAGATATATTGTTAATGGCCGGCTCTTTAAATGTCAACATGTGCTGAGAGTTTTCACAGGAGTTTGTTAGAGTTCTTTATGTCGGGAAATTAATAACTCAGTAAAATGAAAGGGACTTGACACATTAATGCTGTAAATCATACATCTGGGCAGCTGCAAGAGTGAAGCTGAAAAATGATGATTTAAGAGGAGGCGCACTGGAAAAAGTGTTCATATTCAGCAGTCAGTCTGTCTCTGTACTCAAATCTGTAAGAGATGCATATAAAAAGTCAATATCAAGGATTTTTTTAAATAAAATTTTGGTAAGTAGCTGTTATTTTTCCAGTTTGATTCTATTAGTGCATCAGAGTGGCTGATGATTTTGATGTTGAAAACTGGAAAAACAGCAAATGTCTATAATTGTCCCATACCGCTTTTCCTGCACCTCAAATCGTTTTTTCATTACGACATTAATTATTTCTGACTGTTAGATAATCTTTCTATTTGAATAACAGCGGCATCACGCTGACGCCACATTTCCATATCTCAGCAATTAACTTTGTGAATGCAGCCTCATTATCATTTATGTCTTAAATTTATATATCTTACAAAACATTGGAAATAAGAATAGAATGTAAGTTCTATTTAAGAATAGTTTTTGACTTATAATCTTGATGGTCAGAGGGTTACGGGTTATTTCTTGCAGTGGATAATCTCTGTTCCCAGAGACCCTTCCAGTCATTTTAACAGGTGGCCAGAAGCTGATTTTGGAGAGATGACAAAAATTGAGAGCTTGGGAGCACAGGTGTAGAAGTAATCTAATCCATACAGAATATGAGATATTTTTTATAAGACAGTATTAGGGTGAAAACATGTCCAGCACTCGTTTACAATGTATGAGAAAGTATGTTTTAGCAGTAATAAATCAACCGCATCTTTTTGAGTTACTCAGTATGTGTGTGTGTGAGCCGATGGGCGGATGTGTTTACTAGTGTCTCAGTGTGTGTGCGCCAGTGTTGATGACACAATAGCATGGCTGGCGTCTGGCTCAAGCGGAGTTATGCAGAAGTTGTTGGTTGTTTTGCTGATCCCTCTCTGTCAGTGTCACAAGAAGCGTCATCAATCATCAGACACTGGGGGACCAGACCACCCTTCAGTCTCTGTGTTGGCTCAAAAGACTTAACGAGCCCCGATCAGTATGGGAGGATTATTATACACAATTCAAATGATGTCAGTCCTAAAAAAAAAACAACCAAAGATGAGAACCACTACCTCATAACAGAAGAAATAGTACTGAGATAGCATTAATGCCATGTTTGTACGAGACATTCAGTTTATATGTGCTGGAATATTTGCATTTTTTTTCTTTTTGGGGTTTGTTTATTTTTTGTAAGTAATTCAACTCACAGTCAAACTAACAGCTTATAGTGACACATTTAGAGGATGTTTTAGTTGAGCATATTAGCTTGCTGAGCTTTGCTAATCACCATAACTCCATCCAAGACTGAAATTAATATTCTCAGTTATGCAAAATGGAGGAAAAATATTTTCATCATTTTGGTCTAATGGTGGCATTAAATGAAAAGTTGTGGTTCAACAACAAAAAAAAAAAAACATATAATTTGTCAGCTCTTGATGTTTGCTTATTTGAAAATCATTGCTATTGCAATGATTTAACCATTTACAGTAAACATCTGTTTTGTGTTATGACACAGTGATGAAACCACACTGAATGCTCGCTGTTTAATCAATAGTTGGGGTTGCAAAAAAAAAATAAAAAAATCTACTGGGAAAGTGTGGGGAGAGTCAAACTATTCACATGACCTGAGCCTGTCACCCTGTCTGTACTGTACCAGGTGTACTGACAGCTATTGGCTTTGACATTTGTTATCTGTTAAAAAAAAACATCTGCTTTCAATATTCACTCTTAGAAGTAGACTCATAGTTGGGGGTAGAGAGAGGTCGAGGGGTAGAATTTGGTTTACCCGACAGACTCTTTTACCAATTCAGATAAAGCAACTCTTTTTTGGAATGGCTTATGTCATAATTTTGTCTTCACCGCAAGTGTCTTCCTCCCAAAAAGCATTTTTCATAGCCATGTTTACAGAGAAACCACACCAGTGCATTGCTGTGAAATGAGTCGTCACATCAGCCATGCCTGACGGGGAAGCTCTCCTCCCCTCGGCACACGAGGAGCGGAGTTCTCTTTGGTCTCTGCCACTGTAGTGGAGACTGTTGACAGAAGTAGAGACAGGCAAACATATGTTCCCTCCAAAATACAGGAGGGGACGGCTATTATCTCTGCAGTGTATCGCCACCCCTTGCTGTTGTTTGAGGAGGAGTTTTTTCGTGGTCTCCTCCGGGTCCCAGCTGAAACTGTCACAGACAATTGAAACCACGTTCCTCTGGTGCATACACGCATTTGCACAGGACACACACACATTTTTACACATGCTATACACGTAGAAAGACAGCAACGAGTTACATGTCAGATAATTAGTCTAAGTGACTTAACCGGTGCACCGGAATGAAGGTTATTTGAAATTCATATTATTTCAAAATCAAGTGAAAGTGTCATATACACGTTGTATTATCTAAATGGTAAGCACTATTAATCCCCAAAAATGGTTTCCATAATGAAACAGGTAAATTCATCTGTAATCTGTAAAGGTAATCTGCAGATCTTCACCCACCCCCCTTGAAGCTATTCCACAAATTCTCACTGCAATGAATGATGCACACATGAACGCAGAGGGGCCTGTTACCACAAAATGACAAACTAAATATTTGGGGATGGTGATATCATTCTGCTAGGCCTCATTACCATAGACTGAAGCACAAATGTAGTTTCAAAGACTCCAAATCCCATCTCATTTGATCTGCCAATATGCAGAGTCTGTCCTCCAACTGCCACAGCCATGCCAAAGCAATTTGTTTCTTATATTGCTTTTGGAAGCCAATATGTTTTAATTAGGCGAATACATAAGCGAAAACAACACCATAAATAATCATCTTTCTTCACCCATGACAATGGAATCTCATCAGATCTTTGTTTTCAGTCAAGGCATACATACTTTATTAAAAAAAGCAAGGGGGTAAAATATAGTTTTTTTTCATATAGAGTGCAAAATGTCTCCTCAAGCTGTTATGGCATGAGAATTGTACAATATAAACTGGTCGGATGCAATAGAAAATGTAAGTGAATATACATAGAGACTAAAAGTACAAATACTTTGAACTTTTTATGTTAAAATTTCCTGTTTATTGCCGTTACCATGAAACTCTTTTCCCATACAAACAGTGTAGACACACTCCCACGCAGGTTAGATGTTGTTTTTATGGCGTGTTATTAATGCCAGCTATCCTTGTCTGCGATCCTACAGATTAAGTGAACTTGTAATGTATTTGTCCATGGATTATCTGGTGCCATTGTTTCAGGGAGAGTTTAACAGGATGTGGAGCAGTAGTACTGTAATTCTAGAAATGTACATTTTAAATAGGCAACAAGAAAGTATGGCCACATTTAACAGATATGTGATATCAGTGTAAAATTTATAACAGATATGATCATTTTTTAGAGAAGCCATGGTGCTAAAGTGAAGGCCCAAACTCATCCAGTCATTGCTTAGGAGGTTTAGCAGTGCCTCTGACTGAAGTGAAAAGACTAAACCTGCGTACCCAAGTGCAGAAAATGCATATGGGGATGAGCAAGGCATGACAAAATTCACTGATGAACCTTATGAAACTATCATAGGCCTAGTAATAAAATATGAGGGTGCTCACTGACATATACTGACTATATTAACATACACTTATTGGCAGCTGTATTTTGCTTGTACTGGGTTGGGCCAGTTGATGCCCTTAAAACTGCCTTTATTCCACATGGTCAGGGGTGTAATTTCCAGGGGGGGTTTAGGGGGTTATGCCCCCCCCCCCAATAATCAGTACCAGCCAATATAACCCCCCCTCCACCCCTCTCCCCAGCCTATTTATGAGTTATCTTGCATAAATAGGCTGTTGATTTTCTTTAGTCATTTCAGTTAGTTTAATCATCTGGGAATTTATCAGATGATTAAACATGACACACAACACAAAGTTACGCCCATGCACATGGTATAGATTCAATAAGGTATTTGAAACATTCCTCTTGAAGCTTTGGTGCACTGACATGATAGCAGCAGCTGCTAATTTTGTCAGCTGTACCTCCATGAATCTCCCATTTCACTACATCCCAAAGGTGCTCTGTTAGACTGTGATCTGGTGACTGCGGAGGCCATTTGAGTACTGTGAACAAGTCATGTTCAAGAAACCAGAAACCAGCATGTTATCCTGGTCGAAGAACTCATTGGAAGATGGGTACACAGTGGCCAAAAAGGAATGGACATGATCAGGAGCAATACTCGAGTAGGCTGTGATGATTAAAGGATAGTCTCTTGATACAAAGGGGCCTAAAATGTGGCAACATCCCCCAAACCATTTCATTCTTTCATGTTATTCAAAATTCTGACCCTAACATCCGATTGTCACGGCAGAAAAGTAATCCATGTCTCTCGATGAACATCAAGCCAGGTGTATCCAGGTAAGTAAAAATTACATTTCAAGCCTAATGACAGCTAGTCTTACTCAATATGCTAAACAAAAAGTCAAGCCGTCCACTTCCTATGACTCCACTATAAACTAAGAGCAGAACTTTGAAACATTTTATTTGCTGGCTTCTTGTAACTAGTTTCTTTGTTATCACCATCTAACTCAGACAAGTTGGGAGCCCTACAGATTTCTGACTGATTTTTTCCCCCCCTACTAGATGACTAGGCCTCCACATTTCCATACATAGAGTGCAGTTTCATCGTGAATTCACTTTGAAAGCTAAAACAAGTATTTCTTTTTTGGTTATGAGTCAGCTTGGGTAAATGGATTTTCCATCTTACTCTTCATAAAGAGGGAGTATCTTTCCTCCACTCCCTGTGATGTCAAAGTACAGTCAGTCATAGAGAGTGAGAGCTCTGTTGGCACCCACTGAACAGACAGTGTCGCCCCAAACCCAAAGGGATTACATGTGTGTGTCCTCTTTGTTCAGAGACATCCAGCGGCATCTGGCAATAGTCAGTCCCCCTTGTGCTCCTTTATGGAGACAAGTGTGTTGTACGATCAGGTTTCTCAAGCTTCATTTATTAAATTAAGTAATGCATCACTGTTATTTGACAAGAAGTTTTTTCTTTTCTTTCTTTTTTTGAGCTCAGGCTGGGAAGACATGAAACTTTTCATATTTTGAGAAAGCGAAAAGGGAGGGAGAAAGATGTAGGGGTGTGAGAGAGGCAGAGAAAGAAGGAACTGAGAGAGAGGGATGTGGAGAAAAAGGGAGATAATGATGGAGTGAGAGGAAAAAGAGGGAAAGAGACAGAGACAGGAAAAGGGAGGGGACTGAAGGGCCTCTTGCTCTTCTTCTCCTCCCTCAGTATCACCTCAGAGGGAGAAAACAACCTTTTGCCAGGTCGTTTCTCATCATTTGTTCGATTTGTGCTGATCCCACTTTATTTTCATTAAAAAATAACATGTAGGACGTTTTCCAGGTTTTACAATACCTGCCCTCGCCTTTTCTGTTGTGGAGCATGAATTTTCATTAAAGCTGCAGTATCAAAGTTTCTTCTTGAAAAAAAGAAAGATAGATACATTACATTAAAAGGTGGTTACAGACACAGAATCTGTGTTTCTAAGAAGAAGAGATCTTGCTCTCCTCATCCATAAGTTGTTTTTAAATTTAAGCTTTTATAAAACAGTTTTAAATAATTAGATGACAATTTTATGCCGGTTGTTACTGGTTGAAGTCTCTTGCTTTGTTTATATCATGGCTTTGGCTGCTAATGTGTGATTATGAGTCTCATCAAAACCACACAGAATATTTGTTGTTCTTTCTAAGAATTTATTTATAAATGATATATTTATCATTTACTAGTTTTATTTATTTTTATTACTTTTAGCATGAAGAGGAAGCATAAAAGAAAACCACACTGTCTGGGAATAAACAGCCACAGTGATCTTTTGTTCCTGATGTAAGAAACTTTGTTATAAACCACAACCCTCTTTTTTTCCCACTATACTGCCTAACACTGTCAAACCTATTTTCGACCCCAGGAATCATACGTGTGATGTCTCTGTCCAATACACGTTGTATAATGTGAATGTTTCAATGAACTAAGGTTATGGGGAAACATAATAAGACAACATTCGAGTAGTCTGATGGTACTTCTGGCAAAATGGTACAAGCACCTTAAACAAACAGAAATTAAAGGAGAAATGCAGAATAACAGAAAACAGCAAAGGCGAGCTAATGAAAACAAGAGCTGATCACATTATGGGCATGAAGGCTGCTAAGTCTCTCTAGTCTCAGTTCCCACAGTCTGTCCTCAAGACAAATCTGTGTAGTTGTGGTTGCAGTCTGCACATGCAGTGCTGTGCAAAACTTTTGAACTACCCCCAATTTATTAATATTTTGCTTGCAAGAAGCTAAATTGTTTTTCTTTTTCATTCTTTTTTTTGTTAAGTGGTCTAGGACAACAGTTATGCCAGCTTTCTAAAGTTTTTCTTTGGACATTGGCTGGTTTATCAGTAATTTTCAGTCCACTCTTTGTACCTGACCGTTTTCAGACTTAATTGTGTGTTTGTTAAGCCAGTTAATACTGACCTGTTGGATGAATCATACAAGTTCAAAGAATTCACCCGAAGACATGTATATGACCCCCTCATCAGAAATGGTCTCTTAATGAAAGGTGGCTCTCACAGAGAATTTATTAACTGAGGAAACAGAGAGAAAAGACTGATGTAAACTGAATTGCACAAAAACTGGACTGAAAATCAGTGGAAAGTTCTTATTGACTAAAAAACAAATTGCACTGTTTTTCAAGTCTTTGTCAGACTCAGGAGAGAAGTAAAACAGTGAGTGTCTACAACCATCTATAAAACATGGAGGGGCCTCTGTCGTTGTTTAAGGCTGCATTTCAAGCAAAGGATGTGCTATAAGTCACAGAACAAAAAATTATTATTATTAATTATTAATTAATATTCTTGACAGGAGACAAAGCAAAAGGCAGCCAAGAGCCAAAGAAGATCTTTGAAGTTTCTTCAGAAAGCCTGGAAAACTATTCATGAAGACTACTCAAATGTTAATCACTACTTGAAGGTTAAATGTAAGATCAAAACCCATTAACACAGTTGTGTGTGGTGTCCCACTGGTCTGTGTCAGCTCTGTACAGCCCTTGGACATGTCCAGTAATATATAGTAGTGTTGGCATTCACTCAAGGGAAGTGAAAAAATTCTGCTGTCCTATCTTTTCAGAATTAAATATGACTTGTATGTCAAATATATCCCGCACATTCTGCAGGTGCAAACTCATCATACAGATTTGCTTCACAAGTTTGTCAAGCAAAAAAGAATTTAAATTTAGAAACTTTTAGTGATGTTTGCCGACACGTAAATGTAAACTAGCTCAGTCTCTGGAGTTAGTGCTAATCACACGATGTAAAAGAAGCACATGTGTTCTTACATCATTGTTATTTACCTACATAGGTCCTCTCTTTGCTTATATAAAGGAACATAGAGCAGTCTCATATTTTCCAGCAGGCTGCTTCTGCGGCGGCTGCCGCAGCAACATCCCATTAGTTTGCCTTTATTCTTATTCCCATCAGGTCTTTTGACTGCGGATGAGTATAAGAGGGAGGCCAAAAGGTCACTGGTGACTAATTTTCTGAGCACTCACAGATTGTGTAAGTAATGGAGCACTTATTGCATTCGCTCCCCCATCACTGCAAACAAGCCCCAAAAAATCCATACAAATTCCCACACGCAAGCTAGTGCCTGGGGAAAGGAGAAGTGGCCCATCTTTAAAATATAGTGAGAGGCATGGAATAGGCCTAATGTGCAATTTAAAATCAATATCTTTAAAAAAAAATGCCCATCCTACCTACGACAGCATCATCTAAATATCAATAGGGCCTCTTGTTGCTTCACACAGAGCTGGGTGTGAGAAGAGACAGATCCGAGGTGCTCTGACCAAGGATTTTACACTGTCTATTCAGAGGAATCGGGTTCTCAGTGCCTCTCTTTCAATTTTAATACGGTTCCATACTTTGTGCACGAGGTTTAATAAAGTAGCAGAGTGTCTCTCAAGCCAGGTGTATCTTCAATCCTTTCATATTCCAAGTAAATCCCAAAGAAAGGTGTTGAGGATACCAGCAGAAGAAGGCAGACACTAAGAGAGGGAACTAGGGGGGTTGATCATATTTTTTCCCCTCTCATAAGGCCACAATGGTATATTCTTTTTCCCCCCTTGCGTTACTGTGAATTTCAAACAACAATAGTGTAGTTTCTGTGCTTTTTAAGCTGTGTTTTCTGATGACCTATGACTTTGTTTTCTCTTTCAAGTCCATGTTTTGCCAAATATATCAACTATATTATTACTCAGAAATGAAATTGACAGTGTCTTTGACTGGAGTCAGATTACATAAACATATTTATCATCATATTTATTTAATATCATTTACAACAACTAAAAGACATTTATGATGTCACCATATATCCTTTAATATGTGCTTATTACACCTAGACCTGCCTCATTCAGAGACAGAGGAATAATAAAGCATCACTTTAAAAATAGCAACATTTTTTTACCCAAGAGTGTATGGGTGAGATGAGTGAATATTTCCATTTCCACTTCATTTAGTTAAGTATTGGAAAATGTGCTATTTCTAAAAGGTAATGAATGTCTCTATCTCTGCCATATCTTGTGTTTGCTCATCTCTTCCCATCTGGATTCTATTATGGATGGGATTCCTATGATAAGGCCAGCAGGAATGGAGAGCGAGAGAGAAGAAGAAAAGGAGAGTCAGGAATGAGTTGGCGCACACTGATGCATGATGGGATGGGGGTCAGGATACAACATTTCATTTCATGGAAGTAAATTATACACAAAAGACAAAGAGGCATTGTTTTTCATACATAAACAAGTGCATCTGCAACTTCAGGCTGAATCACACTGCTGATATGGAGTCTCCTGCTGGATACTAGAGACGTCAGTGCTCATTAGAGGTAGATGGTTTTTGCCAACCAGAGGACAACCAGTGAGAAGTGAGAGGTCTGGTTGTTACTTATTTTGCTTTGTTTGTTTGTTTTTGTTTACTTGTTGTCAGCAAACTTTCATTGTTTTTAAAAAAAAGGTTGATTTTTTTTTAGCCGTTTTGGATTTTCATGATGTCAGATGTTTCACATTCTCTCTGTGCAACATCAGATGAAGGCAAAAATATCTACTTAATATTATATCAATCTTTTTTATGTGAATATGTGAAACATTTACTCAGATTTGCACATTTTCTTTCTTGACTAAAAGCAAATAATTAATGAAAACTCACCTTTGACTTGATTTCATGATGTGAAGAAGGCTGAAGAGTGCCTGATAATCATCTCTTCACAGGTCAGTAGAACTTTTTTACCTTGATCCATCCTGTGGGATCATCAAACATGCATCAGACGTAAAGCTGTCTCATTTATAAAGCATTAAGTTCAGAGGAAGCTGTAATAGTGACCCCTGGATGACCCAGGCCACACCGGTCAAGTGCAAACATGGATTAGCGTTCTGGTTTTAACAGGGAAGTGAAATGTAGAACGAGAGCAGATCTCACTTCTGAAAGCGGAAAGTGGTATTAATGATAATGATTTTCATGTCTGTTCTTGATTTTTATATCAACAGTGCAAGAAATAAAATAAAATAAAATGGAATACAACAGGATGTTTTATTTACATTTACATCTCCATGCACTCAATTACTTTTAATATTTTACACATTCTCAGTCATTTAGATCTGAGCACAATATCGCTGTGTGTTCTTCCCCTCTTAGCGTGACAATGTTTGGCCCCTGGCCACCAAAATGTTTTATTTAATAATGTGGGAATTTTCTACTGTTTTGCTTTCATTACAGTGTAGGAGGCTAAAGCCGAAAACAGAAACAGAAAGCCAGTTGCTTTAAAGCCTGAACTTTACCGCTCAACAACTGTCAAATGCAATATGAGCATCTGCATTCAAAGGGGAGGTTTTTTATTTTATTTTAACAGGATGTCTCCTTAATGCAGCAGTATTCTTTTTTTGCTCTATTAAAAAGTGTATTCTTTGAAAGTCTCCAACTCTACTGGTGAACATCCACTGAAACCAGGGCCAGTGCTAGCTCAGGGTCTGGGGATTTAGGCCATAAGGAGTTGCAGCCAAAGGCTGCAGGGGAGTATTTTCAAGGTTGGGATGAAAAGTACATCTTCAGCTTGGGAGTCACGGGGACACATGGAAAGGAAGAGGGAGGGAGGGGTTGTGAGGGGAAATTTATTCCTGTTCTCTTGCTTCTGGGCCAGTCCACAGGCCCATGTATCAAAAAGACCACCGCGTTTGAGGTGAGGCATGTGGGCCAATCCATGGTAGAATACGCAACGCGGGTTTGCCAATATGACAAATACGAAGGCAAGTTTAAAAAGGTAACAAAACAGAATTTCATAAAATGCTAAATGTCTCTAAATGCTGTAACTGATTTAGTGCCTTAACATTGGGACACTAAAACAGTAATGGACATTTTGGAGGCAGTGTGTATTTCACAGTGTTTTTCCACTAATTTCACTTTTGACATGCAGTCAACATATAAAATTGGTGAAGTGGAAATCCACATCATTTGTTTTTTCCAAAATATTATTCACCGATACTTAAAATAGGGTTCATTTTAAAATCGCTCAAAACGAATTTTGTAAGACTTCCACAATCAAAATCATTTCTGTCTTATTAACCAATATACCAATCGGTTATTAATGCCTGGCAAGTTTTCTATGAAAGCATTAAACAGCAACCAGTAAATCAAGAAAGCACAAAGGACACTAACTGGCACATGATGCGTTCTGGGTGGGGCCACTGCCAGCCACGCTGCTGTTTTTGCTTCAGTGACGAAAGATCAACATTTGTCTCACGGTAGCGGATCACTGAGAAATTGAGTCTGTTTCATCTGGGAGTCAAATTTCGCTGTCTTTCTGTTCCTTGCTCAGAGCCTGGATCCTGGAGCAGATGTGCCTCTGAGGCATGGGCCATCAGGTTGAAGGGTGCAAGCCAAGCTGACTTGGTGTTAGGGTTAAATTTAGAGGTTGAAGGTCAGATGAAGGTCAGGGTTATGGCCAGGTTGGGGTCACGGTGAGGTCAAAGTATGCTACTCCCTTAGGGTAGCATTTAAGTGGTCAGGGTTTACCTCTGTGTCCAGTTAGAGATATAATCTAACACACAGCTACTAGAAATAAGGTTTTGCGCTCCTGAAACACAAGAATACATTTATATACTTTTTTAAAACTGCTATTTTTAAAATAATAATAATGATAATATCTTATACCAGTTGTTTCTGATGTTTCCTACTCTGGTTACTCCATACATGTTTGCAGGAGCTACAGATTGCTGGGTAACCTTACACCGCTGAAAGATGGAAAAATGAGGGACATGGGATGTGTCTGTGCACATGTGTCATGCTGGGGGGCATAGACAGTGCGTCATATCAGAAAGCTTCCCTGCCATGTACCCCTACCACAGGATAGTAGCGGCTCCCAAAACCAAAATTGTACTTCCCAGAGATGAGGCAAAGACAGCTAAGACTTGTGCAGTCCGAATGAGGAACAGTCCAAAACACTGTTGGGCATGTGAGAATGGCTGTGACACTAAGTAGTGTTTATCATGTTTCACGTGTGCCTGTGCCAGACAAATCCATTTAGTTCTTTCCCGAGCAGAAAGACTGCCAACAATATGTGACAGATCATAGCAAAAGTAAAATTTTTGATGAATTTTAAGTAGAATCTAAGATATATAATAAAGTGAGAAAATCTGAGTTTGTTGCTATGATTACTGCAGGTAACACTAAAAGGAAGCTGCTGTTTATTGAAATGCAAAATGGCTTGTAAAAGGTTAAGGAAAGGCCTCAACTGCAGTTTCAAAGGATGCAAAGAAACAAAGGACAAAAATATTCCACCAATTCATTATCTGCGTTTCATACCATCTCTCTGTTGTATTAGGAAATCCAACCAGGGGCGTTCTCAGGCTTTGGAAGGCTTAAGATCTCATAAAATGAACTGTCACCTGCTTAGTTATTGGGTGCTTACAAATAACCAAGATGCATAACTTGAGGAAGTACTAGTCCCCTAAACCCTTTCCAGCAGGAAGAATATAAGCTCCTTTCAATGCATTATTAATATTTTGCCTAAACTCAGTCTGGACTGAACAGCAAGCTGGATTAGCCAAAGGAATTTAATATAAAATTCATGCTTTCTCTCTTTTTCTCCCTCACAGATATATGCAGTCTGTTGTTAGTTAGAAAGCCGCGGCATTCCTCCGCGCACTGACAGACTCAACATATGAAAGTGAGGGTGGGAGCAGAAAGTGTGTGGCCCTGCTGACTGCCATGTGTTGTCATTTAAAACGATATTTTCTGAAGTTAATGACTTACACAGGCTTATAGGCATAAATGGACAGTCTCTGGTGTTAATTTAATTGGATGAGTGGGTCCCATATAAAGGTCATTATGTCTGGTTTGTGTTTAACTTGTGTTTAATTCAAGGCAGCGAGTGAAGAGAAGCGGTATTGATTAAATGACAGCTTAACAACTAGTTGTTTAATAAATAGGCCTCATCTATTGGACTAGAGGAGCCAAAAAAAAAAAGGAAAAAAAAGATGGTTTGAACTAAGTGTCTGGGCTGACAATCTGTGGAGATAAAGGAGTCGAGTGGGACAAAATGGATGCTGCAACACTCCCACCCCACCTTGTGCCTCACTGTCTGACAAATTTATGTTAACAAGCGAATTAGCCACAGCGGGGCAGCGAGGACCAATCAATAGCCACAATAAAAAAGTTGGTGCTGACCATGTACAGTCTGCAGAGTAAACTGCCCGGCCCCTTGGTCCCTAAGGCCAGGCCAACAATAACCTACAACTGAGCGAGACACAAAAGGTATCGACACACAGAGCGCTTCAATTTCCCCAGACAGTGGGGCCCTGTCACATCAAACTGGCTATTAGTCACAAATTCTGCCTGCCACCGATCCATCCCCCATTCTCCAGGGGGACCTTGTCAACTTGAAAGTTGTGCCGCTGGCAAAAGGACATCTGGTTCCACTGTAGTGTGTGTTGAATACAAGAGGCCAGGAGCTGCCTGCCTGATAAAGGAGAACAAACAGGGCCACTTTAGACTTGTCAAGCCTTGTTAGAGGCAGCAAATGACAAAAGAAGGAAATACATAAAGAGCAACACACTGTTTTTATGCTTTGTTATTATAGCAAATTGAGGTCTTGTGGTTTATATATATATATATCTTGTACAATCAAAACTACATTTCACTGTATTCTATTCACTCACCTGGATTTTTACATTTTTGTGTCACTTTTGTCTGGCCACTCTCTGCATTGCTAGTAAATTATTTCTGTGCTTCTCGAGTACTCAACAGCCCTTCCCATGCCTGTAGGTCTTAGCACAAAGCATTCTTTACTTGTGACACTTCTGGCCCACCTCAAAGTGTCCAATCTGACATGGCTGTCAGTGGCGTGCGTGTAGCCTTGTAAATTTCAATCAGCGTCCCACAGCGGGGTGCCAAGGTTTGACTTCATTTCCCTCCACACTAAACAGGTGGTAACAGACCGGTCATCGCTCAGCTTTGTCTGAGCGATGTGTCCACCCCACCATTACTGCTCTATTAATTGCCCCCAGTGTTCATGACAAGCTGAGGCTGGGCCTCCCCTGTTAATGTTTAATGTGGCGACTCCTCAAATCAATGCGTGTTTAAACACGACACACCATGCCAGCAAAAGACTGCTGGATTGTGCTACTGAATAGTTAAATTAAGAAGTGCCACATCACTCTTGCTGTGAAGTGGCAATTGGAGAAGGTGGGAAATATCATTTGGTTAATTGACTCAGACAGGGGAGTAAATTTGAAGCCTTTCAGCTGAGCTATTTAAACTATCATTAATGTTAATTGTAGGAGAAAGAGAGCACATGCTTAGTCTTTACTTGACCCTTAAAATCCCTTGATTACTGTAAAGAGACAAGCTAAACAAAAACAAATCTTCTTTTTTGCTAAACGTACATTGAAATTTTGCCTCTTTTTAACACTTGAAACCTACATTTAACACAGCATTTATAAGCAGCAAAAATAAGCCTTTAAGGAAACTATTAAAGGAGGCTTATTTAATTAAATTCTGACAACCCATAGAACATGCACATGTTCTAAAGCAGGATATTTTAAAGGAGATTTATGATTCTATTGCATTTGCCTCTTGATCGAGGTGGTATCATCTGGGAATGGATCTGGAATACAGATGAGATCGGGCAATGGCTCAAAAAAAGAGGAGAGATCAATTTTAGAGGCAAGGGTTTGGCACATTTAATGAATTCATGCTCCCTCAACCCTCCCTCTGCTTCTCCCTCACCCTTTTCTCTGTAAGGATGAAAAAGATGAAAAGAAAAACCCTCACATAGTGACCGTTAGGGAGGTGCTCTGCAGGCAATCAATCACCAATCAGTCGCTGAAAGTGCTTGTCCTGCCATTGGAGGATGTTCTTCATTACTTACAGACTTTCAGTGTGGCAATGGATGTGAGGATGAAGGCAAGTGTGTGTGTGTGTGTGTGTGTGGTAATTATTCATGGCCTTCAGCTCTCACTTTTGCAGCTTTTTAGAAACAAGTTAAAACCGGAGATATTGTTGTTAGTGTCCACAGATGATCAGAATATCATCAGATTTCTATTTCTGTTCTTTTCAAATGCATCTACGCGCACACATGCACACACACACACTTATCATCTTCATGAATTTGGAGTCTTCTGTGGACCCAGTGGGCTTTGGATGATCCCAGAGGTTGATATTAGCTCCCATGATAGGCATCAGAGAATAACCCAGCTTAGAATGTGTTCAGATTCACCAACCTTAACTCTTTTAAAAGCCACAGAAAGCACACTGGACTGGACTGGAGTTTTTTTAAAACTAAAAATATGCTCACAGCGTGATATTGCTTCAGAAACACAGCTGGAGTCGAGTATGAGCTAATTTTTGGAGGCCATGAATTAAAACTGCAAAGAAGTAACCTTTTTTATGAAAATAAGTGAAATTACAGTGAATATATTAAAAATATGCAGTCCATACAAAGTAACAGCCACCAGATGACAAATTCCCACTGCAACAACTGCAGATAGAGAGAATAGAAATATTCAGCCCTATCCCACAGCAGATATCCCACAACTTATTAGATGCGTTGCTGGAATACCCTATTAGGAATGAAGAAGGGAGGTAGAAAGGAAAGGGGGCTTTACTTTAAATTGAGGAAGTGCCAACGCACATTTATTGGCTCTAATGTGGTACAGGCGACCCCCGTCACAATACCAGAGCTCCGTGGGCTGGTGCTGCCACGGTGAGGGAACATAATAACCTTTTTAAGGGTGCAGCATGCTGCCGACTCACAGAATAAAGACTTCACAGTCAGCGCCTGGCGAGAAAACGGAGGGCCTCGCCCCAGATGAACATAATCTTTTGTTATTATGCTGTTAATACGTTTTCGTTCCACACACTGATCTCAAACAAACCCACCCCCAGTGCCCCACAACCACCGCCTGAAAAAAGGGATTTATTTCTATGTTCCTCTAACCTTGTGAACAGAGCTGCAAAGACCCTAATATATAAGGGAGAAAAAATTGTTAATTATTTTCACATACAGTAATTAAAAATGTACATGGCAGATCCATTTTTTCATCTCCGCTATTTACAGATGTTAAAGCTGCAGAATTTAATAATTGTGTGTCTTACTGTGGAAAACACAGTCACTGGCCATTATAATCAATGAGCCACATCCTCAAATCAGCCTCCCACAATCCCTTTCACCCAGGGTGCTGACACCAAATGTTTTTGTAGTTTTGTGTTGCTGCTCTGCGTGGCAGCCAATCGACCAGGCCATTGATTAACAGATTGGAATTATTAACTGGGGGATCATCCATCCCACATCGCCCATGTCATTTCCATTACTGCATTTCCATTACGCCTCATTTCAGAGACAAGGCACGGAAGAGCGAAGAAAACCTCCTCCTCATTAGCATTCTAATTAAGAGGCCATCAGATAATGATCAATCAAAGCAATCAGCAGGCAGACAAGCAGCAGCATACAGATGGAAAAGAGGTGCATCTCAGTAAGAACAAGCACTGAAATACAAAACTTATACATTATGTTGTGTTTCTGATAAGTATTGACTTGCAAAAAAATCCTCTAAGTGGAAGTTTTTTGTGTTTTGTTGGCACTGCTCACACAAACCCGATGCACAGCTTCAAGCAGCAAAACAACATGCACTCTATGTAGATAATTATCTTTGGTCCAACAGGAGCAGTGTGATGTACCCCAACCTCCATGCAAGCAGCAGCAGTTATAAATAAATCTGCACTCTACTTGGCAACATGTCAGTGCTGTAATGTTTTATGAAGCAGTGTTTTATACCGTCATTCACATTAACTCCATAAAGCCATGGAGCCACCACTCGCGACCCAACACACGGCCACTGCTGCTGCACAATTATGCAGAATCCCATTGGCTTTGATTTAGGAACTATCAGCGGGCCGAGCTGCTGAGCTGAGAGTCGAGGTGGGGAAAAGAGGCGTCATTGATTGAATTTTATGTCGCTGTTGTCGAAGATCTTAACATGCCAGAATTTATTACCCACAGAATAATAATGTCATATAAAAACTGACAGAGCCAAATAGGGCCCCCCAATTCATCTAAGCCTCAGCCCACCACCACTGGGATGGCCCTGTCACAGCCATTCTCCATTTGAAATGTATTCGCTCTATCTCTCCTTTTTATCTTAGAAAATGAAATATTTGTGTTTGACATTGAAGAAAAAAATCAATATGAATTTATAAACCATACACATTGTACACTTCATTATTTTGTGAGAAATTTCTTTGTCCATATATATATATATATATATAGACATATATATATATATATATATATAGACATATATATATATATATATGTGTGTGTATGTCTATATGAAACAACAACATAAACTGAACCATTATAAACAACATTTATTCTGCATTAAACTATCTTTTAAACAATCTCATAACTATTGGCAAATTGTTAATTTGCCAACATTTTACACTAGGCTAATTACAAACTACTTACAATTAAAACATGCATATTACAAAATAAAATTCAAGGTTCTTTCAAATCAGTTACACATCTTTTGTTTTCTTCATAAGTTCTGAGACAGAAGAATCATAGGCTTTTTTTTTATTATTTAGAGAATATTTCTCCTTTATCCTTTAAAATTATCCTTCTTTATACTGCAAGTTACCTAAGCAGTTAATGTGTTTTTTTATATCATTCCAAAACAATTTTATTTTTCATCACATCAAACTGACCAACACCTTGCAGAAGTGTTGTTTTTGTTGATAAAGTGAAAATAAACCAGGTTTCTAATACTGGACAACTGCTCTTGTTTTTTTTGTTTGTTTTTTTTCTATTACATCATTGTTATGATTTTATCAGGTTCATAAGGCCCTGGTATCAGACAGACAGGTGCCTCAAGGTGACATCCAAACTATAGGGTCACTTGGGAACTTTCAAGCCACCATCGCACTCAAACTCACACACACAGCCCCATCTAGACATCATGTTAGTGCAGTGTAATTACACTCGGCATCTCCCAAAAAATGACAAGATCTTGACTGAGCCGCATTATTGAATTTTCATCGGTCGCCTTAGGACATGTCAGGACTGTTCAATTTTAGCCTGAGGAGGACACGCCATTAAAGGAGATGAGTCAAGAAAGTGTCCTGCTTCTGATTGCCCCAAGAAACCATTACCGCTCAACAGCAGCAGGATGGTGCCGGTGAAGACTGGACACATGCTCCAACTCATACACACACGGAAGCAGGCATGTATTCACAAATGCATACGCACATACAACACTGGAAATCCACATATTCCCATCCTTACACCACCCACCCCCCTCCTGCAAAAAGCAGACACAATTTACATGAGCTGAAGGGCGGTGACAGGTAGCAATCAGCCTGGGGAATAGGGTTAGAGGCTGACGCCTGGTTGCGTATTACCGCTTGCCAACCAAAGCCTAAAGATTGCTTATACCAGGCCACGACCTCCGACCCTGCCACATATCAACCAATTGCCCTTTAGTATAATTATTTGGAATAATCTTTCGGCGTTTCATTTTAAGGCGATAGGGAAGGAGGGCCACCTCTAATTTATTTTTTTGAGGGACTGGGGAGGGGGTGGCTTGTTAATAAACACTTTTTGGCACGGGGACCGTCTGGCAGCTATAAGTGAAATACCCTTAGTACTAGAGGTCAGATTTATTTATTTTCCTTGTGCGTCTGTCAGTCAGTCCAGCTCGACGGTAACGCGGGACTGGCTGCAGGTAAAGATCGTGGGCAATGTCATTATCCCCGTGATGATGTTTTATTGATATCATTGTAACACTGGAAGTGGCCCTCGCAGATCTGTCAAAAATCATTGCATTGTTTAGATTGTATTAAAATTTTATGAAGTGCAGCAGCACCCCATGCTGCTAACAACCCGATGTTGTTAGCCCAGCCTAGAAGTGACATTTTTCATCTTTCTCTGTGGTACATTTCCAAGAGACACCCACTGTTACTCTGTCATCACTGGATTCTTGTAAATCACAATGTGAAATAAAATAAATTTTTATTTTTAGTATGTACTACAGATACTGAAGGCTTATTTGGAAATATAAAATTGAATATAGGTACTCAGATATCTGGCTTATACTGCTTAGCGCTTAAATAAAAATACCTCTTAAATAACGAGTTTTTTAAATACCTTTGGTATTACCTTTTTTCTGGCATCAACTTATAAACTTAGGTCAAGGCTTTATTTACAAAGGCCCAAATCAAACTTTAATCTTTAGTATATATGGAACCCTTTATGATTTTCAAAACATGAACCATTCAGTAAACAGTAGAAACAGGGCTGTTATTCCAGTTTTGCAGTTTGGACACACCATGTTAAATGTAAAGACCAATCAGAAATACCAGTAACATTGCTGCACTGTGTGAAAGGAAAACAGCAACATGAGGTAAGATAAAGTGCTATCGACTGTGAAGAACAGAACCGGACAGATCTTGAAACTTCCAAACACTTGCAAAGAAACTGGATTTTTTTTTTTTACACTATTTGACACTATTTCTTTTCTAATCTACCAAAACAAACAACTGACAATTACATTAGTGTGTTTTCTTTTATGGAGTATGATCTTAACCTTGGCCCATTAGAAAAAAAATAATGAACCCAGCCCTTAAGAGTTTGGTATCCATCTCAGCGCCACACACAGTCACATTAGTAGCTAGGTCTGACCTTAATCATACAGTCCCATCAGAAACTGGCTGACCTTAACCTCCCAGGAGAACTCTCCTCATTCACACTCTCACTGGGACCTTCGGCTGCCCATTTAGTTCTTTAATTGTGGGAGGGGCCCGCTCAGCCACCCATTTCATTGTGTCCTCCCCTAAAAACACACGCACACAGTGAACAAATACATAGACAGGAGATGCACAGGAACACGAACCTATGTGCACGATGCATACACACACATATACAAAGGTTTACATCCACAAAAACAGATATTGCACCAGTCTTTGCACCACAGGGTGCTAACATCAACATATGTCCAAGTAACACAGCCAAAGGTGAATGATGTAAGGTTGCATATGCACAAACGTGAGTATATGTATGCAAAATATCAAATATCCAGATTTTTCTTTAATTTTCTGTTTGTTTATTTTTCAAAAGTTGTCAGGGTTTTATGCCTAAGACTTTTGACAGACATTCTCAGCTTTATCTGAGGTGTGTGACACTGCTCCCATCCACTCTGCAATTTGAGCAGTCTGTAAAGGGCAAAAAAGAAATCAATTCTACCCTGACAAATGTAAATAAGGTCTTATCGGGGCAGCAGCGATGCATCGACAGCATCAAGCAAGCAAATGTTCCACTCGCTTGCCTGTCATTTAACTACATCACTGGATCACTCTCCCATATTTTGCCCCGAGGACAAGCAATTCTCCATCACATATGAGCTCTGGTTCACATGTGTGGGTATGCGTGTGCATGTATAATAACGTGTGTGTGGCTCTATGTTTGCTTGTGGACAGTATCACTTTACATTTATTGAAATGAGCAGCTCTCCCTGGGGCACTTGTGCGAAAGCTGAGGCCTGCAGCCATGCTAGCATCTATCGACTCCCCAGGATTAGGGCTTCGCTGAGGCAGTCTCTCCCTCGTGGCCCCGCCGAGGTGACCCACACTGGGACAAAGTTCAGGAGGGGAGAAGCAGGGTGAGCTCTCCTGGGCACAGATTAGGGGGCCTTGACTTTCCCAGTGGACACATGAAAGTGCAAAATGATATGATGTGTCTTTGTACACACACAAACAGTCACATCAAACGGTTCAGATTTGTTAAAACAAAACTCCAATTAGGGGAATGTGTCACATGTGACAGGTAGATAGTAGTGTACGGATATTATGAAGAAAAACAGAAAAAACACAAAAAGGTAAGTGACATTTTCATATTAACACAATAATATGGGAATAAATGAATCAGGGGATAAATGAAATAATTGCAGTTCTTTGGTTTATTTAGTAGATTAAATTATTTTCTGCATGAACACTGATCTTAATTTTGTCACGTTTTTCTTTTCTGATCTACTACTTAGTTAATGTTCATATATACATTATCACTGCTTTGTATCAGCCATGCGCACTTTTCACTCAGTCCCGTTGCCCGGATTTATGCTAACTTTATGCTAACAAATCTTAAAGATACATATTAAGCTAGCTTAATTAATTAGCCTAATTTCTCCACCGCAAAGCAGAGTTCACATCAGAAAAACTACTCAATCAGCTAAGAGCATGAAAAATATAGCAAAGGCAGGTTAACCAGAGTGAGTAGTTTTTACTTTTTCTGTAGCTAAACTGAGAAGAAATGGCACTGTTTAAGTCCTGGAGAAGGTTAATAAAAAAAATGCACAAATGATGAACTACAGCAAAATAAATTCTTGTAAAAAGCTGTTTTTGTTTTTGTTTTTTATTCCAGGATTGTTGCAAGAAAAATCAGTAGATCAATGACTGTTTAGCAAATAAATCTATTCAATAATAAATGGCACAAAAATGTCTTATTATACAACTTTAATGCATGTGTGAAAAAATTGTCAGGCAGTCAGAATGAAAGACAGATGTGGATCTGATCTCAACGAGAGCATATGTGTAATTAGTGCTTTGAAGCAGAGTTTGAGGCTACTCCTTAAGTAAGACATTTCTTTAAAAAATTAAAAAACACCTACATTTGTTTAAGATGGTTCTTTGAGAGCAGGGTTCACTGATCTCTTCCTAGGGCTACTAATTGCATGCAAAAACTCAGTGTTCAAACAAGGCCATCTATTACACTGAGACTGAGACCAGGATATAGCAGTCTGTTTTTAGATGTTAAAGAAGTAATTAAGGTTTCAGAAATTTTAATTGGTTCTTTTGTTTCAAATAAGCCCCTTTGCCTTTGAAGCAACAATTAACAGAGCTACCACTTTTACTCATCTCAAGAATTTCCCACCAGCAACATTAGAGCCACAAAAAATATATACAATTTGGGGTTTTCTTTTCTTGTGTGCTTGCATATGTGCCAGTGTGTTTTCTGAAGCAGTGACAATCACATTTGCACTTCATCAAAAGAAATATCACAGTTTCTGTTAAAAGGCAAGGGGTTACATATGGGAATTGGCTAATCTGGGGAAGGAAAAGGGGAAAGCAAGGTACAAGAATGAACTCTTAAGTTGTGAAGTGGCTGTCTTGCCTCTGAGTGGTATCATCATCATCATCATCACCACACAAACCCCTCTCTTCTTCGGGAGTGGAGAGGCAAAATAATTGGATTCTTTCCCACAAATAACGCCTTCACCCCTGAGCTTAATTAACTAGACAGACTGCAGGGCCAGGGTCCATTCTCCTCCACTCTTGCCGGGCTCTTGGAGAAAAAGAGGAAAACCCAGCTGTTATTGCCCACTGGCCTTTATTACCATGGCTGAGTGATAATATAGGTTATTAGGGCAAGATGTTGTAAGGAATTGTATTTTTTTCATGAGCCCATATAATACCAATGTGCAGTAAAACTAGCCTATCTATCTATCTATCTATCTATCTATCTATCTATCTATCTATCTATCTATCTATCTATCTATCTATCTATCTATCTATCTAATTGTGAAAATCAGTTTGTATAATGTGTTTTATACGATACAAAATGACTCACAAACAAGTAGTCTCACGGTACAATAGCAATTATCCTGAGAGTAGTTTAGTCCCTCCACACAATCCTTTGGGGTGTCATTTGTCTTTCTGGGAAACATGAATGACACACCACTCAATATTCTTACAAATACAAGCTTTGACAAGTACTACAACAAACACAATGCCTCAACAATCCATCACAGGTCAGCCAAAGCTACAACACCATTGGTCAATAACAGTAAAAAACAAAAAAACAACCCCCCCCCCCCCCACACACACACACACACACACACACACCAAGTATGAACAATTTAAGGGAATAGTTTGGTGCTGTGTGTGGCTTTAAGGGGTTTACTTTATTACCGTGGGTGTTGTTTTATGGCAAAGTGCAGTGTGTGCACTACGCCCACAAGGCCCTTCTAGATGCCACCGTTCATATTATTACTCTTCCTAAGGTCCTTAGGGCCACTTTGTATGGAGGAGTTGCCATTTTGCTGTCACCGGTCCCTCCACAGTTCCCTTCATCTCCAAAGCTCCATGTTTGTTGTTCCATTCCCCTCTATATCTCCCAGAGGAGCACCCTCATTTTAATATAAATAGAACGGTTCATCATGCAGTGGCACAAACTTCCCCATGTTGCATTGCTCCAGTGGCATTAGTAGCAGCAGCAGATAGGAGGACATGCTGAGAGGAAGGAGCACCAGTAAAATACAGATAAAAAGCAAATATGTTTTGCTATAGTTTCAAACGGCCAGTCTAGTTTGTTTTGTCTGTGAGGCAAGAACAATTGCAATAAAAACACGATGCTGAATAGCAACAAGAAGTAGTACTTTGACGGCCAAAGAAGCTTTATTTCCAAGTGACTTGATACAAAGTACAAATTCAGCTTCTCTTAAACATAAGCTAGAGCAGCAATCAGTTCTCTCTTGTCAGTATGCCAGTGGGCTTGCACAGACATGAGGGATTTAATAGCTGACTGATAGGCAAACTGCAACTCTATTGAGAATTTTTCCTTTTTTATGTGTCAGATGAGAAAGCCGCCAAGATCTAAGAGAAAGCACTTCTTAGCCAAACTGGACCATGCGCGACTAGCACTAATCAGATGTGCACAGCTGTATCTGAAATGCCAGAGGGATCATTTCACAATACCAGCAGCCCCTCTCAGCTTGGGATTTATGTTCTCTCCTCTGTAGTGTTAAAGAGGCCTGAAAAGGCCAGCAGGGCTAGGACACAGCCCGGGGCACTAACTGCCAATGAGAAGCACTGACTTTTGCCTTGTGATTGGTGGACACTTAAAGCCACCACCACTGACTAATTGTGCTTCATCTGGGTGCAGGATCCATCGTGGCTAACAAGAAAGCACTAGAGGTCTTCATTTAGCTATCAAACCTGCTCTCTCCAGGGATGGTTGTGAGTGCAGCTGCTGTCCTCAGTTCTCTTCCAATCAGCACATCAAACGCCAACCCCAATTCATTTTTCTCCCTCCCTCGCTGTCCTTTCCCCTCTGCCTCGCACCCCCTCCCTTGCTCCATCTCCTGCGAGAGAGACAAAAAGGAGTAAAGTTCCAGGATGGTGGAACCAAAGAGCAAATAGAGACACAGTGGTGAATACTGAGCGGCAGCTTTAGCCCGGCCCTGCAAGCACTCTGGATTTAGCAGGATATTTATTCTTTTATATCCAGACAAAAGAGATTGCACATGCCCTCTTGTGCTTACTGGAGTCACCTGGTAAATCAGCAAAAGTAGCCCAAATATAATCAGATCCATTATGAAGACTGTTTAAAAAAAGCTTGAGATTAATCTTTTGCAATAAACAATGTGCAAGTGCCTGCCTAACCTTTGCATATTTTCAGCATCTGACATTTTATTTAACTGTCAGAGTTTCCATCTAAAGGATTTGATAACTGCTTATCCTAATAAAAAAAACCCCTTTTTTTTGTTTTCAGTCACAATTATTATTGAAAGTTATTTCCAGGTAGCTTAATTTTTACATCTTGGTTGGACTTTTATTTACAAGCTATTTTCACAGATTTTAAACATACCTCCTCTAGCACAAACTGCTTGACTGATTACAGTAGAACTGCAAGGTTCATCTTACACCTTCATCTTCATCTTGATCTTCTTGCCCTTTTTTAATACATGCAGGAATCCAATAACATTTAGCTCCCTGTCCTCTGTCAGCAACAGCTCATGTGTTTATTAAAAGCGTGGTTTAGCATATGCTTTGATTAGATTCTTAATTACAGGAAATTACCATGGTGGCACAAAAACTATATCTACGTCCTCCAGGAAATAAGAAGATATTGAGGGACTTAATTCCTTGATTATGATCACTTGGGCATAGGCTGTAAACACAAGTTGTGTGCAGTCTTGTACTTCCAAATGTTTGCAACAGTGCATGTGGTTTTGTGAAATGGTGGCATTTATCCATTTTATCATCAGATGTCATCTAATGAACAGAAAGGCATTGATGCTTGCATCACATGGGTACTTTGTCAGCTACAAAACTCCTCATTCAGTGATTAACCTTTTGCTACAAACTTAGATTTATATATGTATTTATGCTTTGTCATATAGTAGATTTTTATTGTTATTCTTTAATTATTTACGATCATTGCTTGAATTACATATCAATGCTTGCTGTTGTAGTTTTGACAAAAAAAAAAGAATTAAAGATGAGCAGTTTTTAAATGCTCTAAACAAACAGCAATATTAATATATGTCGAATTGAATTTCTACCTTGTCAATTAACTAAATTAATATAGATCTTTATATAAAGAATAATGATATTTGAGATACCATTGATTGGGAGTGAAACTATTTTCCTCTTTTTAAAAAGAAAGATTTAAGTTCTTGTAGTCAAAACTTTTCTTTATTTGTTGCTTTCATATTCCAATTACATGACATACATGGTAATTATGAGGTTTTCACATTGCTTTAGCTCTAAGTATTTTACAGTCCACATAGCAATAAAAGGTAAATTATTTTGGAAGTAACTGATGAGATTCAGATCCCTGGTATAAGAAAATGACTTATATGTGTAGCCTGCATATGTCTTATTGCAGGCTACACATTCAGTATGGCGTGACAGCAATAACAAGCAGGAGAAAATGAGAAGTCATATTAATAAATATAAATATGGTGCTTAAGTTAGCAAATTCATCTGCTTGTGAATATCAATCTCACAATGACGCATCTCCATCACCAATAATCAATAGCTACTAACTACTAGTTCAGTTTGGAGGCATAAAATAAATATTTGTGTGTTGTTGATGTGTGACAGTTATGAGTAGTAAAACAAAATGGCATTTCAACTGTCACGTTGTTAAAACACATCAAAGGAGATAATGAAGCTCTTGTAGGCAACTGGATGTCAAGTTATTACAGTTTCAATCAATGGACACGGTTTTAAAAAAGTCAATAAACATATGCGTAAATTGATTCTATCTGCTTATTATCATATAAAACAACCTGGTAAATATGCAACTAATTACCGGTGACACTTCAGTTTCAAATAACCTGTAAAATTGATGTTTAGTATGCCAAATTCACTGAATTCATAGATTTTTTTAAAATTGTAAATATGGGAAAACTGTTTGTCTTTATTAGTTTTTTCTGTTCTCTTTAGTTTTTCTTTTAATGTTTAAACCAAACTCATTTCTATAATTAAAAAGACTCCAAAATATTGACGGGTTTATGTAGAATATGTGTGGCAATATTGAATATTGTTGCTTTGGTTTCTTATTCCAAAATAAAAGAAATTATTTTACAAAATATGTGTTCCCCTAAAGGATTTATTAATATATCATGTAACTTAAAAATCTAAAAAGAAATCTAAAAATCTCAAGACTGTAGGTGTCACTATATGCAGATCACTGCCCTATTTGGCATGTGCATCAGCAGGAATCCACACTAACTCATTCAGCAATTTGAAGATGCCAACCGCACAACATGCCATCCTGCCATCTTTTCCAACCCTAATTCATGAAGCCACACAGATTTTCTCATCTAATCCCCCCTTTGCTCACGTCCCCATCCCGCTGGAGTTTGGTAATACGATCTGGAGAGATGACTGAATTCTCAATCAGTCCAATATCACCAGGTCGCTAGTCTCTTGCGTCTCTGGCTCTAACAAGATGAGCTGTCTTCCATTTGGGCTGTTAATGCCACTCTGGGCTTCATTTTGCAGATCTCTGATGTGCCACGGTGATATCATAGCCCTGGACTCAAACCTGCTTGTTGATCTTGAGATTACTGGTCGACAACAGGTTTCCCCTCTAAGCCCTGTCCATCCTAGATGGGGAAACCCAAGCGTGGGATGATATTGAGATGTCTTCCTCTGTCTCTTTCTCCCTCTATATTTCTTTCTCTTCTCCAAGGCTGTCCACAAGTGCTCACAGCTGCTGGCGCCACCGTGCCACTAAGCAGGTTTTAAGATGGGTCCCAGTCGAGCCTTCTCTCCCCCAACCAGGAGGCAGAGCCCTGGATCCAGACCTTTTTAAGTGATCATCCTTGTATCATAACAGATTAAGGGCTGCTGCTGCTCTGGATTAGACCTAATCTAACCTTTATCCGCTCCCATCTTCACCTGAAACTTACAGCGACCAGGAAGTCAATCGCCAGGCCCCCGTGATATACAGTGACACTGATCTTTCTTTTCGTGCTCTAATTATCAGGATTAGGAAAAACACTTTTGAGTAATTATTTTCACATCGGATAAACATTAGGCTTCCACGGATTTAGCTGAGCTTTCGCCCAACAAGATGCAGAGATCTGAGCAGGCTTACAAGCTCCAGACAGGCAGATGGAGATCCTTTCTAATCAGGAATAACCAACAAACAGGCAATGGAAGAAAAGGCAAAGAGATGAATGTCCTTTTTTTTATTTAAAAGAAGTGGATTTACACATCCAAGGAAAAACTGTACAAATAAAGGCTTGTCATAAGTATATTTACATTTCAGATAAAAGAGATGAAATTTACAGTAATTGTATGTTGTGTCTTTTGTAGTACAGGAAGACATCATACTCCTTTGTATGTCTTGGATTCCTGGAGTTGCTTCCTTAAAAAAATAAATAAATCTGGTTGCAAATGGATTTGCCAGACAAGTCACACATTTGGAGAATTTGTCTCAAGAGCTGAGAAAATGTGGGACCATGGGAAAAATATGACCTTCAGAGCTTGTTTGATATTATATATTATTTCAATCATACACAATTACAAACTGAAATCACATCATAGCACCAAACCGAGCCCCAGATAACCTTTTAAAGGGACAATTCCCTCAGAGAGGCGACCCCTGACCCCAGGCCTGCCAGCAATCTTCCACAGGATGACTTGGCCATGGTTGCAGGGGTTATATGCACCAGCCTATAACCTCACACGCACACATACATACAAAAAACACACACACACACTTTCTTGCTTTCTCTCTTTTTAACCTAAGTGTTTCCTGTCTCTCCCTCTCCCTTTTTCCATTCTCAACGTCAATACAGATGAATACAAAAACACACTTTATTAGTGTATTTATGTTACGTTTTGAAGCCATAGATGCCTATATTTAAATGAGCGTTAACATTTTAGCTGACAACATGATCAGGTGGCAAACATGTTCATTTTATATTTAAGATGAGCATTTTAACATGAAGTCTTTAGGGATCGATTCTCTTTTTTAGTGAGCCTCAAGTGGCCAATGAGGGAACTGCAGTTTTTGGCATTACCTCATTGCCTTTAATTTTCAGTCCGGAGGTTTATCACTCTTGAAAAGTACTATTCTTTGACTTTATTTAAGCATCAAATATCTCACATGATATTTGGGTTATTATATACATTCACTGGTCTCTTTGTTAGGTACACCTGCTCAGCTGCCTGTTAATGCAAATGATTAATCAGCCAATCACAACGAGTTCATGCATTCCCACGCAGATATATCTAGGGTTCGAAGAGAATGGCTTGAAAAAGAGACTAGTGTGTGTCAGTTCTCTGGGTGAAAATGCCTTGTTGAGGTCACAGGAGACTGACCAGATTGCATCAAGTTCATAATAACCCAAATAACCACTCGTTACAACCAAGGTAAGCAGAGAAGCGTCTGTGACTGCACAGCACATCAAACCTTGTAGCAGATGGGTCACAGCAGAAGATAAGACAAAGTACCACTCTTGTCAGCTAAGAACAGGAAACTGAGGCTAGAATTTACACTGGCTCTCCAAAATAGGATTATAGAAGATTTAAAAAAAACATTTCCTGGTGTCATGACTCTACCATTCACATGGTATGGTCAGTTTTTTAATAAACAACAAAAAAGCATGGATCCATCCTGCCAGGTGATGATGGTGCGGGGGATATTTTCCTGGTACACTTTGGGCTGAGTAGTACCAACTGACTGTCTATTAAACATTATTATTGGTGACCTTGTCTATCCCTTTTTGACCACAACATGTCCATGTTTTGATGGCTACTGCCACCAGGATAACATACCATGTCACAAAGCTTAAATCATCTCCAAATGGTTTCTTGAATGTCAGGATGAATTTACTGTACTGTAGCAATCACACGGTAGACTTGTCCACAGTTTCATGCTTTTCATCATAATCTTTATTCACACTTTTGTTTCTTACTCGGTTGCTGTACACACGGTCGGCTGCAGCTGTGGAGCCGTCAGCCGCACACACCAACAACAACAACCACTCTCAGGACTCTCGGTACAGATTTCAAAGCCGGCGAGGCATGATTGCAGATGCCGTGCAAGGATGTGGGATGTGGTGGAACAAATCAACAGCAACTGCTTGATGTTATCATGTCAATACGGACATGAGAAATATTTTTAGCATGTTGTTAATTCAATGCCATGATGGTATATATAAATACCTTTTAAAGTTCCTAAAACCACAAAAGCATTTTTGCGTTTTACTGGTTTTTAACTGACATCAGCATGATGGATGTTGATCATGGTGGGTTTGTATCACCTGTAATGGTGATACAAACCCACCATGATCTTTATTTAAACTGGAGTGGGCCCTGGTGCTGTATAATGCAGCTGTCACATGGTTGTAGTTACCTTAAACAGTATGTACCACAAAAAAAAAAAACAGAACAAGATACCTAAAACTACGACGATTTATTGTCCAGCTAATTCTCTAACACTCAACAGGAAATGACAATCCTGTTCTCCTCAACTCTGATTAATTCCACTGAAGTGTGGTGAAAATTTCTGTGTCGCTATTAAACCCTCGCTATCCTCTGACATCCCCCTGCTGCTAAAATGAAGACCTCTCGTGTCCACCTGCCCTCTGCCTTTACTTAGAACCAGATGTGCCGAGGCTTTGATGTGGACAAAACGTTTCGGGTCAGGGAGAGATGAAAACCCAAAGCTAGCGCACATGAAGCCACAACACACACAATACTCTTAGCCCATAGCACAAGTATCATGTAAAATTATGAAAAATGTGGCTTCTTTAACTTTTCGGGAACTCTGTGATCACTCATCTTCTGAGCAGTCAGATGTCCTTTTTTGTTAGATTCTGCTCTGGGTTTCATTTAAGCAGTGAAACCCTTAGAGGCAATCTATAACAGTGTAAAAGTATGAGTTATAGCCATTATTGTGTAATTTAGATATATTTCTCATTCAAAAAAGCACTGGAGCGGATTTATTCAGAATGAAGCATAACCTGAACTTACATGAGAGCATCCAAGAAGCTATCAGTAACACGCTGTATGTGCATGTAGATAGAGCTTTAAGTGGTGAATACATTTTTTTTTCAGTGTGCATGTGTGTGTGTTTGAGTTTTACACTAAGAAAACATCAAAATTAGTTCCCATTATCCCAAATTTATCCAAGTGCGAAATTTTTTATTTTTTATTTTATCAAGAATTACCTTTAGATACTGAATTTGATATATCATTCACTACACAGATGACGTATATGGTTGCACTGCCTGCAACCTTTCGCCACCTTCTCCTTTCCTGGTTTGCTTGTACACACTTTTTTTTCAAATAGTAATAAAATCTACCTAAAATGAGAACCCTCAGACTGTAGCTCAAGGCGAAGGCAGCATGAGAAGGTGAGTTTAGTGTTTTCCCAAAGCTCTGTTGGAGGTAAAAGCAGCTAGACATGCCACTGGGCAATGCAAGAAGGGAATTAAAAAATAATGCATTACTCAGTCAGGAAAGAAAAATCTTTTTGCTCCTTTGTTGGGCTTGGTGAGTACGTCTGTGAATACAAAGCTTGAAAGAATTCCTCTAACCTACATGTATATTTTGTGCCTTCACCTAGGTTACTGTCCCATAATTACCTGTTGTATATATGAAGGGCGGGTACGTTTGGTATGCTTATGCTGCACAACAAGTGACAAAGGAGTGAAAAAGGTTTAGGTTTAGCACAGAACCAGTTTATTTCAACATGTACCAAATACGCAGAGAAGTACTGCTGTACTGATAGTAGGAACTGACCCCCAGAACATCCAACATGAAGCTTTAATAGCAGATAAAAAATCAGTGCAGTGAGATTAAAAAAAAATCTAAAATGTCCACAGCGGCTTGTGGCTTTGTGTGATTTTACCTTACAGAAGAACTCACTATTACTGTATAAGAGGCAGACACTGTTGGGGAATCTGTTGTGAGTCTTTTCCAAAGTTCAACAGTGAGAGGACAAATTGCAAACAGACTGTCTTATTTAGCTGCTGGTTTGGTTGCTGGAATGTGTCCTTTTTGGTGAACTACAGAGGTAACCTCTCACAAGTCACAAGTCATAAGCTGAAATTAAAGGCAGTTTGTTTTCTATGACTGGGCTTGATTAGCAAAGGCAACATTCGGTGCACATGCAACATTTATAAACTTTCTTAAGAGCATAAGTGCAGTTTACTTAGTCTCTTGTCGCAGAGGCAAAAGGTCAGCAAGAGGCTGATGTTTGGAGAAGCACATTAAAAGTTGGTTTACCCCTCAAAGTTATTTTTGAGACTTTATTGACCACAGCTGGTTTCTTCATGATCAACACTATATAAGACAAGGAGATTAAACCAGCTTTGGCAAATTATCACAGTCAACAGACCTGTGGCACCTACATGAACATACAGTACACTGTGACAAATGTGGCGATGGATATTTTTTTGCTCTGCAGCAACACAACAGTGAGCATTCATAACAAAAGAAGCGACATTAATCTATGAAACAACGAACAAGTATACTTCATCGACTTAGTATTGTACTACCATTGAGTGAGGAGAGAATCACAGTTGGCAGGTATTCTCAATTTTTTTTCTGTACTGGATTTCTGATATTAAAGCAGCATTGCAATTTGTGTTAACCCTTAATCATATGGATGCAGTACCTTTTATGGTTAAAATAAAACTTTGTGATGCTTCCTCATACAACCCATTGTAAAACTCCTTTTGCATATTATGTAAGTGTTTATTCTCTGGTTCTTAGAAATTTAAGGTTAACTGATTCGAGAAAAAAACAATGTAAATTTAGCTGTCTGTATGTTTGTTCACTGCATCTTACCCACAGTCTATTGGCATAGAAATCAGACAAAAATGAATGAAAATTAAGGATCACAGTTGGTATTCTGAATTTTTTTTCCCGGTCCTGGTATTCAGAATTTATATTCATAATTAATATAGTCACAATTCAGTCAAACAACTAGATAAAAATCGATTAAAAAAAAAAGATCCAAAAGATGCTTCTCAAGAAAAATTTGCAAAAATTAGGGAATTTCATCATCTACAGTATACAATATCATCTGGACGAATAGTTGCATGCAAGGACAAGATCAAATTGGATGGAACTGTGAATAAGTTTATTGGATAATCCATTGCTTTCTGGTATCACTGCATGAAAAACAGTGAGGATATTGCAGGGAATATTACTGCACAGACTCTTAAAACTCTTTATAACTATTGTCATTGGACACAGTTTATTGCTTGATGCAATTAAAAGCTGTAGCATGCAAAGAATGAGAAGGACCATTTACCACACACTTAAAAATCCATCATCTCTGGTAGTACAACTGCGCATAAGTGGACATTGCAAGAATATCTTCATCGCTTCCTCTACTGTGCTTCTTAGGAACAACACAACTCCCCAAGCAACCAAAGGAAAATAATATATTAATAATATATTTTATCTCTGTTAATTACCTAATTCGTGTGTGTATATCAGCTCAGTCTGTGTTTGCCTCTTGCTGTTATTCACAACTGCACTTGTCTTGTTCAGCTTCCAGTCTGGTCGTAGTGCAAATTGTCTCCTGCTAACGGCAGGGAATCTACTGCTGGACAGAGCAGTGCTGATAAAGCTGCAGTTGGACCTGCCAAACAAGCAAATGAAAAATATAGGGTAGAAAAGGATATGTAAAGCTGGACACATGTCATCAGTGATGTGGGGTGGTGCTTCAGGCTGATATCAATATTCTTTCCTTCTGATTTTGTTGGGTTTACTTAACACATTCTAGCACAACAGAACAAAAGCCATTTTAACATAAAAGCAAAAAAAATAATTAATAAATAATTAATGAATAATTCCTCAAACCAGGAAGTGTTTCAATTCTGAGTAACAGAAAATTCTTTCCACCTTTCACACTGAATATAAAGGTAGAACAAAGAACAAACATTTAATCACAAAGTTAAAGATGTTAAAGAATTACAATCCACATTTTCTCACATCCAAATCCATCTGTCACATCTACCACAGCTTGATCCACTCATCATCAACAGTAATTTGATTTTTCAATTGACGATGACAATGATGGAGATGACGATAATCCTCACTATGCATTCACAATGGAATATTTCCCAGTAGCCTATATTGATCGGTACTGTTATTTGCCAAGAGGATCAGTCTAATAATTAAAATCTAAACACATTTAGCATCTGACTTTGAAGCTTTTATTACCTCTGATGGTTCAGCAGGAAAAAGAAAAGGTCAGGTTGAGGAAGAGAGGAACGGATGGCCATTGAGTTTGACAGCTCAGTTTGTTTTGGATATGATAGACTGATTAATTATATAAAAACAGATTAGCTGGTGATGATCTTTTTATTGCTGGTGTATTCCTGAAATTACAAAAGGTTATAAATGGGTAGTTGGCTATGCAAGGCCAAGAAGTTGTGTTTTATATACTGACACAATTGCAATTAAAAACTAAAATAACGAAATGTAACTGTTGTTGGAGTAGAAGCAATGTAATAATTTTGCTATGTTCAGTCAATTTGCAATGAATGCAAAACAGCAAACAAAGATACAAACACAGCAAATGCAACTAATAAATAACATTTGTCCCTCAAACACGTCTAATAAGATCATAACATTAACACATCAGAAGTTTAATACATCCCATATGACAGCTTGTTGCCAAACTGAAAGCATATGCTGCAAAAACTGCCCATGCCTTTATAAATTTTCAAGTTAGACATAAATAAAAGGTTAAATTTGTCATATTCTGTCCCTGCGAAAGCAATCAAATTTTTACAGGACTGACTTATTTCCAATCAACGCTTTTCTTTCCTTTTCCAAGCTGTACAGAGGCTGTTTGGGTCTGCTCTGCTAAAGATGAGCAGGCCAAGATAAATGGCTTCTCCTGCTGCTATTTGGCAACTGAGAGCCCCAATGGCTCCCTGAAGATGTAACACTTATGAACTACAATGAGGTGGCAGGGCTTTTCAGAAGCCTAACATGAATGTAATAGAAAAGTCCATCCTGAAAAAGCAGCTGTCTAACTCTTGTTGAAGGGAATGCAACAAACTTCCAGTAGCTGCCAGAGGTCAAGGCATGATGCGGGGGGACATCAGTGAGTATCACGACAATACTTTTGCTCACAAAAACAAATAAAGCTAGCGGTTTATCACCTATCAACATAACACAAGTTGCTGAAAACGCTTTAAACAAAGCAATTAATTTTTGCTGTCATATGATAGACATTTATTATATCTTAAAAGAAAAATGCTTAAAAATGTGTTATTTAGGATGTTTTATATATCAACACTAGTAGTGAATGTGATATATTTAACAGAATCCTACATCAGGTTAGAGAAAGGCTTTGTGTTGTTTATTTTGAAAGATAAAATATATTAAATCGACTGCAGTACTTGGGATAACAAGTGCTGTGTTTTAAAAAAGATGTCAAATTTTATAAAAGATAATTGTGTTTAAAAATTTTGCAGGGATACACTTTACAGGGATGATCTTTTTAAGGAGTAATTCAGTACTTTGAAAGATGTTCACATTGTGACAGATTGATACAGCTGTTCTTTGTACTCACTATGCAAGAGTAACAGATTAACACAGCACAAGGCTAATTACTTTTGGATGTAGCTTAACACTTTCAGTACACAAAATGAAAAGAGTGGCACAAATGTTCTTATTTAATTCTCAACTACAAAATAAAGGAAATTATTTCTGAAAATATTTCATTTAAAACTGGACTTTCCATTTCATCACAGAGCGCCGTAAGAGCATACAGTGTGCTGCAGACAACCACAAATCAAGAAAACATTTCAGCGCTCTTATAAATTAACAGCATGGCCATGCGCTTACTAGCAAACACAAGCACTCCCCTGGGGTAGGCAATTTGAAGGGGGAGAGAGGGCGACAGTGCATCAGGCCACTGCTTGGACAGATCAAATCGACCTTAAGGACAGTCTAGTGTGAGATGCAGTAGAAATTGATGGCCACGTGTCAATGAGATAGAGACAATGAGGGCGAAAGGTAAATGTCCCAGGGTAGATGTTTGTGCACTTACATCGCTGTAGTTTACACTGGACCTCTTACTGTCTATGTGTAAATCATGAATATTTCACACACTGCCACTGTTTAAGACCTCTCTGGAGTGATTCTACCTATTTTATTAAGCAATTACAATTTGTACATTTCATTGGATATGAATATATGACGTGACACTGGAATGGATCCTTTCACATGTGATCGAACCCAATGATGGATGTAGCATTACTAATCAGATTCATTGTGACAGTCACTGGGGAATTTAACCTGGGTGAAGATAGATAGATAGATAGATAGATAGATAGATAGATAGATAGATAGATAGATAGATAGATAGATAGATAGATAGATAGATAGATAGATAGATAGATAGATAGATAGATAGATAGTTTTTTAACTGCACATTGGTATTATATGGGAAATGAAAAAAATACAATTCCTTACAACATCTTGCCCTAAAAACCTATATTATCACTCAGCCATGGTAATAAAGGCCAGCCGCCCTTTTGTGTTTTGACCAAAATATAAGCGCACCCTGTCATAATAAACTTCATTTGACCAGCTAGATGAAGGAAGAAATCAACCTGATTCCCAGATGTGTCAGACCCCCACCACAACTCTCCTCCCAGTTATTCCTGTAACCTCAAGACTATAAGGAAATGAAAAAGGATTAGTGGAACTCTGAATCAACGAAATGACTTTAAATGACTTCTTTGGGTAGCCACAGGTCAGGCACGCTGCATGTTTAAGTTGACATTTCAATTGTACAAGTAATTTGCATTCTATTTGACTCTAAATGACATCTCCATATTGAGGATTCCAGCTGATTTCTTCAGTTCAAAGATGAGCCAGAAACATGGTTTAATCAAGGTGTACAGGACTTCTGTGAATTTCTATCTCTCTCACACACACACACACACGTGCACACAAAAGCGTCTAACAAGGCGAGGTCTTAACTTCAATCAAATTCTTAATGGACACATTAAGAATTTGATTGAATCACTACACCTCACATGTACATTCAGCCAGTGCACCATACTTGTACTAGTAATATAGCTATCTGGTGGAAATTAGGAAAAAGAATAGGTAGGGAATGGCTGCTTTGAAGTTATCGTATTAAGCCAGTGAGATTTAAATCCTGTTGCTAAGATACCTGGTAATGTCACTGAAACAAAATTATGATTGATTGGAGTTCATGCATGGATTCACATGTTTTGTCACAGGAATACTAAAGGTGTTCATTGGTGTACAATATTATTGCTGATCTACAATAGTATTATTGTTCAATATGGTAAAAAATGACAAGGGATATTCATTTTTTATTGGTTCATCAGGTAAACATCAACAAAAGATATGTGACTATATAAACCCAGTTGTATAATCAAAACCTCATCATTAAACTCCCTTTATTTTCTGAGTAGATAGCAGAACGTGAAAGGTTTTAGCTATTTCTATTGCAAATCAAGCCATTTCAATGATTTTCATAAAACAGTCAATATAAGGGGCCTGATCTGTCTGAACACAAGGGAAATTACTTCAGGTGCAGATTTGCCTTTTTATGCAAGAAAAATAAAGACACAGTAATATAAAGCAGTGGAAGTGTGTCGTAAGTCGTGACAGAAATCCTTCTTACCGACAGATCTGATTGCCTAGACTCTCTAACTTTTAAAAGTTAAAGGAATATATTGTGGCCGGGTGTGATTTTGTAGGTAAGTACTACTGTGGTAATCTTTCAAAAGAAAAGAAATGAACGAAATTGAACATATGACACGAGAAATAACTTCACCTACAAACATTTGTGTAAGAGTCACTTATACAGCATGGAAACAAAATTAGATCATTTATGTTTTTCCCAGACAAATCTAATGTTGTACCTGTATTCATATTCCTGCAGTTTTACTATATTTTTGATATATGACAAGACACAACAGACAGTTTGTGCCATGATATGATTAATATCCTCCATAAAATAATACATCTCACAGTATAACAACATATACCAAAGAGATAATTTACTACAGACCTTCTCATTCAAAATTTAGAAATCACAGTTAAGCACCTCATATAGAAGCAGTTCTGCAGTTGCATTCTTACCTTCTTCTTCTTTATAGAACTGGGTACTTAGTTGTCACCTTTCTATCATTTTCTCAAGGTCAGAACATGATGGGTAGATGGCCAGACGCGAGACAGAGGTAATGAGTTTGGAATGGCATTTAGAGCAGTGAGAGACTCGAGACACACACCTGACTCATCACTCCATGGATTCAGAAAGAATAGTTTTAATGAAAACATACGGCTTAGTTCTTTATTCTGTGTGAGCATTTACCGCTGGAGGAAAGGGCAAGAATTTGTGTTTCAAAGAATGCACATACTAATTTTTGTTTTTTTAAAGTGTTTGTTTTTTGACTAATTTGATGCGATCAGTTTGGTTTTAACATGAGCCGAAATGTAGTATTTCTCAACAAAGCATCTCTATTTTAGGGATCTTTTGTATTTATTTGTCCTGCATACTAAAGGAAGCTCTTGTTGACTTGCCTACATCAGAGCTATTGCAATAGTGTTTGAGTGACAGCATCATGTGCAAAAAACAATAAAAACACTTTTCAGATTCTGAATTTCCACTAAATCCTGTTCCCTTGTGGAATAATGTTAACTTGAGGCTGTAAAGAAATTACCAAATGCTGCTGCTTTTAATCTTTATATTTCTCTTTTTTTCTCTGCTAGTCTCAGTGCAACAAGACAGAAAATGTATTTAAGGCAATTATGCCTACTTCATTTGGGGAGAATAAATGTGTTTAAGATGCAAAAACAATTAAAGACATCAACAAAAATGCCCCCTTTCCATGCATTCTACAACAATGTTTGTTCTTGTAAATGTCCTGTTATTCCCCCGTGCATGGATTTGTTCTCATGGGCCACAGTGAGAAGAGAAGCAATCATGATTGGGATGCCTATGAATGAAAGATAGTTTTTAAGTGTCCTGTCGCAGCACTGGGGACACCAGGAGAAATGTTATTCCAAGCCTTTTACTGCACTCAATCTCTGCTCCGCTCTGCCATGAGGGGAGAAAATGCTTGTTTACCAGGAAGCCAACTGGCCTCCCTGATTGCTATCCCAATGGTAATGGCCAAGGATGAGGGAGATCAATAGCTATCTGCACCCATTCCTAAAGCAATAACATTCAATAGGAAAACCCATTTACTTTTACTTACCTTTGCTTTATTTTGTTTTAACATAAGGACGGCCAGTTGTGATGAAGATGGGGTTTGACTGGACGGCAGGTTTTGGATCTATTACTGCTATGTTGCTTTTTTAATTAAAATTTAGATTTAAAATGAGTAAAATAGTGAAGCAGAGAGAGAAAAGGATGCAATGGGGAACTCGTCAGTGCATTTACAATAGAATCCCAGTGTGACCCAAAACACAGCATCTCGACTTCTGTGTGGTTGATATTCCTGGTTGCCTCGTTTGACCTTGAAGTATTGACAGAGATGTAGAGCAACAGCTTTTGTGTTATAGCCACCCAATGATCGGTGTCTTATAAGAATAATTCCAATTTATGGCTTCAACAATACATAAGAACATTAAGTCAAATATTAGTTATTCTTTCTATTTTCTTTCATAAAACACAATTTGTTTCCCAGACTGTTAACATATACGACATCATAAAGACTGGTTAAATGCCAAGTGTATGTGTGTGTGTGTGCATGTGTGTGTGATATTGGTCTCACTTGGTGAAAACAGGAAGTTTAATAAAAGCTTGTGTGTTCTGTTGAACTTGCCTTGGAGCCAGTTCACAAATCCTCCAGTAGTCAGACCAGCCAGCTCTCCCAGGTGAACCACCTTCAAATCAAATTATTCCCAGTGCTCTCAGATTGAAGAAAATTTTTTTTTATAAAATTTAGATTTTTTTTGTTAAAAGCGGATTCCGTATTTTATTTCACTATCACTTTTCACTTGTTTATTGAACCATTGCGTTCCAGCCTTTTTTCCCAGTCTGTGTTTTTCCGGATGCAAGGTGAATTTAGTTTCTCTGTCTTCTCGATTCTGCTGCTGTTGTTTGACTCGATCTCCCAAACTAAACACCCGTTCTGGCTGCCCTCTGTATAACCTTGCATCTAACTCCAAAGACTTCCACGAATCCGTCACAAAGCTTCTGGGAATGATATTTCTTTATTTTGGCACACCACTGACCTGCTGTAGATATTTATTTTCTTTTTTTAATGGCATTATCACATTCACTACGAGTGTGGATAGTTTCTGGATACTGTTGTTACTGGTATGTCAGAATGAAATGATGTTGCATCTTTGCTATACAAAGCAGCCTGCTCACACTGTGTTATCTTACATTTGAAATGCTATCACCATTTGAACTAGGGTAATTTCCTATAACCTTTACTGTTGCTGAGTACATTGGAGAAAAAAGGATTTAATTTCAAACTTTTAAACCTTTAGCTTGATGTCACATGGCAGTAGAGTCAAAGGGGCTTATATATACTTAACCTGCTGCTTAAATGAGAAAATATGTACATTTCTACTACTGCATTCAGATCATTTTAAAAAGTGGGGAGCATTAAGGTTAAATTCCAGCACTGGTTTCTTTATCTAGAATGAGTATTAAAATGTAAATGTTCTGTTTTTGTTTTTGTTCTTTTGTTTTTTTTTTTTGTGGGGGGGGGTATAATTTTATCATTGATCACCCATGCTGATATTTTTCACAATATAAATAAGCTGCATAATGTGAGGAGAGGTGCCAAAGCACTTTAATGTGTAAGAATCATGGTTCTGCCTTCGCACAACAATTTTAATCGTGCGATGTGTTGAGATTCCCCAAACTTTTCTTTGTAAATGTAATAACTATTTTAATGAGTAAAAGTTATGCAGTAATAACCTTTATGAAATAAACTGTAAGAAAATTAAATATTGGGAATATGACAAATGTAATCTCTCTTACTGCTACTAACATAAATTATCATTTTGACAAGCAGCCTCAGCTGTAAGTAAATTCAGTGCCTCACTGAGCTTCACCATAAAAGGTTAGGAACACTTGCAATTAATCATCCTGTATCTGAACTGCAACAAGTATTGTTTCCAAATTTATCATGATGCCAGGCCTTTGCAGGCATCTGTGTCTCACATCATGCCATCCAAGTGTCCACAGTAGGAGACATGGGATGTCAGCTGTAAATTAGGTGGCACACAGTGACCCCCCGCTGTTCCAGCTTTGGTTAATCCGAGGCAAGGCATGCAGAGGACACAGCAGGACACATTAATCCCTGTGACTTAGGTGCTCAAACACCATTTATGTAATTCATACTGTACCCCAATTTGCAGATGCCACAAGTATGTACATTTGTACGACTGACCCCGCAGCAAATCGATTTAGAAATGTTGGACACATTAATACCAGCGTCCAAAAAGGAAATGAGAGTCCTCTCAGTGCTAGTGTCTTGCTTTACTTATTAAGCTGATGAATGGAATGCTGAAGTAGTTAGCATTAGTAGTAGTAGTAGTAGAAGTAGACTTAGTACTGTTGCTGTTGTTTATTTGACTGAAGTGTTTATTTGATGTCAAATTTGCTGCCTTAGGGGCTAACCCTATTGGCAGTAGCTTAAAATGAAATCTTACCATCAGTGGATTTTGCACATGCGCTTCAACTTTGCAGCATTTTGAGTTTCTTTGAGGTGATATCAGTTTTTGTATTTTACAGTCTTAGGAACAAGCCTGTATGCATTTTAGAGTGTACAAGCTACTGTAACATGAAAGTTGTTTAGCAGAATCATGCATAATCTCATTTTAAGAGTATCAATCAGGTATTGAACTGAAATCTTTTTCCCTCATCTATTTATGACTCAGGGTTCCTAATTATTTCTATTCTATAGGTACTCAGTGAAAAAAATAAATAGTACCCCAAGTAGAAATGTATTTCTGTGTCCACATTTCTGTCTCTCTGTATTACAGCCTTCATAGCGTCAACTAAAGAGTCATCCAGCCGTTATCAGCATAAAGCTTCCTAAACAGCTGCAGCCTTCCACCGAGAACCCTGGGACAGCTGGCTGTCCACACAAACACATACACTGTGTCACTGCAACACGCACACAGCCATGCACACATTTCCTCACAGCCGCTCTGCAATCCTCTTGTATCTATCCCAGGTGGAATTGGGTTGAACAATGGTATGATGGGAAGGGTGTTGTTTGGTGGGCTCGCTGGATAGTGGAATCCTCCCCAAGGTGACCTCTGAAGTGTGGTGGGGGAAGAGTTGAGGGCTTTGATGGTGTAATGGACTGGTGTCACTCTGGCCAGAGATGCTCAGGAAAGTAATGATAACATATTAAAGCTGGGAGGTAAAAACTACCCCCACTTCCAACACACACACACACACGCACACACACACACACACACACACACACACACACACACACGCACACACACACACACAAGCACAATTTATTTTTGTTATTTTTTTTATCTTCTCATTGCTGGAATTGAAAGTTAACATGGGCATTTTGCTGTATGTATTTATGTGAAATTCATGACCTTTAGCCCTTAAAAGTCAATTGAGTTAGATCAAACATTCATGGGAATCAATGATTAAAGAGAGGGAAAAATATTTCTATTCCACAAACACACCCCAAACATTTTTCTTCATGTTTAAACTCAATTTATGTATTTTTATCAAGCTGCACTGTCACAAAGACAAGCTGCAGTACAATTGTATTCATGTGTACAATATTAGAAGAACAATTACAAAAACTATAGGAATGCACATTTTAAAACTGTATAAAGAAATCATTTTCTCCACTTTTAAATTGTGGATTAAAAAACAATGCATTGTAAACTTTATGCGGACACACATTTACATGAGAAATTTATGCAAACACGAAATTATGCAAGCAATTATGCAACTGAGGTTCTGTAAAAGTAAACAAATTAGAGTTAAAGACATAAAATCTGTGTATACTCCTTTTAACAGTTGGACCAAACACAATTTGAAACAAGGCACAAGGGTAGAGTATGAGTAATTAGCACATGCTGAAAATATATGGCTCATAAATCTGGCAATACAGTATGTCAGCGAGGCTGCACAAACTTATGAGATCCATATAACACTAATTACCTTGAAATGAACCAAAAGTATCTTGAACTTTCATATATATTGATCTTAATTATTTCGGCCCCAGAGGGTTCAACACTCACAAAGTGAAAACAGAAGAGCGTTTCTGCATCCCTCTCCCCTCCTCCTTCTGACAGAGATTTTGCTCTCTTGGTGTGGAGGTGTTCAGAAAAAAAAAGAGGAAAGGAAAAATAGCCTGGGGCACCTGGCAGAGGATTTGACCTGTTCCCTTGCAGTCAGAGGCAGAGAGGAAAAAAACGCACTTTTTCCCACACAAGCCATATTCAGGTCTACAGATTAGAAAGTGAAGCAGTGCCCCTATAGGTAGAAGCCGCCGTCTCTCTGAGTATGTAGGTGCGTGCAGTGTGGAACAATCCGGACATTGTGCCGACCCGCCCTGTCTGCTCTCAGCTTACACACCCAAAATTAGATAAATAATAATAACGATTTCCACGTTTATCAAGAGTCCCAGAGTCTACCACGTAACGTTAATTTACTTTCAGTCTTATGGTATCAAAGCTAGTCACGCGATGGTGTGTTAACCCCCTTGATGATGTATTAAGTTGGATATATAATGTGCTATAACAGGAAAGTTCACCCATATGAAAGTTCTCACTATCCAGTTGTGTTTGAGTCATTCAGCTGTATTTGTTGAAGAGCTTCCAGTTCTCAGGCATAGATATCTGCACTAAAAATGATAGTTTTCAAAACAAAGATATGAATTTGTCTTCATAAAAATACTTTATTGCATCAATGTTAACCTCATCAAAACAGTTCTAGTTTAGAGTGAGGGGTATAATTAATCAGCAATTCACATGCTGTTTATGTACAATCTGATTACAAGCAATCTTACTTTGTATTATATGATTTATGATTTAATATGACAGAAAAAACAAACTTATTCCAACAAAGGAGAGTTCTTTTATGTGAATGCTGTTTGACAATAACTCATGTTTTCCACAATGGCCTTGGTACCATGGGATAACACTCCAATTTTACCGCATAGCAATGCACAATAACCATATTTCATATTTCTGAGAAATAGGCACATGGAATCGCTGACAGTGTTTTTCCTGCTCTGTATTTTCATGGTGGAGTTGTGCCCGATGATGGTTATGATAATTTGATCTGAGAAGACAGAGATTTGAACTAGCAGAAAGAAGGATGCAAATCCCTCAGTAAATCCCTACACTATATAGCTCCCAGCCTGCTGGGAGAGTTTAATATCCACTGGAATGATTAAACTGAAAAGGTGAAACCACCATTGTAGTAATAAGAAGTAGGACTGTGCAACAGGGGTTGGGCAGTGGGCTAATAGCTTGCACTGCAACTCTGGCCTCCAGTGTACATAGACAATCGAGAATGCTAATTTTGCCATCCTTTTTTATTCCCATCTTTTCCCCTTTAATAATTCAAGTCTACAGCTGTACATCAATCAAAGATGGGAAACAAAGATGGGAACAATCCTTACGATTATTCTATTCATTTAATGTTTATGTGTTAGCTGAGAATTTAATAATAATTTCTATGTTTAAAGATTGTTTTGCTATTTAAAATACAACCACTTACAAAATAACAGAAAAACTACTTTACTACGATACTATTTTGAAGTTTATGGGCAATATTATAAATTCAGCACAATCTGTACAACTCATCTGTCATCTTTTTTTCTTAATCTATAAAATTTTTCATACTCTTGAAAACTCTATTACTTACATCCCAATGTACCTCCTCATTACAGTCACTCAATAATAATTAGAGACAGACAAAAAGGGGTGTGTGGATACTGGTTGCAATGCCAAAAAAGAAACGACTGTTTAATTAAAAACACTGTCATAAATTGAGTGGCGCAATTAAATGATACCATAAGTTGACACAAAACTTTAAGCTACATTTTAACAAAGCAAAATTAGGAGTTGGCATTGCTAAAGCAAGGTAAATAAAAAAAAATGAACATAAAATAATAATAAAAAAAAAATCCTAATATTAAATTGAATAAAGCCTTTTCTACCTACTGAAAGCCAAGATTCTTTTTTTTAAAAAAAACTCTAGAAGGCATACATTTATATATATTTATTGTACTATTACTGCATGATATACTACATTGTACACTGCCTTCATATGAATTGAATCCATAGCAAAACTGCTGATATATTGTAATGAGAGGAATGTGTCTTTTAAAGGGAATGAGGGGATCTTATTTAATTTACTTTTTTTACTAACTGCTATAAAAAGAAAAAAAGTCATTGATATTGTATCATAAGAAATACTTTGGAATCTGTTTGCATGTTTAATCTTCAGTCGTAAGAGTTCCATCATTCGAATGTGAAACTGTTTTAAAGCATGTCCAATGTCTTGATTTACAAAATCAGCATCAACTGTCGTCCTCTGGGCATGGAGCTTTTTTTAGTAATGGATAACATGCAATCTGCATGGACAATAGATATACTATAGAATTCAGCATTGTAGTGATGATGACATGATCCCAGAGTGACTTGCTGTGAGATATTTTTACTTAAAAAAAAAAGGAGGAAAATAAACATGGACACCACTATCGCTGTCAAGATGTGCTGTACACCATCCATCGACCCCATGGATCGTAGTTTCATTCCTCTGCATCATGATATTTTTACAGCTTCACCACAGTCTTGTTCACGTCACTTTTCCGTTGCTTTCTGTTAAAATAGTAGGAAACAATGAGCTGGTTTGAGTTCACTGTTCTATAAATAGCGGGCCTGACTTTGTGGGGGTGACTGTTGAAGACAAAGGGTTTTTTGGGAGTGTCAAACTGCAGAGACTAGCGGACTAGAATGTTGCTTCTTAGTAGTTTCAGTGGTGCAAGTTACCTTTTTACTTTATAAGGGGTTTTCATAATATTAAGATGCTATGCTCAATGTATAAAGAACGCAATTCATTTTGACAGCTCGATAGTATTTCACATCATTTACTCAAAGTGCAACTGGCCTTTATGCATCTATTGACATGTTTTTGTTAACTTGGGACTTGTGACATTTCAAAACCTTCTGCAGGAGAGTGATCTTTGTTTTGATTGGCCTTTACTTAAGTTAGTCAACAAATTAAAATACTCAGCTGACAGTACCCAACTCCACTCACCCCTTATTCAAATGTCTAATAATAGCATTAATAAGTATGGACCTTATAAAAACCCATGAGGTTTTCACTAGAACCAAATGATCATAACGATCATAATGTTCACAGAAAAAGGTCATGGCAGGATTAAAAAAAAAAAAAAAGAAACAGATTTCCTGTGTACATAAAATCTACCCATATGAATTATACTGCATATATGTATATATATATATTCATATAAACATTTATAGAAACAGCCAAAAATATATTGTATTCGGTAGTCTGATATTGTTGGATGTTTTATGCAGATATTTTGTTTTTTCTGAGTAATCACCAAATAACCTGGTTTGAAGTTACTTCCTGGTTGTCACTCCTCACTTCCCAATATTATTATTTCTTTAATTTTCACCCTAAAGTGTTGTTGTCAAAATTACACCTCCTTTAAAACACACTCCTGTGTTAACCTTTAACCCTAGGTAAAAATGCATTTTTATCTTTTATATTATCCTGCTAAACAGTATCCAAGTACAAAAGCGGTCAACTTGCAGGGTAAATGCAACGACTCATTCAGGTTCCATACACAGTAATTCTGCTCTAGCCCCTTTAGTCTCTGCTGGCTAAATCCTCTGTTAGAGAAAGAGGCTGAGTTTGATCCCCTGTAGGATCTCAGTTTATCTCTCTTGCAAATCTGCTGCCAGATGACAGGGTTAGCTTTGTGGACTGTAGCTGCCCACGCTCTCTTAAAGATCGTCATGATGCCTGGTGCCACAGTGTTTCTGCTGTTTGACTATTCTGCAGCATTTGAGGTGGAGAAGCCATTCGTGTCTGAAAAGTGTAATCTATTTACACTTCTTTTTTCCTTTTTTTATTTACTTTTTATATTTCAAAATTATGGAATTTGCTTTCTGTGAAGAATATTTCATTGGGACAGTGTTTCAGTGTTTTGTTTGTTGTACATAAAAATATATGTGCCAAAGATTACTATTAAAAATGGCCTAGCAGTTTTTTCAAAGTTCTTAAGAGGTTTCACTTTAAATGGAATTTTAAAACACATAAATAAATAAATAAAAATACACCCTGCTCTTTGTACTAAACATTCCCAGTTGCTGCAGTGCAAGGGAACACACGTGTGTCTTGTGTCATCACGTCATCAGCACCGGGCAACCAGCTGCTGTTGCTGCTCGCTCATTAAACATTTGTAGAGTCAATAAGAAATTCCACCAAGGCTTCTTTCCTCAGGGCAAACACTGGAAAATACAGTGTGTAAATGTGCCACACTCATCATTCACCTCTGCCGAAAATAGAGCTATCTTCCCACCCAACTGTATCAATAACTGGGAGATGGAGGGGTCCAGAAGCAAACGTCAGCAATTCATTACAAGTCTGGGTCGCCTCCGGCAGATGAGAAGGTTTGCTGTTGTTGACAGCTCGTCTCTCACCAGAGAAACACAGATTATTGTTAAATGTCAGCGTGAAATATCAAATCAGCATGCGCGAGTGCTTCTGCTGGGGTTAGAGGCTTCTGATGCACAAGTTTGCACATGAACTTTCTGAAGACTTTTAATTATCTGGTGAGACTGACGTTAGCGCTCATTCAGATATATATCAGTAAACTTACTTGTACAGTTTTAGACGTACTTTTCTGGAGTTGCAGCACTAAAGGTTTTGCGAGTAAAAAGCAAGAAAATGCTTCTGTTTAACACAAGAATTTCACCTATGATGAGGTGTTATCTGAGAAAGTGTGTTGTTTAAAGAATTTTACCATGTTTGACATGACAATATCCGCTTGAAACAGAAAAGAGTGTCAGGAGTGTCAAAGAAAGGAAAGACAAGGGTTTGCTGTATACCGAATCAGTAGTTAAGTGAGGTAAGCTGAGTACATTTTACAACCACATGGCAGAAAAACACCCCAAAAAACTTAATACCACTCTGCACAGTAGTGAACAAGCAGTTGACGACTGACTCTCTTTAAACTTCTGGCTATTTTGTGAACATCTAGGTATTTATAAGACAGAGGCAACACACCAAGAAAGGCATCAACAAAGCAAGATATCACAGTTATGTGATTTACTTTTTGCCCATTCAGGTACCAGAACACACACCCGATATTAGTGTTTTGATTGTCCCAGAAAGTTCTGTAACATTTAGAGCTACCTGCATTGAAGAATTTGAATTTTACTGTTGCTTGAAGCAGCCAGTGATCAGCACTGACACATTCAACTCATCTTTACAGATCTGCATTGTAATGTCACATCACTGATGTGCCAGTAAACTGTTTAAATTCTCAAAAATGTTTAGATTGTTTTCACTTGCTGCTAAATAAATTTTCTTCTCAACACATTTTGTGTAACCCTCCCAATTAAGGTTCATATTTGGACTGGTTTTGCTTAATGTTCATTCAACAAAGAGCATGTTGCAGACTTTAACTGAAGTACATCACATGACTCAGGGTATTTGTAATCAGACTGCTGGCTCTTGGCCCATAAGGTATGAGCTTGTGCTAACGCTGCATAGACTGCGAGAAGGCTGCAGAAACTGCATTGACTGCTTTGGTGTGTAATCTGGCTACTGGCATGCCGCCCCCACACTGCGAATGTGAGAATAGCGTGCTGGGAGCAAAAGCACTCTGGGGCCTGCTTATCAAACGTCTTCCTGTGATCCCAGCTAGCTAGGCCCTTGTGGTTCATCCTGTCAGCGAGGCATTGCAGGAGACACAGTAACTCTTGGCCAGTGCAACAAGAAACTTTAGAGAATGTTTTAAAGCTTTGTCTAACAGTGAAACTAGTATATTATAAGAAATGTTACTCTTGCAAGTCCATAGGAAATCTGAATGGGAAAATTAATACTCTAATTTGTTACATTTTGCGTTAACTCTCTTAATGCAAGATAAGGCAAGTATAAATTTAAAAGACATAAAAGTAATCAAATAAAACTACATGGTTCACGTGTGCGTTTACTGGAAGTTAATTATCCCACCCCCGCTCTCTGTGTGTGACCTCAAATTTCCTGTGTTGTTTGTTCCTGGCCTCATCCCAAGACAACACTCAGACAGTGTGAATTTGTCCAGTCCTGAATTAGAACAAAAGTTGTTAACAGTCTAAGTATATATGTAAAAAAAAATGTCATTTTTTAGTATGTATGTACCACAAGGCAGCTCTAAAAGAAACTTTTTACTGTCCAGGACTTAACCTTTTTACATCAGCTGAAACAAGATTTAAGAGATAAGCTAAAAATTTCACCCCAACATGAACTTTGCATGAACACATGACCCTGAGCGGTATGATCTTCCTCTCATGTAAGACTAAATAAGTCCAATGTGTGCCAAATAATTCAAAAAGAATAAACATTTATTGAACTTATCTGTCCAAAATCTTAGTTTGCGTTTGATCTTATCACAAGTTTCATTACTGAAACTTAATCAAATTTACAACAGAGGAAACGTGCACTGTCTGCATGTCTTACATACTAAAAAATTCACAACACAACATTTCTTTTGAACTTGTTTATTTGGCTGAAGTGGAAGTTTAGGAAAAACTGCGGCGCAGCGCACCACGCAGTCAACAATTGCCTTTACAAAACAAAAGTAAACATTAAGTGTAAAGATAGCTGATGGCTGTCAGTCAAACCCATCCAGAGCTGCCTTCGCATGTCAGCTATGACTATTTTCCCATGGTTCCTCTGGACTAGAGTATGTCTGTTCGTGTTTTTAGACAAACAGATCAGATTCCTCCTCAAACAGGCTGTTGCCGACCCTTTTGTTAACAACGTAATAATTCAAAACAAATGATTCAGCTCTTTGATGAGAGCACTTTTATAAGTCACTAAGACTCACCCTCACACTGACATCTGTTTGATTTTATCGTCTTGAACTTTATCCTCTGCTCGAAAATTTATTGGCTTTGACCAGAGTAGTGCGTTAAAGTCAGACTAATAGAGGGGGAAAGACAACTGAGAGAGTGGGCAGGACAGTACATCTTAGCCCTCAAAGTCTGTAAAATACAGTACAAGCACTTCTCTCAAACATCTATTTTTAACAATGTGCATGTGCGAACAGGATATGGGGGCATCACAACTAATTTGGAATGCAAACATGAACTGTGTGTATAATAAAATGTTTTAAATTTGAAAGTCTGCATTAACAACAATTAGTAAATGATATCCTGTTGTGTTGCATTTGTTTAACCTTCTGACAGCAGTGTGAATTGTTTCCACTGGAGCCAATATTATGGCAGAATGCAATGTTTCATTCCAACATGTGTGAATCAAAAACAGCATTAAACCGAAACCTGGCTCCTAATTCTTTATATCATTGCTACCTTCTTATGCTTCTCTGTATTTATTCCTTTGACGAGGGCCAGTGGGGTTGCTTCTGCTCTAGACCCTGGCCGTGGTTGAAGCTGTATGCTAAAGCCATGGTCAGGCCCCAGAGATTTCCAGCCTCTTAGATGCCTATAACTCATCCCTAGTCCTGCTTCTGACGGGAGATTTTCCTCCCTCAATCCCAGGCCTGAAATATCCTTTCAAAGGCCGCAGACTGGAGACAGATATGTAGGTGTTTTAGATAAGGTAGGAATTGCATTAAAGGATTTTTCTGCTTTAAAGCTGTTCCATCTTTTTGCCCTTTCCCATAGATTTAAGAAGTGTAGCTGAGAGAAGATGGGAAGAAGAGTAAGGGATGTACTTTGGGACGGACTAGTCCGTACATTTGTGGTCAGTTCACAGCTCATAAAAGACTAGTGCTAACCTCTGTAAAAACTGAATAATGTAGAGTGGCTAGAAGCAGCACAGAGCTTTCTTAAAGAATACTAAAGTTATTGACCCAAGTTTGGAGGGAAAGCCTCCCAGCTCATTGATCTCCTTACCAGCATAATTACAGGGCAGCAAGATAAATCTTCATGTGGAAGAAAATAGAAAATTTAGAGTGATGAATTTTCAGAGTGATGAGGATTCTTGCCAAATGCAACCATTAAATTAAAAGCTCTTTCCCAAAACCTCAGAATGGGATAATTTTGTTTTGCAAAGTAGAGTGTGGCCAAAAAGAGACTGCAAAAGTCAACAGAGTCTCACCCAGGCTGTGGTGTGTAAGAGCTAAAATCAGTTTAAAACAGCAACTCGGCTAAGGCCTTCGTATCTATGTAGGTGAGTACACGGCATTCCCCGCTTCTTCTTTCCATGCTTCTCTGTTTTATGAGAGCTTACACTTCGCTTTGGCATTTACTTTAAATCTTTATAATTATGTGGCCTCCCTTTTTTCCCCAGCCGACTGTGTTTACATTTGCCAGCTTAGCATGCACACAGTCCAGTCCACACACGCAGCTCTTCCACGGTCCACATGTCGTTCTGCAGCAGTGTTTGTTGGACTGGGCTACAGAGAGATTAGTCGCCTCGTTCCCTCTGGTGCCTCAGTATAATCTTCCTCACCCAAAGGGCTTGACTGCTCATTTTCCAATAGGACCAAAATAATCACTATTATTTTGTAATGAGCTGCTACTTTTCCTTTGCAAAGTCTGGTGAAATGTAATTAAACATGTCTGAATATATCAATTTCTAGCATACAATAGTTTATATTACATTGTCAATGAACTGAAACATTACAACTTCAGTAAATAATTCAAGATTTTTAAATGAATGAATGACTAATCACATGGCAAACAAAGAACTCTTTAATATTATAAAATTAATATTGTGGGTTAATATTTATATTTTTGAACTCATGATGCGTGAACAATATAGAGCATCATATATAAAGCATGAGCTGATTTGGCACTCTCTAAATAAAACCACATTGGATTAAACTGAAATATAGTAGACAGTGTGGAGGGATTTCCCATCTGGCACACTACATATCTGTTTGTCCCAAAGTCTGAAGTAACGTAAAAGAATATTTTAAAACAGAAACTTTGTTGCCACTCTTTTCTTTGTTTCTTTTCTTCAAGAAAAAGAAAATCTACATGTAGAAAATGTGCACCCAGAAAAGACAAATCCTCTCCATCTATTTTAAGAAGAAAGGAAATATTTTACCTACCATACTGTAAATTTGCCAGTGCTTCCGATACAAAAACATCCACACATAAATCAAAGTATCCCAAATGCTGCTGAACCAAGCCCAGATATTTGCTGAAATAATATATCACATATCTCATATTGAGAAAATTACAGAGAAGCACTCTCACTCTAGGGACGGGCGCTAGACTAGACAGGGACTCGGACCCACATGGTCAAAACCCACACATCAGTGGATCCATAACGGCACGAGAGACCAAAATACGAAAGAGAGTAGGGGAGTAGTGAAACGTGCTTGTGGCTCAGACTGAAATCAAGGAAGAGAAGGCTAAAATTTGTACACAGCATAGCTATGAATTAACTCATGAATGTTTTAAATTACGAGGAAAAAAAACGCAGCTACTGCTATTATCCCTTTTCTTCATTTGAATCTGCAGGCTAGAGCAACAGGTTTGAGGGATCTCTAAGGTAAGACTGATTTCATTTCAATTCATCGTGTTGTTTAAGTGCAAGTCCAGCACAGTTCATTGGCTCATTTGTTGTTTGATGGTGTACATTTTACTTATTGAGCAGTGGAGTTTTGTACAGCCTAGGCAGAGATTAAGACAAATTCTGATAAGGACTGGAAGTTGACTCTCAGCATTAAGGAGGATTAATGTTTAGCTCTGTGTGGCAGGGGCCTTCTCAGTGGCTGTGTTTACGCAGTGTTGCAGACCCCGCATTAATCCGAAATTAGTATAAAAGATCAGCTGTGGCCACTGAGGCGAACCTTCACAGGGCTTAGGCCAGTAATCAAGTCTCACTTTGGGACAATGAGCGCCTGGAAGGTCAATGAGAGGCCTGGATTGAAGGGACGAGGGGATTGAGGTGGGGGGTGTGCAAGGGCTGGGGGCTTTTGGTGACCACATGGTTTAATTTAGGTGAGATCTACACTCACACACACACACACACACACAGTATTCCTTCACAGTATATTGCCTTCGTCCCTTTACGTTGCCTGTTTTGGAGCATAATTTGTTTTTGTTACATCCGCAGAAGCCATTAATGTTTATAATTTAACACTTAAAAGATATTTCCTCCTGTTTCTAGTAGCAATCCTGAAATCTTATACGTGTATTTGATGTCATTAGTTTACATTTCAGCGCAGTACGTATTAGCTCTGTCACATAATTATAATGTGTGCTAAGGGATTATCACAATAAATAGTATGAGACTGTCTAGCTGCTTGTAGCATATAACAACATCTTTGGTTCCAACACAAACCAGCGCTGAGCAGGGCTGGGAGGAGAATTGCAGGAGATGTCTCAACTTCGACAGTCTTTTACAGGAAAGTAAAACTGAGTCAAATTGAAAACAAGCAGCATAAAAATCAGCAGTAAATTTTCCACTGCAAAGCTAGTGCTGGCCAACACAGGAGGCAGTGCTGAATTCAGCTAGGAAAATAAAATAAAGGAAATGTAGCTCAGTATAAACCACAACTCTGAGATGATGAATACTCACAAAACTGTTGATATCTGCATTATTTTGTATTTTTAACCACTCACACTGAGAGCTGCCACTTTCAAATATGTTTCCAAAAGGAGACAATTTTATTGACATTTTAAATAAGGCTCACCATACATGTAACGTTAAAATGTGGGCAAGTGAGCGTCTCTCTTGCAGCAAAAGGGGTCAGAGGAACTTACCCTTGTAAATACTTTCCAAACTACCTCAATAAAGTTCTTAAATTATTTATTTATAGGGATTTCATAGTGCCTGGGTAAATTACAGTGCCCTTGAAAAAAGCAACAGAAAATCATCTCCTCAATCAGCTTCTTGGCGTGTGCCACTCTTGAACTTTTCCACAGTAGTCCCGCCATGTCTGTCCGTTGTACACACATGTTAACAACAAACTACAAATGAAAGGGTAAAAGCACAAAAAACAACAGCAACACAGCCAAATGATAATTTAGGGCATTTGCACCACATTGTGGTGGAAGAAGTTCTCTTCAAGTGCCAGCAGGGTACCAGTGCAACCCCCCACCCCCGCCACCCACTGCTCCAGCTAAGATTAGACAAATTAAACACTATTATTCACGTCACTCCTGCAGCTGGCCTTTTAAGTGGTTCTACGTTAACTATCATAATGGTTTGCTTAGAAAGCCACAGTCTTCTCAGTCTTCTCCTTAATTTACAATATAAAAAAGCTGTGTTGGCCAAGTCGTAGTGGGATTTTTCTTCTCTTCTGCCTCATCTCACAGAGAAAAGAAAATTGCTTTTCTCCGCACTGTAGTTTCTACTACTGCATCTAAATGTCTATAGTAAAACACATTATATCCATATATGCACAAATAAAGCTTTGTATAAAAAGTAAATTATTACAATTTATTTTTTATTTTGTTTTTTACATTTTAGATTTTTTATACTAATTTTAAACAGCACATAATGTGTTTCTAAATTGGATCATTAAAAGTCATACATCTTCAGACTATTTTATCATTTATGAGCAGACATTCCTGAACTTCAGTCTTTCCAGACTGAAGAGTGTAGTAGATCTGCCGGCTCTCAGATCTGTCCATACGATTTTAATGTAGTCTCCTGTTGGGAAAATGCCCTTTTATTTTCCCTGTTGCGTCCCCACAACTTGATAATAGATGTGGTATTGGACAGGGGCCCATGGACTGAGGAAGGTCGGTGATGGATAACCTAGTTTCAGACCCGTCATCACCATACAGCATGTGCCTTGTATCTGTAGTAAAGTACCCCCCACCCACCCGCACACACTGAGCATGCTCAAGATACAGAATCAGGGAAGAGAAAGTAAGTGACATCACATTAACTGCATCTCATTTATCATCAAATTATTAAAAACATAGAATTAGTCTTTATGGAAAGGGTATCAAAATCCATGACCAAAAAGGAATGAGTCATGAAAAGTCAACACTCATAAAGAGGGCTGGTAAATACTGTGGAAACATAACCTCACCCCCTGTAACACAACTTAAAAACAGCACATTTGTGTAACATGTGCAAGTTGTTTTTAATGGGCACGGCAAACAATCTTTATTCACATTTAATGCTCCAGATTTGTATCAAAATGGCAGTATGAAGTAATTTGTGTTTTATTCAGCAGATCATAGCAATTGACTAATATGTAGTGTTATGATCAGTTACCAGTACGTCTTTCCAGCTAATGAATGCATCATCTGACATGTGTGACCTCTTTATAGCTTCCAGCAGGTCAAGAAAAATTAATATTAAGAGACAGGGTGTAACTACAAACTAGATATTTATTAAAATGATCAAAGCAAAAGTCACTGCTAACCATAAGTGACTGTCATATGCTGGCAAACAATATTTTAGACACATTTTTATGATGAATAATAATAATTATATGCAAAGCCAATAAGGAAATTATTTATTATTAATTAAAGGAAAAATGCAACAAAGCAAAAAGGAGTAATGAAATTCAAATAAGATATGACTGACAAGAGTGTGTGACTAACATCCAGTAAACCTTGCATCAATGAAGAGATGAAAAACAGTGACAGGCAGAAAAAACAATCAGATCCTTATGGAGCTTTACAGAACGGCTGGTTATATTTTCAGCATGTTTTACGTGGTTTGAGATGCTCTTTTAAATCTGTCATCCTATTGCCTCTAACCAAATCAGAGCAAAAAGAAATTCAATGGAATGCACATTTGCGCTCCTTTGATGCCCTCATTACATGAGCAATACAATAATACAAAGAAACGTGTAATGTGATCATGTTGTTATGACTCGAGCATTTGTGTTCTCACCAAAAACAGTTTTTGGGAAACATATCCAGTGTTTAAGCCTGTTTCAGTGACACAACCGGAACCTTAACTGCAGAATGCAAGGGAGCAAAGAAACCATCCGACTCCCTCACTTCTGCTCCCATCATATCATATCTTATATAAGTCTTGAATATCAACGTCAAAACCAGCAACAAGGAGCTGCACATAACTTTTTCTCCTCGGATAAAAAAAAAAGAATCCTTCTGAACGTTGAGATTTTATGTCCATAAAAATACTGATGGAATAGCTCGTGCCTAAAGTGAAACCTGATCACTTTTTCTACAAGCTGCTTACTTGAGCTTCAGCTCACTAAAGCACCCTTTAGTTTGACTTTCAGATTTAATGGTGGATTATTACTCCAAAGCAAGCATCATTTGCAAAGAAGTAATGATTATTTGACTTGATGGAATAAATAGCACTTTGCATTTCAGTGCAGATTCCCAGACCACTTACAAATATATTAAAGAACAGAAATGCTCCTGTTTTAAAACTTCAGCATTTTTCTTTTCAAAAAACACAGAGGAGTTGTGGTTTGCATTAATCATTTCTAAATGATAAATCAATCTCGAACTGTCTTTTTTGTTGGTGGGAGATGCAGCGCCGCAGGAGGTAATTAGTCCAAGGTTTGAAGTTGTGACGCACAATTTGAAAACAGCTGTACCGCTCACCCTATAGCAAGAGTGTTATAGCGTTTCGAGGAGCTGCAGGCAGTGGTTTCTCATCCTCGGTGTGATGACTTGCGCCTGACACATCTTACTGTGCAGCACAAAGAGTCAGTATACATTAGAGGAAAAGAAAAAAGTAAAAGATTCTCTCCACGTGTTCACATGTTTTGCATTTCTTGCTGGGAGAGGATGACATTTCATTTTCCTACACAAGTCATCTCCAAAGGGCTAATTCAAATTGCACTCCAAGCTGTTCCTAATCCTCTTTCAATTTTTCTCTCCATGATCTGAATACCAAAACATTTGCTGTTTGTCTTTTAATAGCAAAAGATGGTGAAGTTTGGTACACCTGTTGCAAATGTTAGAAAAGAAAACTGTTAAATGTATCTCAGCATCTCATTAACTGCAGATTTACTCCATCATTGATAGGTTAGGAACTTTAACAGTTCATATGTGTCAGAACTGTCTTTGTATGTGACCCAGTGACTGGTATCGCAAGCATAGTAATAAGTGTTAGGCCTACAATGCCCAAATTTAATATTCTCAGTGGGTGGTGCATAACACAAACCTGACCTAGATAAGGCAGCATAACATAGCACTGATCTATTATCCCATAGGAATTGATATAGTAAAGATGTTAGCAATTATGAGCCTATTCACACATCTAGCAAATACTGAGTAACATTGCTACTTCTAATGCTATTTACTACTGCTATTGAATGCTATTGATAGCTTTGCCTATACAGTAAGTAGCATTCTTGCTAAGCTTACAGTGATTTAAATAAGTACCGACTGTAAAAATAAATAAATAACTAAATTAACTTTGTGTTCACATTCAGAGTGAAGGGACTGTGAGAATAAGGCATTCATCATTGTAAAGTACTGATTTGTTTAGTCTAATGTCAGAGTTTCCTTTATGACTTTTAAGTGAAAAAAAAAACAGCTGAAAGAACAGCTTTTATGTTTTAGCATAAGATCTAAAAAAACAACATAATAAATAAAGATCCTACTGCATTATGTACTTTAATGTAAAGGCAAATGTAGAAGCAACAAGCTGACAAATGTCTAAAAGCTTCAAAGGATACTACTTGCCCTAATGCAAGTTTGAAACATACAAGTTCAAAAAGACACAACTGAGCAGAGTTCATTATCTTACCATTTACTTGTCTGCTGGACACATGCTGTCAGTCTCTATTCCCCAAGCTTGGTATGCATCTTTTCTATAAAAAAAAGAACAGAAAAAGAAAAACCTTCAAACGCAATAACGCTAACACACATTTTCTCATACGTAAGAGTGTCACTTTGTGTCACTGTAATACATTCAAAGAAAATATATTTGTTTTCAGATTGATTATAAATAGCTCATATCACAATATTTATGCCACAAGGCAGCTGCTAGAATATCTGCAGTTTTGCTTTCTCCACTTCTATTTTTAAGTGCTGTGGTCATGCATGATCCATTGTGGGCTCAGCAAGGCACCCATCATGCCAAAGCTCAGGCTGAGCTACAGTATCAAACAACTGGTGCTGACTGTTGCCATGAGATTTTCTCCACACTGAACACACTTCACTTGCACAGCGCGCTGCTAACAGCCCTCGCCAAGTAATCCTCACACACTTATGTGCAATGTGTGAAACAAGTTTTTTCATCCACTCGTCAGATCAGCTAGTGGACATCCACTCTTGACGTTGTCCTCTATTGTATTATTAAAATATAAAATTAGTTTTTTTACCTGTTGAAGTATTCCTTTGTAATTGCCAGTACCAAAAAAAATTCACCTCTATCTTTTAAGTCTTCATTTTAGTGTTTAATGTTTTAGCGAGCATGCAACTTATGAGGATGGTGGTGATATTCTTTTCAGCAAATGCCTTTTTTGCAACTCGGTAAAGGTTGTGCTGATACACAACAGCAGCTGGGAAGTGACTTTGGTGTCTACATAAGTCAACATTAGCATTTGGCATGTAATTCTAGGTCATATTGGCAGGCCGCAAAAGTGAAAATAAGAAGGAAAATATTGTACATTTCTGAAGTTTTTAAGTTGTCTCTAAGGAAAATGCTCACATGTGCAGTGCGTAAATAAATAACACAGAAATATCAGACTTTCCAACCTCTACCATGTAACATAACACTAGAAATAATAGCAGAGATAAACTGAGAGTTCTGGCTACCCTTGCAGTGCATCAAGCTATGAGAGAAGTTTCTCTTTACCAGCCCTGTACGCCATGTCCTTATACCACATTTCTGTCCATTAACACATCCACTGTGTGTGCATTCAATTTAGGAACTTAATAGGAGGCAGATGAGTCTTGTAGCCGCTCCCTTCGCAGCCGGCGACCCTGTAGGAGGGGAAATTTGTCCGACTAAAATCACCCCAACGGGGGAGAGATCTTAGGTCAGAAGCCTTAAGTTGAGGAAAGCTCACACTCCTATGAGTTTGTGATGAAAACCGTGTGATCCGTCATTGCCGGCACGTTTGTCTGTTAGGGACTGTAAGCATGCTGGGAGCTCCCACATGCCTCAACTTGATCACAGTTAAGCTGAGCAACATGGGGTACCAAAGCTATCACTCATTATGAAAATGGACGGAACCTGAGATAAGCGTCCACATTAAATGATTAGCAGAAATCCTTATAGTAGGGACCAGTTTAAGAAGTAAATATTATCCCCATAAAATATCCCTTTAATCTCAATTGATATAATATTTTATCCAAATACACTAAAAAAAGACCAGGTGTGTTATATATTCTTCATGTCACTTTACTTTTGCAATATGGCTGAAAGTAATGCCTTACAGTGCCTTTTGTATGTAGATTTATATATATTTCAGTGGTTCTATGCCACAGTATGAAATGTGAGGTATTAGATAATTTCATTCGAGTGTATAACATAGAGCTTCAAGATATTATTTCAAAAGGTTAAATATGATCATGATAAAATGTTTTAATTTCAGTACAGCCTGGCCAATACTACATGCCGATTGCAATATAGATACTGATATTTTCCATATTTCAATTTAAAAGCATGAAAAATATTTTTGGTATGTAAAAGTGATTCTTAAAAAAAAAATCAGAATGCTGAACAATATTTGTACAAAGCAAAATATCTTAGAATTAAAAAAAAAAAATTCCTTATCGCAGCTTTCCAGTACAGTAATTTCTTTAAAGTGAGATCTAGGGAAATGCTAACAACAGGCTAACAAAAAGTATTTCCTTTAAATTATAAAATCGCATTCTATCAACAAAATGTATATTTTATAGTCTAACATATCATGTCTAATGGGCCATTCGGGTCCATATATACCTTGTTACTAATGTATCTACCAATAACTAAATACACTACGCATCACAGCGGTCAATTCCATGATACTGCAACAGTAAAATTACTGCCCTGACCATATGTGAGGACATTTAATAAATGTATGCAGCATATTACTTCAAAAGGTAAGTCTTGATGCATTTGCCTGCACCACTACAGGCCAGGAGTTAATAAGCTAATAAGTCGAGGTTCTTTACAAAGTGGAAAATCCCAGTAAAAGCCTTCCTAATAAAACCTTTAAGGGCTGCATTTAAGTAATGATCCATGATTGCTTTCCTCTGAATCCTCTTCCAAACAAAAGCAATTCCTAAACAGCGGTACCATCTTGTCTCACACCAGTGCTAACATGACCTCCCACTTGCCATGCTAGTACAAAGGTAGCAACATCCCTCCGTTCTGGAGCCAGCACAAGTCTGGCTCTGATTAGCATCGGAGCTACTGCCTCTCCCTGAGAAAAATGCCGCTGGTTTAGAATAAATGTTATTGTTTGTCACAGGAAACCAATCTGATTACTGTTTCTTCTCTCATGTGCGCACTTAACGCCACACACCGGGCTGTATTTACGCATGTGGTTTTCATTCTGCTGCCCGAGCACAGGGGAAACGGACACCTCACATTTTCATCTTTATTAAGTCACACTTCGGGGAAGGTTAAAATGGGGGTTGTTTACACAAAGTATTTGACAGTCTTTGGAAGACAATCTGTCTGTTCACATCAAACAATAGATTGAGTTTCTCAGCAGCAGCAGCTTTTCAGAAGTGGGTAGGGGAGAGGGAGAAGGAAGACTCCTCTGATAGTTGTGACGTCTGTGTTTGCTCAACTTGACAGCGAAAGTGAGGAGCTGTTAAAGTGCGGTGTGAAGCTATTTTTGGTTCAGCAAGATTTGGCCTTTTTGACGGTATTGTTTCACATAGGCTATATGTATTGTTGCAGGATTATTTGCAAGCGTGTGGGTGTGAATGTGTCTATAAATCAAATGCTATAGAAGGCTAATTGAAACTAACGTACACCTCTTTCACAGTGGACCTTGTACCCCTTTTGAGTCTTTCTCCCATTCTCGCTTTTCCAGTGCATTCGCCTTGAGATTAAAGACACACACCCCCAAAGCAGCAAAAAGAAAAAAAAAAAGAGTCCCTGTAAAAAAAACAGAATAAAAGGCTTAAAAGGCATCTGGGAGGAAAGCTGAGAAACCGAGAGACCCGTCAGCAGGGTCTGCCAAGGCTTAGAAGTAAGACTGTTTGTTTTGCTTCGCATGTCGACACGGCCACTCTTTTTCTCCCGGTGTGGTTCTGTCCCGCAGTGATTCTCCATCAGACCGTTTCTCATAAACTTTACCTCCACGGGACACTTCTACATCACACCCAGCAAACCAATGGCACCCACCTCCTTGGAAAAAAAGGGCAATATGTAAATGTTGTGAAAGGAGCCAATTAGGAAATTTATCTTGTTTGGAGGCCTCATAATAGTTTAATTCCAAAAACATGTTTTCTGCTTTGCTGGTAATGTGTCACATGTGAGGCTGTGGCTTTTTCGAGAGCGGGGGTGGGCGAGCAATGAACGGAGGAGGGGTGATTTGAACGTGCTTGGTGGCAAACATTTGTTTATGTTTTCCCCCTGGTGCATCATTTCAAAGGGCAGCGTGCATGTCCCATCGTGGGTTTCACATCTCTCACCGATTGGAAACACATTGCAGCGCACTCTGCATGGTGAAAATGTCAAACCAACAGTCATGTCATGTATAAGACAGGGAGAGAATTATATGATGCTCTTTAAAAAAAAAAAAAAGAAAGAATATCTTATGCATTTAATAAAGGAGACATCAACTCATTTGGTTTCACTTAAATCCAGAAGCCCCACTGATGTGCAGAAGTAGACTATTTGATGGACCCCCCACTCCTGCTGAGAAAGAATAAACTGCTGTGTGTGTGGCTGTTTCAAAGATAGTTTAAAAAATAATTAGCTTTCAAAAAGTGTCAGAGGATTGTTTTTATTTTTCTGCTTCTATCTTTTGCTCTTAGAGGCGTGGAGGAAAAAAATAACCAAAAATAAATGGCAGATGTTTATATAAGTGGATAAAAGATACTGTAAAACGTGTGTTTTCTGTGCCTATTTATTTCCACTTCCCCTGTGCTCAGCCTGAGAACTTGGTTAACGAGGTTGTGCCATTAATTGTTCCCATCACATAGTTGAGGTGTACTGCCAGAGTAAAGGCAAGAAACGTCCTTGAATGAGCCATGAAACCTAAAACCTGAAAAAAAAACTTTATTTCTTTTTTAATTTTCTCATATGTATCCCCTCCAACCAATTTTCTATTCCATGTATGGAAATCTCCCCACTTGATTGAATTGTAAAACTGTGACTCAAGCTTTTGACATTTCATTTGTTAATGTGTTTCTCCCTCCTCTAAATGTAATACTGTCACTTTGAACATATTTCAAATTAAATTAGGATTTCTGCAGATGTCATATTCACAGGGAATGACATTTATCCAAGTCCTAAAAATGGTCATGGACAAGAATTTCATTAAACACTAGAAAAGTAATTTGCAACTGGGAAGATAGAAACATACAAGTCTACTTAGTAGACTTTTTTTTTACTCCCATCATGGAGGTATTAAGGCTCTGAAATTTTGAAAGAATGACAATAATGTGAAACTTTCTCTTTTTTCCCAGTTAACGCTCATTTGAAATCACAAATACCAGTTTCAAAGCATTTGCCAAATGTAATCACTGTATTTGTGTCCAATGTGTTTATGACATTGTAGCTGAGGAAATGAAAAAGCATGCATAGAATGTCTATATTTCTTGAAGACACTGACTTATGTGCCTGTAAGAAGATAAGACAGATAAGACTAATAAAAGGCCTACATAGACCTTTGCATTTACCTAAATTCAGTTTTTTTACTGAAAGTTCTTCCTGAAAGCGTCCTGATTTAAGTAAGCGCACACACACGAACATGGAACTGACCAGGTGTGACTCACCAGTAGCTAACATCAGCCAGGCAGCGGGCAGCACAGGGTGAACACAGTGCTGGGCTGAGTAAGGCCTTATCGCTGCTTTAATTTTTCTCCCCAAGGTGAGCTGGGAAGAGATCAGTGGCACTAAACCCCAGGAATTACCCTAGATATTGGCCCCCTGTGCTCTGCAAATGAAATCCTGCCGTCGGTTTGAAGAACATGGTGGTTAACACTCTGAAAATCATTTTTTGTGCAGACCACAGCTGGCGCGAAGAGGCAAGAGAAAGCAGGGGAGAAAGGAGCAGGAAGGAGGGAGAAGAGAGGAGGGGGAAGGGCAGTTTGAAAAACGACAGAACTCATAAAAGAGAAGTCTGAGGGAGAAGGTTTTCCTCTTGGCGTCTCAATTCTTTAGAATATCTGCTTACAGAAAATCTGTTTTTATGTGCAACAAGTGTTCATATCATAGACAGAATTATAGTATGGTGAGACTGTGTGGAAATAGAGACATATGAATATGTGACAGTGGTAACAGAGAGTGGTAGTCTGTAGCTGTAGTCTCCAAACTAGTGGTGAAACCAGAACCAAGGTCCAGCTGTCTGAAGTTCTAAGCAGGGGTCTTGGAGCCATGTCGAGTGGGTGGATGGTGTGCTCAAAACCAGTCACTGTGAACGTACGCCTCAAAGTCATGAAACTGACCAGCTGGCCGGCCTGTGTTTGCCTTCTATACTATAAACACTTCGGGTAACATTTTTAATATAACATTTTAGAGAAACATTTTTCTGGGGGATTTTTTTACTTTATAGATTTGAAACAAAATTCTGACATTCTTCCACAAATAGTGTCATAGTTTTGGCAGGATGAGAGTTTAACTGCAAAATGACTGCAATTTATATAGGAATAACAGGAATAGAAACCAAGTGGCAACCAGTTGAAGTAAGTCCACTATTCCAAAAAGAAGTACTGAGACACGTTATGCACACTGACTTCAGTTGATTGCAGCAAGCTGGCAATCTAGGTTTGGTAATAAATTATAGTATTATACTGTGATTATTTGCTTAACTAAATGTGTCTGAGAGGGATTTCAGTTAGTACAAATCAGACTGCAACAGTTTGGAGACAGGTTGCCTCAAACCAGGGCACCTGTGCAAGCGCCTTGTGATTGAAAATGGTTCCACACATTTGCAATTGGTAAAGCAAAAGCAAAAAACGCCACTGACGTTACTAGTCACGAGGATCCCATGTTTAGTGTCATGTGACTGAGCTATTAGTGTAGCAAACTGCACTGACATCTTTCATGATATTTGTCACTCTGAGGGAACCCAAGAAAAAACAAAGCTAAATTTATTCTGAGTCTGGAGCACTTTTTTTTTTTACAATTGTAATACAGGATATTTTGCTCAGCGTGCTCTTCATGTACCTTTCTTGTTTTTGCCAGATAAATATGAAAACTAAATGCATATTTTAACCATATTTAAAGAACAGGAAGCCACAGCTTATGCAACAGTTTTATGGGTTCAAACTATCAAGCATCTTGGACTTGTGGCCACACCCAACTACAGATGTCACAACCAGTCTTTTGATTTCAGCAGCTGATGGAAAACACTTGCTGTGACATCACTGCTTCTCCAGTACAGCAGCAGTTTTTGTTTTTGTTTATTTTACAGAAGAAAAAAAATCACAGCAATTCATGAAGAAACTTGTTTGTTGAGGAAAAATGGCTTTTGAAATATGAAAGGTACAAATAATGCTTACTTGACAATAAATTGGGTTTATCGTTACATTTTTTATTTGTTGGTTTGTTTGCTTGTTTGCTTGCTTGTGTGAGCCACATGGAATGGCAGCTAAAGACCTGGAAAATCAATCAACAACTCCTCCCTCACCAAACTGACACTACACCGAGAAGAAACTGTATATGCTGTTATATTTCAACACTCACTTGAGTTGGTCTCAGTTTCTGTCCCTCACAGATATACACAAATACACACCCATTCACACAGCATGTACATACACACATATCATCACCCATATACTTTGCTCAGACCCCCTCACTACCCCCCACACATAGATATTATTTATAGTCCCTGATAAGGGTGTAAAACCAGCCCTTCTCTCTTTAGAATAACCCGCCCCATATTCTCCCAAAAATAGCAGGTGTCCAACCAGTTAGCCATGGTGGGGGGATTCAGAGGTTCGAAATAAAGTAAGGGATGTTTACTCATCGCCAGAATGAAAATGGCGCTAATCTCCAATCAAGTCCAAAAGGCAGATAGTTAGCAAGGAGAACCTAAAATAGCGCAGAGGGTAACACATTCCTACTATGACTGAGCTTAACTTTGATCTTACAATACACTGGCCCTTGTGCACTGAAAATGATTAGCACTTCTGTATAGTGATTTAGGACATACTGTATATAGCTGAACTTAAAAGACATAAAGAGGCCAGAGCATTAGTGGATGCTCCGTGTTTCCGTGGGATGGAAAATGTGGAGCAGTGGGGGTGATGGAAAACTGACGGAAAGCTTCATTTGGAAATAAAGTTACAACAGACACAACTGACTGATGACTTTGGAGATGGTCAGGATTTACTGAGAAGGTTGGGTTCATATATCAGGACCAAAATATTGAACTTGAAAAAAAAATGTAATTGTCACCATTGTTTCCAGAATTTAAAATTTCACGGTTGTTTAAAGGACCTCTCATTTCACCATGCGGTAAACAGAATACATTGTGGTGTTAAAAGCAAAGTAGTTAATCAAAACTGAATGAAAAATAGCACAAAAGAAGAAAACAAACAAAAAGGGATGTTAGAGTTCTAGAGAGCAAATCACCCGAATATATTTAAACTGTAGCAAGAAAATGTGTGTGCAATGCTGCAGGTGTCAAGTATTAAACTATAAGAACTATTAGGTTTCCAGAAATTTGGGTTTTTAAAGACATGTAACTACAGTGTGCGCTGTACCATGTTACAAGGGTGAGTTTAATTTTCCTTTAGGTTCCAGTGTTAAAGTTTGCATTGGCCCTCTTTCTGGGTTACGGACAACGTCACTCTCTGCAGATGTAATATTACCTCTTACAATTTAACATTCCTGTTCAGCTATTCTGAATGAGCAGTTTTCTGTTCCTGTTCACCATACTCGCCAGTGTTTAAGGAATATGATATTTATACACATGGAACAATAGTAGTAACTAGAGAGCGATTCAAATCCATCTATCCACCCATCCATGTGTTTTCTTAATCTAGTATATAGATAAATTTAGAATTAAATACATCCTCAAACGTGGGTAGAGAAATATCCTTCATTTGATTCTGTGACCTGTGCTGAGTGTCATACCTTCCAATATCGTCTTGTATTTCATGTCTGACTCTTCGATGTTTGGCTTCAGATATGGAGCAAAGATCTATTTTAAAAGCATCATGTCTTGTTTGAGTAGTCACCACTCAAGAGTCGGATATTCTTAACATTATCCTAATTTGTGCAACATAATCTGCATCGCATGTATTTATGAGACTTGTTTTGATGACACAGAAGAAGGAGAAAATTCAACATGTAAGCTTCAAGGATTAAGTAACATGGATCTGTATCCTGAGATTAAGAACTGTCACAGTAGATGAAGAACTGACATTACAAGTAGTGCAAATAACTCTTTGATATTCTACAGATTAACAGTCACTTTAGACATATTAGCTGGGGAACTTTGCCTATGTAGCAAGGTGTACAGCGGTCTGTTATTTTAAAGGGCTTTTTTAAGTGGTTTCAGAGGGCTGTTGTGTAGCTGCACAGTGAAGTACTTGGTATCATAACCATTTGGCTATGACATATTTTTATAGACTTGAGATAAACTTTGAGGCAACGTGTTTAAGACTACCAATGGATGCAATGGTTGTTGTTGGCTGATTGTTGATATGATGTAAATCAGAATATTTGAGAATACCTATGAGGCCAGGTCTTAGACTGTCCACTAGTGACCAATTTCCAGCTACAAAGTAAACGATTTAGTGTCTCTCCACTCATCCATAACTCTGGTCAGTAATTAGGGATCACTGTGTTTTACTCCTCTATTCCAGCCCTGCAACAATGACATAAATTTACTACTATTACCCCTGCCAATGCTCTAAATGTAGTTCAATTCCTAACTCTTGCATTTCTTCTTCAACCGCAACTAGAATTTGCCTCCTCAGCTAGCTCTTTCACAACCTTTCGATACTGTGCTCAATCACGAATTCCCAGGATTCCACTTCTGCAGGATACATAACAGTCCTCCAACCATCTTCTATTTGCTTCTGCTCATGGGCAGCTGTGCCAGCCCTTTTCCCCCTGGGGCAATGAGCTCAACAAGTAGAATGGAGAAGAAACAAATTACAAGGTCAGACCAGAGCGATGTTGCAGTCTGCAGTAGGAACTGAAGCTGCTTCCCAAGGTCAATTCTTATGCTCTACTCTTGTCTGGTGAGAGAAGTTTTGTTCTTTCTTTTAATCGGGAGGCTTTAATGTGCTCTCCAGACCTAGTGACCTGGACAAAATGTTTGGCTGGAAAGGAAGGATTGTTTGCATCTGCCCTGTGTCCCTTAATCAACTCCAAAAACTTCCTCAGTCATGCCCCACATGCTAAGATTTCCCTGAGTAATGCATCAAAGACCATAACATAAAATGTTGTCTATCAAACCTGCTGGTCTTGGTAGGCAACTTTGGCCTGCTAGCATTCCTGCTTAGCACTTGTCACTTCTACTACCACCACGACCTTTCTACCATGGTTGGCCTTTGACCAGATTAGAAAGATTTGCTCCATTTGAGGTCTGCTCCACCTCCTTGGACTCTGCCAACAAATCTGTCTTTGCTTCTGGTCCTGTCCCAAACTAACGCACTATAAGTTTCAGGGTTTGATCTCAATCCATGCCCATGCATAAACTTGGCATTCCTCTTCAGCAGTCTTGTTGTTCTAGCTGGAGTATGACAGTGACGCTGTCCATGCAGTGGTCTTTGCTTTGATGGCAGTTTTACTCCAAATATCTGTCCTACCCTGATGCCTACTTCTAACTTTTGCCAACTTGTAAAGAAGACCAGATGGACATAGCTTACTTGGTGGTCCTCACTGTAATGGGCTACCGAGTTTCTAATGTTGTAATAGTTGGAAAAAGAAATCCAGGATGGTTTGTTTCTTTGATGCACCTTGCAAACTTCCACGGGATTTTTAGGATACCTGCTTAATAATGCTTGTATGCATTTCTACCTTTCTAGTTTGGGAAGAAAGGTGTTGTTTAGAAAGGCTGGAGGAGGAGCGTGAGCTGTAAATTGGAGAACCTTTACTGTGCAATGATGTGTTGCTGAACTTTAGCTCTTTTTCTATCTAGCTGGTATCTAACCTCTCTATGTCTCTAGTAGTTCATTTGCATGGTTACAAGTTTATTCCTTTTTTTTCATCTGTCTTCCTTCTGATGTGATTTGCCTTCAGTGGACTCTTCTAGGTTCTTCTTTGTGCCTTTTCACAGCAACTTTGGCCTTCCTTTCTTCTTTGTATTAGCTTTCTCCACTCTTTTTGAAACTACCACAATCTCATATCCAGTTCCTCAATTTCATTCACAGTCAGTCTTTTCCTCCCTGGTCAACACTTGAACCATTGTACTTTTCCCAAAGTATTCTTCATACAAATTGCCTCGGATATGTGAGTGTGAGTGCTACAGTATGGCATTGGTGACCTTATTCACGTAGCGCCCTCTTTCCTTGAAGGTGTTTTATAGTCTCTCTCCACCCTGGTTCTTTTCTCTCTGCTTCTTGGACTCAATCCTTGCCTCTGGACTTGGTAAATGTTGTGGAAGTGTTTGCTGTGGTGCCCTCATTAAAAGAGATATTATAAAATATAGCATATACAAAAGCAATAAATTTCTTTCCAATTCAGTCCTGACCTTAACCCAGTGGAAATGATATAGCATGACTTGAATGGGACTGTTCAATCAAGATTTCTTCAGACACCTGATAAACTCAAACAGCCTTTTTTTAAGGAAGAATTGCCTGAAGATTCTCCTCATTATTGTGGAAGTATCATGACTAGCTTTTGGTGGCTATTGATGGTGACTGGTGTTGTTGATGTGTTTTTGGTTTTGTCAAATCATATCTGTATCAGGATTTTTCAAATGTCAAATGAGACATTCAGCATTTCTTGATCAAGTAGAACTTAGTCAGTATTTCACGCACTAGAAAGTATATAGTTGCAGGCTCTCTGTCATTATTTCTAGCAGGAAATTCTGATGTCTCATGTTGCTCGCCTTGAAACGTACACATGGAGACCGCAGACATCATAAAAAAAATGCCTATCCACCTGTTGTTCTGGCATTGGTTGGGGGGGGTGGGGGCCATTTTGAACCCCACCTGCAATTCACTGGTCTGGTAGACTGTGATGTGTGTATGTATGTGTACGTGTGTCAACCGAGTGCACCACTCCCCATAAACAGGTGGGGTTCTCTGCCACAGATATCAAGTTACGCTCTTTGATAACCCATTACAGACTTCATTAATTTCACTCACTCCAGCCACGCACTCACCGCCTGACAAACCCACTGAGGAATTTTTGCATGAGCACACCTCTTTGGGCTTGTGTAAGTTTTACAAGCTGGGATTAACATGTGTGAAAACAAATGTAATTTAACTCTTTATAGTTTTAGGAGAATGAAGCGGACATGCCTAGTCTTTTAAGGGGTTTCCGTGAGCAACACTGCAGTGCTGTGATGGAAATCTCAATAAAGTTTTTCCATCAATGTAGGCAAAGAAAATTACAAATTAATTTTGAAGTGGTGAAAAAAATCCACATTAGGTCTCAAGCATCCACACATCTTTTTTCTGAAACACTTTTAACTCAGGAAATGCAACTCTATATAGACAGATATCCAATGTACAGTTGTGCCGGGCCATTTGTGCTTTCCTTTGTTTCTTGACATTGACTGGTTATTCTTGAGCATATGGGACACCCGACACCACGGGCTCCTCAATTCCAGTTGTGCAGTGAGTCATCTCTGTGTCAGGCAGATGACACATTGTACTAGGTAAACTTGGCCTGGACTTGATTCCACATTGAAACTGTGGGTGCTGTGTGTCCAAACGCATATCTAGCATTGCTCCCAACAGAACAATGTCAGGGATTATGATACTGGGCTAAATATAAAGTCTTAAAATAATGCATTTAAAAGCACAAGCACCCACTTGTATTATAATTGTTACAAATATTTTATTCCTGTGAGTTTGGGTAGCAGTTGAGGTTGAGGGAGGTCATTTAAGGGAAATGCTGAAAGAATAAAACTACCCATCAAGTTATTGTTTTATGATGACAAAAACACAAACTGTGAGGTTTACTTATCTTCATTTTCTTTCATTATATAACAACACATAGTTTTTATATAATCTGATACTGTTTCAGTAAAGCTAACCCAGTATGACAAGTGAATTTTTGTTGGTTTTGTGTGTTTGGGCCCTTTAACATCTGCTGCTAGCATTACTGGCATCAGTTTCCTAAAAATAATGTCTTCTAAAATTCTTGGTGTGACCTACACACAGATTTGACCTTGGCATTTCAAAACAGAGAGCTTGGTGCAACGAACAAGCTGTGGTGCACGAACTTGACCTAGTCAGGAAAAGTACAAGGGATGTACCATGATGTACCATTTGCAGTGCCTTGACACTGAAAATGTCAAGACTCATAGTGGAAAAGTCATGAATGTCATTATCTTTAGATACTGTAATAGATTAGATTCAGTTTAAGCTCTTTTGTTGTGGCTGCTGTTTTACTATTATATTATGTTTTATAGGATGTTCTAATAAAATCTAATTCCACTGCTGTCTTCTGCTGTAGGAAACTTGACTTGGCAGGTATTGATGGATGAATGAAACACCCTGCATGTAAACAGCTACGTCAAACTTTAAAAAATGTCCTAATTTTGTAGATACACAGGTCACTGCTGTCTTTTTTTTTTGTGTTGTTGCTCAGAAGAGGTGTAGCATCTGACTGGACCTTATACTCTTGTGTTGTTGTGGCAAGCTTTGAACTTTTGTCTGACCAGACAATCGTCTTGATTTAACACAAAGGAGCAACGTTTCCTGGAAAAAGCTGAAGTATTTTTGGCCATAGAGGTAGATACTGAGCATGTGGGTGCTTGATTTCTAGATGATTTACAATGCTGAGGTATCTATAAATCAATACTTTTGAAAAGATATAAACATACCAGAGGAGCCACTGAGCAGTGGGAGTGGGAAGTCATGAATAGAAAACCAAGCAAAAGCATTTCATCAAGCAATTTTTGATCTTCCTCCCGGCTGAGTATTGATTTTTGTGGTTTACTCTGTAACTTTGTGTGAAATCTTTAATAGTTCAATGCCATGCATAGTAGCCGTTCTCATTAAATTAACAAGGTCAATCGTTACTACAAACTGAATAAGCCCATCTTTGTAATCATATTGTCTGCTGTGGTGTGCATGCACACACACAAACACACACACAAGTCATTCAGTTTTGAGTTTGGTGCAGACAGACAGCGGGAACTACTGTTGTGTTGTTTGATTCAAAATCATATTGATCTCTGCCTCTTTTGATTCGTATCCCCCCACTCATAGCCAATTCCTCCCACACAGGCTTTGCTCTTGAAAGATCACTTTCAGGGAGTTCGAAGATACCAGCTATGCGCCAAAAATTGTTCTCAGAGAATAATAGTTTAAAATAGGTATTGATTCCACTTGCTGAAATGAAGCATTATGTGGGTGTTGAGTGGAGCTGGGAGATACAGCAGTGAAAAATGACACTGCATCATGAGCTATCAGTTTCAGTGGCTGGAAGAGAAACATCTGGTTGGACTCAGCTCCAAAGAACAAAAACGTAGCTAAGGAGACTGCATAAGTTGGGAGCAGACAGCCTTCAAAGCAAACGCCACCAACTTAGTTGGCTTCTCTCATAATTTGCTCGAGGTCTTATTCAGTTCCAGAGCTGTGTGTAGTACAGTGGTAAAGTGCAAAAGAAACGTATTACATGCACCGGGTCAACATAAAATGAAAAGGTGAAAAAAGGTTCAGTTACCGTGTGTGATAACAAATACCCATCCTATGAATATGTTACATTGTTACCTCTTTGGACACTGTACATAGTTTGGCTTTAGAGTAATCCATCAACTCAGGGTGACAAATAGCCTTCTATATTTGGCCTCTACATCTTTAGCTTGTTCTCTCAGTGGGTACATGGGCAGCTGAGGAGACAACCCTCTCCATCAGTCATAACTGCTGGCCGAAGGCCCAGAGTTTCTGTCACTAAGAGGCTTAAACCAAAGAATCTCCCTCCATTCGTATAAAAGCCAAGCAGGTCAAAAGGTTTTAAAATGATTTGTATAACCAGTGAGGTACTGACTTTATGACTGTAAGCCACTATTTAGACTGAGTTGTAATACTCTCCAAGGTCTAATTTCCTTAGATGACAACTTTTACCATTGTTATAATCAGTGCAGTGCAACAACCATAAAATTCAAAGCTGCTAATAGCTTCTTTGTGGATTTACTGAAATCATTTTCTTGAAACGCTAACACGTGGAACTCTAAATTCTAACCAACTTAGACTCAGTTAATTTCAGTTCAAGTTCCTCTACATCAGCCTTATTTAACGTTTTAAACACCACGCTCAGCTATAGAATCCGAGACCCATAAAATGCAAGTGTAAGAGCGGCAATAGGAAAACATTTGGGGAAAGGAGTCGAAACTGGGAATTGCTTTTGTAACACTGCCGGGTGACCACAAAAATCTGTCTGAGAACCACGTCAAGACTGTGATCATTATTTCACTCCTTTCGCCAGCTTTTCGTCTGCATTCATTTACCACTACATCAGCATTTTTCACTTCTAATGAAATCTGAAGGCATTCCTTTTCCTTTCCACACCTTTTTCAGAGCTAAAGTCATATAGAATACATCTCTCTTTACCTCACCAACCGATATTTGCAATTGTTGTCACTTTATTTGGAGCTTTTTCTCTTCAGAGTACAGTTAGCAGTCTCTATCATGAGTCAGTGATTCAACGTAACTACCTCAGGATCCACATTGGGTCTTGCCTTGATTAAATTAAATGTGTGATTTGATAAAATATTTTGAAAAAGACTGGTCATTTTAATGATTTATTGGTTACCCATATATCCTGCACTGATATAGAATTTATTTTAATTTAGTTTTACTCCAAGCATGAGTACAATGTCTACAGTAATGTTCTTGGGGTTGTACACACTGAGAGAATTTCTAAGCTGGAACACAGTGTAAATATGCAATGGCAGGAGTTGATATCTTGTGGTTACAGAACTTTTCCCACAGAACTACTCCGGGCTGAAATGATTGACATATTAAGTTTAAATAATGGTGTAGCCATCTCAAGCTGTCTTCAAAGTGCAACTTGTGCAATTTCTGAAATGTTCAGAAAGATTAAAGTCACAGTCTATACTATAACTTGAGACAATATGCCCTCCTATGAAAACTGAATGACAATGTCGCCCATGTTTTTAGCCAGTTTAGAGTCTCACACTCTGTCCAGGTTCTTCATGGTATGTAAGTTATGTACATTCTACTTATATATATATATTCACATGAAAGTAGAATGTACATAATTTCAAGCAAGGACAGTCTATTGTACTATAGCTCAGTAACATTTTCCATTGAGGATGGTTTCCAGACAGAGCTGGCTAACAGACCATCTGTAACCACAAAATGCAAAGCACCGTTTGTTCACATAAATAGGATATGTTACAAGCTTGCTGATATATGGGCTACTTGGAGGCTTAGTTCCTGAAATACTGTTTCAGTCAAACTAATATGTAACATAGCTGGTCAGTTACATCAGCACTTCAACCTGGCTTTAACACCCTGAGAACCATTACTCTATAATGAGGTAGTTCATACTTCATTAGATAAGCATTATAAGAGTCTAGCTAAAAAGCAATGATACCATTTTGGGTTCTTCTAGTCAGGAAGCCCATTTTGTCATCGGCTTAACATGAGCTTATATTTATACTGATTAAAAATGTGCTACCCCGCTTGATGTGTCAAGATTATCATTTAACTGTTCTGATTAATGCCCTTTTTTCAACAACTTCAAGTCATAGACTGTAAATAAAAGATGGACATGGGCTATTGCTTTCTGGACTTTATGGAAGGGCTTTTCAAACCTCAGTGTTAGGAAATTTCCCACCACGATGTTGGGTTTTTTGGAACCAAAAGTGACCATATTTAGACTGTCTCCATAAATTATGCAGATACAAAGAACAGACACATATTTGTATGTAACAGACTAATAAGGTACTGGAATTTTACTGACAGTACATTTATTATTGGACTGTCTGTGCCTCACAGCAAGCCACATTATTTGTCAGAAAAATTACCAGCATCACCAACACAGTTGGGAAGATCAGTTCAGTGAGTTGAGGTGATGGCTACAGCTTCCAGCTACAGCTGCATAATTTTAAGACTTCAAACTCCGAATCTTAAAATTGTGTCAAAACAACCCAGTTATATGGGGTGAAATAATTCATGGAGGTTTGGCTACTTCGCACAGGGGTCTAATGGGACTGACTTGTTTTTTTGAGCCAGCCCCAAGTGGCCACTCCAGAAAATGCAGATTTGGGCACATCTGTGACAGCTTTATTTTTCAGCTTTGGATGTTGCCATGTGTTGCAAGCAACAGAATGAAAGTTCTGTACAATAAACAGATCGTTTGTGTACATTCTAGGGTCAGTGCAGCCATGTAGTCATTTCCAAGTAAATCGAAAATACAGGGTCTTTACATTTAAATGTACTAGAAATGCCTGATAATGTTATCCCACAGATGCATCTTCTGGACTACTTGTAGCAGACAGCACTCGCGACTCTCAAGAGTCCTCATTCTCCGCTTGAGTTGACCGCCACCGAAGCCAAGAGAGGCAGTATGAAGTCATCACAAGAGTCAAGAGCTACTGTGCCACAGAGACTGATGTGTTCAAGGAGGGAAGAAAAGTTGGCAGAAAATCAGAGTTGTGTCACTGGAAAGGATTTGCAAGTGGGAGGAGGAAGAAGGAGGGGAAGTGAGGAGGGGTTGAGAGAGCAACTTGGGCTGCAGAGGAAGAGGGATGCTTTGGAGAGACTAAAAAAAGAGTGAGGAAAAAATGCTGGATGAATAAAGTGAAATACAGAGATAAAAGAAAAGTTTAAGGGAGTGAAAAAAGGTGAACGAGTAAGACTTGGGGCTGTGAAGGAGAGTGAATAGTGGTGTTGAAAGAGGAGGTGAAAGACATTTTCTCTGGCTCCAGGCCCAGCTGGTGTCTGTGCTGGACCACTGCGGGTGTCAGATCTTTATTCCAGTCCTGGAGACAGCTGGAGGTGTCAACACTGTGCTGGCCTCAGTTATACCTCCCGACTCAGCCATGTGTTTGTGCACAAAGCAACCCCACTGTCACAACAAGCAGATATGTTGACATAGGGACCCACTCCTTTTACCACCATTTGTATCAGTGGTTTAATATGTTATTTTACCTCTTCAGGAAAGTATATTTGATGAATCAAAAGTATTGTTTAACTTTCAAACTGTAAAATGGCCACTTGAAGACCAAGAGTCACTTACAGGATGTATAATCAAGCATGACATGACCCAAACGAAAAGTTATAGAGGGGCTTTCATGCCCCATTTACATTGAAACAATCACTCAGTACTGGGGTTTCAAATTCTCAAGAACCACAGACAGACATTTAAGGGGTTAACCCACTAGCTACAAATCAAACTGGTAGGAAGGCATTTTATACTTTTATTAATGGGTTCCAGAAACGATGACTCTTGACTATCACATGTGTGCCTCAGAAAGACAGTCCCATGTTGCTTTCCACCCAAGATTCACATTTTTTTCTTAATCTTAAGGTAGCACATCCTGCCACGGAGATATACTGCAGCGAGCAGGCAGCTTCACTGTAAGTAAGACATTCCTCAGTAATGAGGTTAGTTATGGTCTGATAGGTGAATGACCGTCTCTGCAAGAAACTGGTAACAGTCCCAGAGTGATATCTTTCATTTTGTTTTGTTTATTTCAAAACAACATTTTCAAACATCTGACAATGTGAGTTATGTCATAAAAATTCTTATTTATGAAATTGCAGCTAGTTTTATAAGGGAAGGAGGCAACATCTGCACTTTGCTGAACTGGAACTCTTCCACTACAGATTTGACAGATCACTTCTCCATTCAACTGTAGCCTTCTTCGAAATAATGTGGCCGTTTCGGAAGGGAAAATCATTTACTATATATAAATCAAAGGAGATCAAGGGGCTGAAAATCTTAAAATGATGCTTCACTTCCATATGTTGAAAAAATCGGTACCTATAAAGCTGCATATGTTGAGTATAAAGGTTTTAAGTATTTAACTGCATATCTACAGTATTGTTAACATGATATATGTTATAAGTGGTCAAAAGGAAGCAAAGAAAAACTGTGTAGTGAAAGGTTTTTGGGTTTTTTTCTTTAAGGGTGTATTCAGAACAATAAGCTTCACTCTGTTCTGTTAGCTCTGTTAGCTCTGAAATGCATTACATATTGCAGCACAGCCTGCAAGAAAACTCAAGCACACAGATGTGTTCATGGGAAATGGGATGCCTAATAAATCTTTGGCATAATGTTATTGAATTAGTAAGGACTTAGGATGAGATACCATATTAAATCCTGTCTTTTCCAGTTCACTGGTTTTGATAGCAATATATTGGAGTTCCACATGATATACTTACGTATCCGCCATCGTTTTTTTTATCACCTCTGGTGTGGAATTGGCAAAGGGGCGATGATGAATAATAAATGAGTCTGAATTTTCTGATGGAATTTCCATTTGCTCTGTGAACAATTTTCAGGAAAGAAGATTTATACTTAATACCTCACGATGCCCCCTCCAACAGCTGCTGTTTGTAGCGCAGGTTAATGGGGAGATCTCCATTTCTTCCATGTCACGATGTGATATTTGTTGCCATTTAGAAGTTACTCATTAGTCTGAGGACACAAACCTTCCATGTCCAGACAGAATTGAAGAAGTTATCCCCAGAAAGCAAAACTTTAATCACAGCAAGTAAATATCTTAGGTCCAAATATGTCTTTATAAGTCTGTCTGCTTGCTTGCAGAAGATTAAATGAGGAGGTAGCAGTGCAAGGACCAAATATTTTAGTGGCATTATCAATATTTGACTATTATTATTATTATAGTATATATTATAATTATATTCCATATAATACAGCAAAAGGGTTGCTGTTAATTGAACATTACACAGCAAAGCTTGTAGACTATTCAGCTTTCATGCAGCTTTTGTTAATGGGAGTGGCACATTGCTGATGACTGCCATAGATTTTACTTCCTTTAAAATTGTAACCAAATATCAACAAATACTGGTACTGAAAGCAGTTGTTATTTGTCAGGTCAAAGTTTTAATTGTCTTTGTTTTCCACACCTGCCTGTGTTAAAATTACAGTAAATTACAGTAATGAGTTTCAGATCACTAGGTTAAACTGCCCAAGTGTGGGTCAACTCATTCACTCTGACCTGAATCTGACCAGTGCAAAACTGGTTTTGAAACCTTTGGTCCAGTGATTGGATACAGGATGCAAACAGCGCAGCCTTTATTTATGGACTGATAAGCAATCAGTGCCAGACCTGGTGTAACAACTGTAAACACCCCCAAAAGGTTGCTGTAGAGATCTGTGGATGCAGGTTTGTTGGCTTTGACAGTAACATTAATTGAGAGAGAAGATACATTTTCCTCCAGCTGTGTAAAAATATGCTTATAAAGTGAAAGTTGGGGTATCAGCAGGTTAGAGAGAAAACTATTGTTCAACTCTATGTTAGTACAAAGTTGTATCCAAAAGTATACAAGAAAAGCAAAGAGCTAGTGAGAGGAAACGGTCTCCAAGTTAATAGTTGAGTGTGTTTGGAAACCTCGTCTTCTTTAAAAAAAAAAAAAAGTGGAAATTTTGTTTAGCAATGTGTGATTGGAGGACTTATTAGCGTTAGCGTTAATAGACAAATACATCCCTTGCGCATTTAAAAAGTCACACTACTGATAGAAAATCAAAATAAAAGGCCAATACACTAAGGGATTAACAGGTGATCACATGTTTAAAAAGTGAGCGATGACTGCTTATCACCTTACATGTTAACAATAATCCCTGTTTCATCACAAACTTCTTAACTTGCATCACCTTCTTGCTGTGACATTTCATCTACTTTCAAAGTTGCTTGCAATGTTTGCAATGCATGAAGCTCATTCCACTGGTCCTCTGGATGAAAGCAGAAGCTAAATACCTCAGATGTAAATGTAAACAGGCTTCCACACCCTCACATCTTTTCTTTCTTCCCAACATGGGTTGTAATCGGATGCCTAGATGCCCCTTTGCCATCCCTCATTACCCAGCATTCCTGAGGCCTGCATGCTGAGGGTGTGGCGGAGAAACTGGTGTGAGGTTGGCGTGGGACCAGGCGACAGTGATTGATCGAAGTATGATTGATGGCTACAGCTGATTCGCCAGCTCTGCTTTCGATTGTTGTTGGGTCTGGCACTTCTCACCTTGTAAAAGAGCTTTGAGATGAAAGAAGGCATAGATCTGAAAGAAGAGGATGTTAAGTGTGAAAAGTAACTGAGTGGTGAAACTTCAACGGATAAACAGGACAGTTCTTGATGATGACATATTCTGACCAAACAGCTGCTGTAGGTAAACAACTTTTGCAATGTTTTGATGATATCACTACATTAACCCTCTCAAAGCAGGCGTTGCAGATTTGCAACAAGTAAAAACTAACAACCTGATTACCCCACATACATATTTTATGAGTTTTTTTTACTCAGAAGTACCACTGCATGTATTCTTTTGTGCATTAGCAACAAAAACTTAATTTGAGCCTGAGAGGGTTAACGGAGTCAGAATGTTGGTAACTTTTTCGACTGCAATGCTAAGGCAAATGTAGCACCAGCAACTCATGCATCAAAACTAAATGGCAACATAACAGCGCTGCTCAGTATTTTATGTTTTGTCCCTAAAATCATTATTAGGAAAGTATAATTATTGTAACCTTTAAAGACATTCAGCAGGTACTGTTTTGCAATTTTGTTTCAAAAAGTAAATATGCCATTCACAAATACACATCCTTCTTCCCCCATGAGAATATTTTCCTTTGGCGTCATGGTGAGATTGACATTTATAGTTTTAGATGAAATTGCTGCAAATGTTGTTGGTGACACAAAGTCACCTGTGTTAACTTTTCAGAACGTCTGAGTTTTAATGGTAGGTTAAAATTAAAATTGGTTAACTACCGTGGCAATCAAAAGTAATGTGTGTATAGCACCATTTTATAAATGTTAACCTCCCAAAACACTAAACTGAGCTCCAAATAAAAATCAGCCACAAAGGTGACAATAACACTTGTGTTTATAATACCACAAAAATGGCTTTCTGCTTTCAGTGAAATGGCCACATCATGTTCTTAAGTTGACATTCCTATGAAATATTGTTTGTTAATTTTTGTTTTCTAAAATGCTTTTGTTGTTTTCCAAACCAGGACCATATCATCTACTCAATGTGATATCTTACTATAATAACTGCAGAAAGTATGTATATACACCACCCATAACATTGTGACCACTGATAGGTGAAGCGAATAACACTGATTATCTCTTGACCATGGCATCTGTTAGTTGGTACGATATATATTATCAAAGCTGATGTGTTAGAAGCAGGAAAAATGGGCAAGCATAAAGATTTGAGCAAGTTTGACAAGGATCAAAGTGTCATTACTAAAGAACTAGCTCAGAGCATCGCCAAACTGTAGCTCTTGTGGGTGATCCCAATCTGCAATGGTCAGTATCTAGTCCAAGGAAGGAACAGTGGTGACCGAGCGATGGTGCCATGAGTAGCCAAGGCTCACTGATGCACGTGGGGAGCGAAGGCTGGCCCATATGGCCTGAACCAACACATGACCTGCTGTGGCTAAAATTGCTGAAAAAGTGGTGGTTTGGATAGAAAGTTGTCAGAATACGCTGTGCATCGCAGTTTGTTGCCTATGGAGCTGCATTGTCACAGACCAGTCAGAATGCCCATGCTGATCGCTGTCCCCCTTCAAAAGTTTCAACAATGAGCACATGAGCATCAGAACTGGACCATGGAGTAATGGAAGAAGGTGGACTGGTGTGATTAATCACATTCTGTTTTACATCACATGGATGCCTGGGTGTGTGTACGTCGCTTACCTAGGGAATACTTGGCACCTGGATGCACTGTGGGATGAAGGCGTACTAGTGGAGGCAGTGTGAGGCTTTGGGCAATGTTCTGCTGGGAGACCTTGGGTCCTTGCTGCCTTCGCAACTTACAGGACTTAAAGTATCTGTTGCTAACATCTTGGTATAAGATACCACAAGACACCTTCAGAGATCAAGTGGAGGCCATGTCTCAGTGGTTCAGGGCTGTTTTGATAGCTAAAAGGGGACCAACACAATATGGCAGCTGATCATAATACTATGCCTGTATGCATCCTATATCCTCCTTAATTGGTGAGCCTATCTTAGCTAAACCTTTCACAAACATCATCACACACAGCAATGATTAGCATTTTTTAATCATTTTCTTATATATCCCAATTCTTTTGATGTTGATATATGTATATTATGTTCAGCTCATGTTGCATTTGTTTCATGTGTGATGTTCAGTGTGTCTTACCTGTATTTAGCTGTTACCAAAATTTGTATTCGCTAGAGAATTTAGTTTGAGTCAGAACTACTTACAGAATCAAGACTTTAAAAAAGCACAGCAGGGTAGGTTTTAATGTTTTGTTTTCTTTTATTTAATTCTAATTTTAGTAATGAATAAATTAATGGATCATTGCTATGGTGAGTAATAAATTAGATAACACATACACTACCAGTCAAAGGTTTGGACACCATCTTATTTAATGTTTTTTCTTTATTTTCATGACTATTCACATTGTAGATTCTCGCTGAAGGCATCAAAACTATGAGCGGCATCTGCAATCAGGCCTCGACAGCTTAAAACAGATTGAACTGGGTCCTGACTGTTGTTGGTGGTGTATGACCTGCTGTGAGCTGGAAAGCTGCCGACATGTGTATTGTTGTGAATAGCAACCCCAATAAAGAAAAGTGTATGCTAAAAAGCGTTGATATGTGGTCGGTTCTGTCATGCGTCTGTTACAGAGCTTCACGAGGTAGTCACCTGAAATGGTTTTCAAACAGTCTTGAAGGAGTTCCCAGAGATGCTGAGCACTTGTTGGCCCTTTTGCCTTCACTCTTTGGTCCATCACATCCCAAATCATCTCGACTGGGTTTAGGTCAGGTGACTGTGGAGGCCAGACCATCTGCCGCAGCACTCCATAACTCTCCTTCTTGGTCAAATAGACCTTACACAGCCCGGAGGTGTGTTTGGGGTCATTGTCCTGTTAAAAAATAAATGATGGTCCAACTAAACTCAAACCGGATGGGATGACATGTCACTGCAGGATGCTGTGGTAGCCATGCTGGTTCAGTGTGCCTTCAATTTTGAATAAGTCCTTAACACCGTCACCAGCAAAGCACCTCCACACCATCACACCTGCTCTTCCATGCTTCCTGGTGGGACCCATGCATGTAGAGACCATCCGTTCACCTTTTCTGCGTTGCACAAAGACACGAGAGTTGGAACCAAAGATCTCAAATTTGGACTAAAGCATAGATTTTCACTGGTCTAATGTCCATTCCTTGGGTTTTTTGGCCCAAACAAATCTTTTCTTCTTGTTGCTCCTCCTTAATAGTAGTTTCTTAGCAGCTGTTTGATCATAAAGGCCTGATTTGCGCAGTCTCCACTGAACAGTTGATGTAGAGATGTGTCTGGTAATGGGACACTATGTGGCATTTATCTGGGCTCTAATCTGAGGTGCTGTTAACTTGCAATTTCAGACGTTGGTGACTGGGATGAATTTATCCTCAGCAGCACAGGTGACTCCTCGGCTTTCTTTCCTGCAGCGGTCCTCATGTGAGCCAGTTGTAGCGCTTGAAGGTTTTTGTGACTGCACTTGAGGACACATTCAAAGTTTTACCAATTTTCCAGACTGACTGACCTTCAGTTCTTAAAGTAATGATGGACTGTCGTTTCTCTTTACTTGGCTGATTGGTTCTTGCTATAATATAATGGTAACAGTTTTCAAATAGGGCTGTCAACTGTGTACCACTCGACTTCTGCACAACGCCACTGATGGTCCCAACCCCACTAAGAAGGCAAGAAATTCCACAAATGAACCCTGACAAGGCACACCTGTGAAGTGAAAACCATTTCAGATGACTACATTATGAGGCTCATTGAGAGAAAGCCATGGGTTTGCAGCGCTGTCAACAAAGCAAAGTGTGACTACTTTAAGGAAACTAAAATATACGACAAATTGAAAGTAATTTATCATTTTTTTCTTTGCCACATAATTCCATATATCTTGCTTCATATGTTTGATGTCTTCAGTTTGTATCTACAGTGTAGAAAGTAGTAAAAATAAAGGAAAAACCATTAAATGAGAAGGTGTGTCCAAGCTTTTGAATGGTATTGTACACATTGTTCCTATCTTAAACAGAAATACCCGCTCTCTCCTTTGCCCAGGGTTGAATGTTTAGCTGAAGTGAACAGGTGGCACCCTTGTTCCTCGACCCTGCTACCCCACTGCTAGCTCCACTGGTCCTGCTGGGAGCTGCATATCTAACACCCTCGCTTTCTGAGTTCCTGCTTTGTGGCCAGGACAAAGTTACTTCATGTCCCAGCAGGGAGGAAACAGGACAGCATGCCGCCAGAGTATGGGAGGACATAAAAGCCTTATCTGTGACCTTCTGAGACACCAATAGCTATCTGCCCTTTACAGCATGTCTGTGTTCCTATATATATTGCATCAGCACAGAAGGAAAAAAGAATGGATCTTATACCTACAATATCATATGGCTGTTAAAGTTGAACAATAATCTAGCATGAGCCCGAATGTACTGCCTCACTCTTTCAGTAGTTCAGTAACTCCTCCCATTGTTTCATTTAATTCATGACTCGATAAAAAAATAGCAACATAAAGAGTGAAATACTTTTTCAGACATTTAATGAGCGGAAAAAGACAAAGCAGAGAGATTTAAATGAAGACAAGTGGACTCCATATTAAAACCAAAGGGTCAGCGCAACACAAAAGAGATATACCTGACTCCCTTCACTGCAGCCTTTATTTACTGGGCCTGACATTTCTGCCTGTGTCAGTGATTCTACAACTTCTGCAAATGACTTTTATGTGGTGTAGCCAGTAGATGTTATTGAAGTGGAGATGGAGAATCTGATTTTATTCTTTTTATTATACTAATTATTTGATTTGGCTCAGTTGCTTCAAAAGGTAAAGTGATCTGTGGTTTGTATGTTGAGGTAATCGGATGGATACCTAATTGAGCGTCAGGAGAGAACGGAGCAGATGTTCAACCTACAAATCTTCTTTTGTTTATTAGTGAAACAGAGACATCTTCTTTCCTGCTCTTTTTTATGTCAGCTGGCAAAAAGTGTAAATTATGACATAGTTTTCATGCTTTCTACTAATTTGTTTCCAGTTTATTTCAAAGTAGTTATTTTTATGGCACTGTGATCCTTCATTTAACAGATTTTATATTTTCTTTTTTCTTTTGAGGTGCAGGTAAAGTTGAGTTCTTGAGCCCAAATGTTCTTCAAAAGTGTTTTTCTTCTCTGTGCCCATAGAACCGTTATGGAGTCAGGAATTGATCGATTTGCTTCCCTTAAAGATCCTTGAAGTTGAGTGGGATTGGTGACAAAGCCTTGCTTCTGTTAATATGTGCCCCCGGTGACCTGACGGTATTTGAACTGCCCTTCAGGTCCGGTGATCAGAATGCACTGTGTTATAACCATGAGCACCATAGAAGGGGTTAAGACTCAGTTGGTGGTCTACAAGGGCCAAGCCTTCAACATACTCGGGCATCCGCAGTTCTCTTTGCAAGGATCATGGACCTGCAACCTGTCAACCTCTGCTGAATTCATGTCTCACTGCCCAGTGGAAAATATCAATCAATCACTACCTGAAGCCCACCATTCAATTGCAGCAAATCCTGTAAACATTTTATCTGTCAGCAAACATTGGCTATCCTTTAAAAAAATCTTCTTTCAGTGTGTTTTCACAGCCAACACACTTCTAAATTTTAAAGATTCCGTTCTTTATAGTGATTAAAACATATATGTTCCTATTCGCTCTGTTCAGCAATAAAACTGAAAGTGGAGTACTGTTGAAAGTATTTATGTGCATTTACAGCAACTGGTCAGTAATTTACCTGCACTGAAAAAAAGATCTATGTCCTTTGCAAGCCATGTGACGGACTGGCAACCTGCCCAGGGTGTATCCCACCTCTCCCTCAAAGTCTGCTGGGATGGGAAGTAGATGGATGGGTGAGTGGATGTTAGAAGTCTCACATAAAAAAGTCTACTTGTATAACTTGAAGCAGAACTTAGATCTGTGCCTTAACAGCAACATTAATTTCTTTGAACATTATAACGCTGCTTTGATGAAGTGTTGAAGTAATGTAACAGGAAAAGGAAACAAAGCAAATTTTGCTTCATTAGTGTTGGCTTTCTTTCTGGTCTGAAAATCAATACGGTTCCTAATCACATTCCTCTGATTAATCTGTTTCATCATCTTCACTAAGAGGCAAGATATTTGTTTAACTACACCTAACATATCTGATTCATAGCCACCACCGCTGCACGCTGTTTGTTTTATGCACATTTCAGGTTTCGCACAGTGATTTTTCTAAGAAGCCTCTCAGGTCCTATTCATCAGCTGCATAACCTCTTGGTGTTTGGCCTAAATATTCACACTTTATTCTTGACTGTCAATTTCAGATAATTCTGTCAGGATACAAGGCGAGTTCAAAGGGTCATTCGTGGCTGAATATCAGAGAAATGAAATTGGATCCAGTAACATACTGATTAATTCTGATAATCAGATTTTCCTTGTGCTGTATTTATTAAAGTAACATATGAAGCAAAAGCGAGGAGAAAGCGATGAAATTGCCTCGAGTGAATGTTTGTCTCGCCACACATGCAAAATGAAGTAATGTGCACCACCAGGGATGCACAGTGTTTGCGTGATCCGTCACATCAGGCATTATCAGTCATATAATGAAGGCTTTGGTTCCACTCCCATGCTTTATTTTCTCTCACACTCCTCAGATTTTTCCTCCAAATAATAAACTATCTCATCCCTTTTTCATTACAAAAGTATTCCAATGCTGGACTAGCCTGAAGGTGAAAGATTTTTTTCTTGTGATCAGTAGGTTACAGTTTTTGAAATCTGCCAGATTTGCTAGGAAAACTTGGAAGGGAAAACTGTATGAGTATGTCACAACTTCCACTGCATGCCATGTCACTACTTGGCTTTGGTGCAGCTGCTCAGGACATTTTTAACACTCTTTAATTAGGTCTTACTTTTAAATATCTCCAGAATTAATATATATATAAATAAACAATTAACTCCACATTTGAGGGCCTGTTTTTGGCACAAAAGTGTCATTAAATTGATGTGTAATCAATATTCTTAGTAGCGCTATAACTTAAAAACATGAAGATTGTCGGGCTTAGGCATAGTGAAGGGGCCCGATTGTGTGAAACAATGTGGAGCGAGATTTAGCTGTTCTAATTACATCTATCAACAATCGGTGAGCTCACGTCAATGCCAATGTGTTTCCTGTTAGCTAAACACAGTTCGTGACAGCCCTGAAATTAATTGAAACATTAGAGAGAGCAAGGAATGCTCTCGGGCTCATGTGGCCTTGGCTGACGAGTCACATGCACTGCAGCCCCCAAAAGACACGGAAAGCCTGAGCTGTCCAGCGGCAGCTTAGCCTAGCCTCAGTGTCAGCAGGCTAGCTTTTCTCCCAGTCAGGGGGAACCAGATGTAACTTTGTACTCAGCATTAGCACATGTATCAAGTAAATGTCCCTTTCGTGATGAGGCTATTGCCCTGCTGTGTATTATTTTGAAAGTGTTAAACATAAAAGAACCAAAATGGTGACATCTAGTTTCTGGCGCTCATATGATTTATTCGTGTGTTACATGAGGATAAGGGGCTTTTGGAAAGTAAGAACTGAGTAGGGAGTGGCAGCATGTGCTATCTCAACCACTGCTCATGTGTCCTCTAGCAAGAAAATCAACCTGTGGAATGCATTCACTTTGTTCAATACGCACTTAAAATGATGACTTATTATACTGTCAAACGCACCAGCAAAACACTCAAACTTCAGCTTTTGCTGACTTCAGCTTCTTAAAGTCAAGGATTTGCTGCTGTTTTCAATCTTTTATGACAATAAACTGAACATTTTTTGAAGCATTTGTCAAATACAATTGGAAGCTCATCCTTTAACTGTGATAGGCAAATTTCACTATTTTATGTCACTTTTTTTTATAGTTATTGATCAATTCCTGATAACAAAAAACAGATTCAGCATATCAACCTTTCTGGAAAATTATTAATCACTCTCACACATCGTATCCTTACAGGGGACATCTTCAGGGCGAATTGTCCCAGCTTTATTTATGTCATGATGTGGTTTCAGTTTATTTTAATTGTAGTGTTTTAAAAGTAATCAGTTAAAAGCTTTTACCTAAAGGGGGAATACGTTTTCTTCTTGACTTGAAAACTTTATTTCTTTCCGTGTACCCATGTGTGAGGGTTTAGGCCAGGCTGGATTTTTTTACATACTCTCACAACAGTTATCATGTGTAATATGTATCTGTGTTTGTCACAACTGTTGAGTGTCTACATCAGAAGGAATTTGATGTCTTTTATAATCATGCATCTCAAAACTATAAATGTGACATTATTCTTGCAAGGACAAATGGCCGCTGTTATAAATTTGTAACATCTGTCAGAGTGTCTTATGTTGGAAAATTCATTTAGCAATGAAAGTCATCTCTTACGTTGTGTGTGTCTGTTCCGTTCATTACAATGGAAACTGTTGTGTGACATTCACAACATGCCAGGGGTCAGCAGCGCCAGCCTGAAGCAAACCAGCATGTCAGTCAAAAGATGTACTTGGAAACAATCTTAAGTATTATTTATGAGATGGCAACTGCCATTACAATGAACTATGACATCACCTAAGCTTAGCCCATTAAGCATTGATTTGCAGCAATGTGGCACCTCACAGATCAAAGCTGTCCGCCCGGTATTCCCTGCGCCTCCAACTGCCTGTAGCTAATTACATGATCTGATGGTTACCCAAGGAGGGTTGTGACTGGATGCACGCTGCTGGGTGCTCGATGTTGTTGAGGTGGCTCACCGCTACCTCAACAACAGCAACAGCTGTTGTGCCCTTGAGCAAAGTGTTAAACCCACACAACCCAGTAGCTGCTCATTGGCCAACAATTAGTATTTAGTAGATGTCAACCACATCTAGGGCAAGTCTGACACTATTATGATTTTATGTTTTTTCAAAAGATTAAATAGAATTGACAGGAAATAAAAATAATCTTATTGAATGTCCAACAAAGACATTTTAAAAGGAGAACTTTGGTCCTCCAATTCCTATTCAGTCAATGTAACAAGGAGTGGCGATACAATCGCTGTAATTTCCTTTTAGGACAAAACATGCTTACATCACATTTTCGCATTTCAATACTGAAATTTGCCCTGTGGGATTAATACAGTTCAATTATCTAATTATACTGCTACTTTGATCTTCAAATATAAATAGGCAAAAGCTTTGATTTTGACTACTTGTCACTTTCAAGCAGGAAGGAAAGTTAGCCTGGAGCAACACTGTTCCACAACAAGAACAAACAAGATTTCTGCTCAGCTAAAACAGGAAGTTCTCAAACAGGTGGCTTTCAGAAGCACTTCACGTTTTTACTACTCACGCCAAAATGAATCAGAATCACAATACTTTATTAATACCAGAGAAAATTATGTGCTAAAACAGCAAGAGCAGTAATGAACAAATTAAAGTACAAGTTAAAGTACCATCAAGTTAAAGCATGTCCACTTGTCTCATTAAAGAGGTTCAAGCTGCAAATATACGACATTGTGCAGGTTTTGTGGCTGTGGTGAGCAGTTTCATTTGTTTTACTTCAGGAAAAGCAATCAGACTTTCAAATATTGATAGGGATGTCCACAAGCTACAAAAGACAGTAAAGACACCTTGCCTTTCAACACGTTCTCACTCCCAAAGCATAATATTTTACTCTAGGTGACAAATCGTCAACATATTACGCTTCCGGGTACCCAACACATCCCTAAATGACAAGATCAGAAAAATGTCTTTAGCATCACATCGCTTTTCAGCAAAACATATCAGTTACACAGAGCCCACATTTAAGAGCTGTCCGGTGAAACTGTAAAATATGGGTGTTGTTACACCTGAAATAGTTGTAAGGGAAGGGTGCTTTTCTCACTGTTCTCACCGTTGTTTTAGTGATACATCATGTTGCATCACGTTATAGTCATTTTGTATCTGTATACTGAACTACTGCTGCTTGGTGGAGGGTGACAAAATGCAAATTTAAAGTCAATTTTGTCATTCCTAGAATCGTCATCAAATGTAGCCAAAATAACATGGATCCAGTTCATTTTAAATTAATATACAACAGAGCAAAGTAAAACACGGCACCTTCTCCTATATAACTGGCCATCTGCCTGGGATACATAGCAGTAGGATCAAAGGCTTTCTCTTTTCTATGTTGATCTTCTGTCCTTTTATCTTTCTTTGACCTGAATAATTCCACTATAGCAAAATGTCACATAATTAACAAACTGGCAGTGGTGGACTCTCACAAGGATTACAAGCTTCTGTCTAATAAGCAGAGGTCAAATGGTTCATGGTCTCTGATCTGTCATTAGGCACAATGAATTGATGGATACCTATGACTGTAAAAAGCTCTCTACTTTCTGTCAGTACCTGTGCTAAATATTAACCAGAATTTAGAGAAATGTTGAAAGAAAATGCAAAATTATAATACTGCAAAGTATTCGAGCATATATGGAAATAAAAAAGTCCATCCACCCATCCCGTTTCTTTCACTTATCTGATTCAGGGTCACGAGGACAAATTAAGTGGCAATAGATGATTAAAATAGAAATAATTAAATTAATATAGCACGATAGATAATTAACTATCGTTGTCAACAGTTGTTTTTCTACTGTATCGGCAAAACTTCCAATCGCTGGCCCTTGTTGTTCAGGCCATATCTCCATTGTTGTGGCAGAAATCAAAAGTGGCAGTGGAGACAGAAATTGTGAATATGTATACCTTTAATCCCCCTTATCCTGCTGTTAGGCCAGGGTGTGTCCCCTGGTCTACTATAATAGTCTGCAATGAGAAGCTTGAGTAAACACAATCAATGGAAGACACTAGCATATGCACCACAGAGACTTCTGAAGTCTCCCCCCTTCCTTTTATTCATCCCTCCACGTATTCGATTACACACCTCTACCACTGAGGGGCTTCGAGCAAATTACAACCTGAGACAAAAGTATTGATGCAATACTACCTGTAGGTTGCAGTAATCAGTAATGTTATTACCAGCACAGGACTGTCTCAGGAAAAGAAAAAAAATCGGATTTTACAAGAGGGGTGCCCTCTCTCCCTGTCTGTCTCTCCCTGCACATGGTATGCTTGCATGCTCTCTTACTCCTGGATTACAATCTCTTCATCCATTATTAATGAAGTTAAACTACTAGTGGCATGCTGAATGTGCTGCATGGGAGATTTGTAGCTAATCCAGCGCAAAACAGCCCCAGTCACATAATGAAGGGAAAAAAAGAACAAATGTCAACAGTTTCACACTGGGACTGGATTAGACACCCCCACCTCACCCTCCTCATTCACGCACAGCCTCGTCCCCCCTCTCCTTTCCTTTTCTCTCCTCCACGCCACTTGCACAGAAACCCCTGCACACACAGACACACTTACAGAGTCGCACAGCAAATCTTGCATCCAGCATGTAGGGTTATGAGTATACACACGTCTACCTCCCTCCGTCGCTTTCTCTATGATGTTTCCCCACAACGGATTAGTGAATCTCAAGTACAGATCTGAAGGAAAAGGCCAAGGAGCTGCTGAGGTCTATATGTGAAACCATCCACAGTTCTCTAAAGATTAATAGTTGCAATGCTCTTTCTTATAAATCAGTTTACACAGTTACGGTTTGTGATGCTTGGGGTATGACACTGAGATGCATCATCTTTAAACTTCTCCCCCATGCGATCACTACATAGTGGGTTTGGTCCTTGTGTTGCGGTGCACTCGTGTACTGTGCAGCCAAGCGATGCGGCTCCATGAAAAGGAGAGACGAGCATGAAACACTGGAACTAATCAGAACACATGACACGGGACTAGCATCCTGATTTTAGATTAGCCGTATTCTATCCACCCTCCCTCCTGCTCTCTATTTTTCACTCTGTCTTTATATCTTTTATCTTTGTCAGCCTTTGTCTGCTACGTAGAGATGTTCTTTTGATCTGTATCATTAAAATCTCCCTAAAGAAAATGTGCTAATTTTCAACTGAAATATTTTCATAACTATCTCTTGTTTCTGCCATTGCTACTATTCACATCAATTCAAGCCCAGCACATCCAATTTACATGATAATATTTTTTTAGGTTCCCAATCCCTAACCCAAGTCAACCTGCAGCTACCCGTAAAGCTACATAGGTTATATTTTTTAAGGCAAACATTTTTGTGGCTTTCAGATTTGTCTACAAATTCAGTTCTCTCAGTTCTCAACAGCGATGAACAGCAGAACTTTCCAAAGAGGAGATTTGGGGATCTTAAACAAACCTTTAGTTAAAATTTGGGACACTGAGCAACATAGCAAGTTAGCCATGCGATTACAGGATAATCAGGCTGCTGAGATGACATGGTTATGTATTAGCATCATCAAAAGCTTTCTCACAACAACAGCATCAGCTGGTCTTGAGCTAAGATGGACATCGCTGCATTGAGCTCTAGTTTGGCTCAGTTTGGCTGTTGTTTGTTTTTGTGCCAGAAATGACCATATTTGAACACCAAGGTGGAGTAAGGTACTAAGGTGTCAGGTGAAAAGGACAGACAGACAGCTGAGATGCCTATTAATCAGTGCTAAAGAAAAAACTGATACAGACTAAGATTTCACTCACAAAAAGTGGTACAAGCAAATTAAGATGTTTAAAAAAATAGCAGCACCTCATGAACGGTCAAGCGCTCCAGTTCAGTATCTCCGATCAGCTAAACTGAAGCCTGACAGAGAGCTAGTGGCATCGTCAGTACCTGCACAGCAAAATCTCCAGTGTTAAATTAACACTAGAGAGTGTCTATATGGGTCCACACCTCTGAGTGTTAAATACAACACTGTTGAGTGTTAAATTAACACTTTTGACAGTGTTATATGTTTAAAAGTAACCTAGTCAGTTTTGAAGATTAACAATGGCTAACACTGAGCAGTGCTGATTTTCTAACACTGGAAAATAACTCAAAATGTTAGAAATATTCCAGTGTTAGAAAATCAGCACTGCTCAGTGTTAGCCATTGTTAATCTTCAAAACTGACTAGGTTACTTTTAAACATATAACACTGTCAAAAGTGTTAATTTAACACTCAACAGTGTTGTATTTAACACTCAGAGGTGTGGACCCATATAGACACTCTCTAGTGTTAATTTAACACTGGAGATTTTGCTGTGTGGGAATTTGGAGTGAATTTAGCTTTGGTGGATTGGAGTAAAATGTCTTAACTGTTGAAAATAGTGTCGTGAAATACGATGCAGATATCTATATTTTCCTGAGGATGAATTGAAACCGTTTTAATGATCCTCTGACCTTTTGTTAAGCACCATGATTGTGCCGTTATTTTGACTTGCACAGTTCTGTTTTATGAACCTGTATAGCTTGTCTTTCATATAGATCTTAAGGGCATGTTCTACACATTTTCTCTATCCTCTGCTCAGTGCAGTCTGAAATCAGCATCACCATCCTTTTTTTTTTTTTTTGCATCCATTCCTCGTATCACAGTAGACCAATTAAGACTAATCTGATTCCAGTTGTGACCTTTAGTTCCACCTCAAGTCTTTTGACAGGCGAGTTAGCATGTAGCTGAACTGTTTTACATGTTATCGACGGGGTGCGAGGCATCATAGTCATTTTATCACACCAATTTCATTCTTGGCCGATTTCCCCTTAGGCAGGTTAGTGGCAGCTTCCCATTGATTTTTCATGTAATTGATCAGAGACCTGCTTGAGCAATTTATTGGCCCACTCGCACCTGTGATTAAGGCTGAGGCCACATGTGTTTATGCATACACCGGCTATTACTATCCCCGAGATCAGCCGTGTGCCATAAAGTGCTGCTCTGCTGTCTGTCTGTGACTGTCAGCGTAATGAATGCCGTCCCGGTCTCAGGGACATTTTTAATCATGCTTGACCACAGCCATGTCATGTCCAAAGTCAAGAGGAATAGAGACAGCCTTGTCTGACTGACCCACAATGACAGGAGTTAATATGTTCACATAAAAACATCGACCGAGAGTTTAATTCAAAGTAGTCCTTACTCATTTTAAGCTGCTTCATGCATGGGATTAATATTAGAGCAGTCGGGGGGCCAAAACCACAATGACATCAGCTAAGCATTTTCTTTGGAAGCCGAGGATAGGATAATTACAGAAGAAGACAAAGACGAAGAGCTGAGTACTTTTTAAATATACACCCTGTTAGTTGGGCATGTCGGGAGAAGTGAGGGTAGCCTAACATGTAAGTCATTTACTGGCCTTGCATATTACGTCCTAAACCACAAGCCATGTTGCTGAGTTGGAGTGCTTAGCGTTGGTGTAGCTCATCTCCCTTTGGTACTGTGACAGCGCTGGAATAGTAAGGATCAGGCATAAAGCCGCTCAACAAGCTCAAGAGCTATCAAAAAGCCACCCTTTTAATTTGGTTAATTTACAGGCAGCTTTTTCACTAATAACGTTCTTGGAGTGATACTTGACAAATGGAAATACATACAGGATATTTCTGTCTCAGTGGAGAATGCCTCATCTAATGTTTTGCCTTTCATTTTGTTTCTTTCTCTCTTTCTTCTATTTTCATCTTTGACTCATGCGTTTTTCTTCATATTTATCTCCCTTGCAATTGTATAGAAGTCACAACCTTCAATAAAACAAAGTTCCTGGCCAGTACTTTATTTCTAGCATATTAGCAGCACATAAACTGATTTGTTTAAAGATTTGTGGCTTTGGAAACACCAATTTGACTTAAAATTTTATTATGTGGCCACAGAGTGTTGGCCAGACAGAACTCAAGGCGACAATCACATGTGGTTTGAGGCAAAATTTGAAAAAATAGAGCAAAAATGAGCCTGGTTTCTCAGGCAAAGAAACCCTTGCATAATGAAACCACCTCACATTTGCATTACTCAAGCTTCCCAATGCCATGATGACAGTCATATACATCACTGAATGTTATGGGAAAGAGGATTATTTTAGCTTTTTAACAACGGTATAAAAGCAGCAGAAGTCAGAGACATGTTTTTTTATCATTTGACACTAATTTTGTTTATTCCTCATGCAATGGACAGGATACAAAAGGCTCGTTTGTGGAAAAAGGTATCTTTGGTACCAAGATAATTAGTGTTTGCATCCTGTGGAAATTAAGGTGTACCTAATTTCACAGCACAACTATTGTGTCACAGTGCAGTTTGGTAAAGCAGAGGGTTCACGTGAATGTGAAAAAGATTTTATTTGTGCAGAAATGTGGGGCTGTGGCATATTTGGTTATAAGGCTTGCGCATATTTACAAAATCTGCATATAGCGACTTTAAATGGTGTTGTTGCTGTCAGGCCTTAGACATCTAAATATTGGTTCAAATGTGAAATATATTGCGTTTCCTGTCTGGTGTCACACACACAGTGAAGTCAGCAATAGCAAACACTCTGGGGCTGCACTAAGTCCTTGTGAAAGTTTGAGTAAAAGAAGAAAAACACAACTCCTTCAAAATAAAACTTAAACTGAGTCAAACTAGTACGGCTCTGGTTTCAGACTGTGTGTGGTTGTTGTGGCTGACAGGCCGGGAAGTCTATCAACTCTCGTCTTTAAAGTGGAGGCTGGGATGCGTGCTGATATACATAAAAGCCGGAAAGAGTGTTTTAAAATCCTCTCCAGTATGCAGGAGGAGGAAAAGTTGAAATGTCCAACTACACTGACACTGGCGCGCTGATGTGCTCGTTAAGAATCAGGAGAGAGCATCAGCGGAGCAGGTCACCCTGTTTCTCACATCACAGCCCCATCAGAAATTCTTTCAAGTGTCCTTCTGCGTCGCCAAAGATGACAACGGCGAATCGATAAGCGCTTGAAATGAAAAGAAGCCGTCGGTTTGCCCCCGAGGCGAAAGATTTCATACCCGCCAGCCTTCTCTGAACTTCAGGCATTCCTCTGCACCTTTCTGCGTGAGAAAGAGGAGGCTCTTGACTGATTTTTTTTCTCTTTGTATAAGAAGGTAAGAGGAGAATATAACCGAACCATCATGCCTCTCCAGACGCTACTCACCCTCTTTATCTCTCCGTGCAGGCGGGGCGTGATTTGAAGATGTGCACATGCAGGGCTGATGTTTTCTCTTCTGGCTTCTGGGTCCTTTTACTCACATTTTATGCGATGGTGCATGTGTGTTGGAGTGTTTGTGCATGACTGTCCCATAATACAACAACTAATATTAAAGCACAGAGGTCAAAATTTGAAAGAGCGAGCTGTTTTGGCAAATATGCTTATTTTATTTATTTTTCCCCCATATTGGTTCGCATTTGACCCATTGTACTCAGTGTGCATGTGTGTTTGGCGAGAGGAAAATTAATAAAATATGGTTTTCTCGGGCCTTTGTGGAAGACTAAGAGGGATTTCTCTTGACTAAAGCCCAGCTTAATTTGATGTCTTTACTCTTGCATAAGAAGACCAAATAAGCTATAAAAATTACATTATGGTGGCTCTCATTATTTTTCCATTACATCTATCTATATAAGGTATTTATCAGAAATGTGTTTGGATCCCAGAAATCAAGCCATCCTTTACTCAACAAATTTTGATCGAGGGTGGCGTGTAGATGATGCGCACTTGCTTCAGTGTCCCCATTTGCCTAGAAATTCCCATGTGGATGGGTGCATTAATTACTTGTTTAATGGGAGTATGACTAAAAATGTAAAACAAGGATTAGGCGCGGGGAATGCAGGCCTACGTCCGGTCGGCTTGCCTCACTTAAGATGCGAATGGAAAATCAGCCTGTATCTAACGAAACGGATCTATAAAGAACATTTGCATCCGAGCCAGCTGTTCACTTCATCTGCACATAAATCCGCAACACGATAGCGCTATCTGGCCCCGAAGGAGCCTAATGCATCAATTTAAATACTTTGCAGTTCCAAATATTCAAAATATTGCGTTGTGTAAATTAGTTAAATTATAAATCCACCGCTGTGTGCGATGACACAACAACCAGCTTGTGTAAAATGGACTCATTTTGCTGATTGGATTATAAAAAGAAATTTTAAAAATCACTAAATGCCTTAAAAAGCATTTTATTTAAAATAAAGGCCAGTGAGCTGGTTAAATAAGGAATCTGCAGCCATGCTCGTTGTTTATTTTTGCACGGGCAGAGTTTATATAATAAGCGGTTAAGTGGCTGGTTGTAAATAGGTTGGGTTTAAGCAAATTGAACTGCTCTGTGTTTTGCATGCCTGTCGGGATGGCCTATCAGGAATCTCCGTGTTTTATTTTTTTAACACGCTCTTTTTAAAGATGACACTGAATTTTTGTGTGTGTGTTTGATTATTGTTGAAAGCTGAGACGCTCCGAGTTGCCCTCTGCTAGACTACACAGGCACATGAGCGTACACAAACACACCCCTTTAAAAGCGCGCGCGTAAACACACACACACACGCATACGCACACGGGGTCCCTCTCTAAGCTCAAAAGCAGGAAAAATTGCGCCACTCTTGGAGCGTCTTTCAAGGGGGAAAAAGTTGAGGAAGACAGAAGAGGACGAACCAAGAGGAGACTCGAATGAAAGCGCCTCCTTCGCAGTTTCTCCTCACTGTAAATAGATGGTTATTTATGCGCATAAATGAAACAATCCTAAAGGTAGTGGTGCGTCTCTTTTTGGATACATAGTGGGAGAGCACATGCTACGCTCTGGTTTTCCCCGGACAGAAACGTAAACTTCAGTGCTACTGGATCTTGAAGTTGCTCGGTTTGTCGCTGTAGACAGAACTACTGGTGTCTCAGTGCGTTTGGACGGTGGAATTTATCTCATCTCTGTAGAATAAAACGCCGACGGCCGGGAAAAGCAACCTCCCCACCGGTGTCTACAACTGGTAAGTACAGTAGAAGAGTGGAGACGCTTAAAAAAGTGAGATGTGAGTTAATGCGAGTGAAGGAATTTGTTCCACCTCGCGCTTTGTGCGCTCTGTGCCTTTCCGATGTAAATTTAAAAGCCATGGTTGCAATATAAAGGAGCATGAAGTGATGTGAGGGCAGAGTTTGCCTTACAGGTCAGTGGATGATAATGATGTATCGTTAGAAGTGATGGAGTGTGGGGAAATAAAAGAAGAAGAAGAGCGAGATAAATCAATGTTCAGCCGGTGAGGGTTGTAATAAAATATATCACATAAGCCATTAAAGCTGATTTCAGAATTATACGTTTTATTTTGATTTTTAGCTTCAGACCAGAGCTGAAAATGCATTTTCAAAGATAATGGATAAACTGTGAGTAAAAAAGCTGACAAACAGTGTGGAAACTAAGAAATAATCAAGCTGCAAATAACAATTTTAACAGAAAGTGTCCAAAAAGAGTTTAGATGTCATTCACCCTCCTCCGAGTCTGTTTTCGAAACTGAGAGAAAGAAGCAACGGGGGTAAAAGAGGCGACGTTCACGGTCTCACGCCTTTAATTAATACAGGACCATATGGTGGAGGTTAGTCGATTCATCTCCCGGTAAAGGCTGCAGTCTCATGCTCTAGCCTACTGTGTTAATTTCAGAAGTAAAGCCAGTGAGAGGCAATGCCAGTTTGCTGTCTGCACTGGGCCTGATGCCATGTGAGTCACTGATTCATATCAACTGTTGATGATGAAAGAAGAGAGAGTCCATGAAGTGAGAATGAATGGATGAACGAGATTAATATAAGTAATCATAATACTCATACTATTTTAAAACCGCTCCTATGGGGTAACTGCTGCAAAATCTAAATAAATACGTGTTGTCAGGTTCAATTGCCGTTAGAAATATTTTTGCATTATTATTATTATTATTATTATTATTATTATTATTATTATTATTATTATTACAATTACAGTTGCCCACATATATCTTTTCAAATTTGACTTAATGAATGAGGCAGTTTAAAGATCATACTAAGGTGATGTTCGTCTTAAATGAGCAACTTCCGATTTAAAACAAAAATGCTTTTCCTCTCTAACTTTAAAGGAAAAGGCACTCTTCGAAATCTGAAGCGTCCTGAACAAAATACAGACAACAAAAGAAAAAAATGCTCAAGTCGTTAATTCAAAGCTGAAATTGCAGTTAAATTTTCACACAATAAAACAAAATTAATAACAATAAATTTAAAAAAAAATGTGTGTAACTTCAGAGACTGTGGAGCAGCACGACAGACCGAAATATTGGACGAACCTCTCATTAAATTTCACTGATTAGGTAACACCGAGCCGCACGCAATAACCTTACACCTTACAGCGTGACCCCCACTATTTCATTTTGCAGCGGGGATATAGAGGAGAGATGCGAAGAACGGTTGTGCAGGTACACAGCATGTAAAACTTAACCTCCAATATCTGCATCTTTTGAATTAAAGGGTGAAAAAAAGAGAAAGAAAAAAACTCGCAGATGATGTAGAGCAGGTGAAGAGAAGAACTGAGGAAAATGGTTAACAGCATGACTGGATGCAAATTTCCCCCGACTTGAATTATCATAAGCAAACATTGTGAGCCTGGACTAATAAAATCCCATCTGTGTAACTTCATATCGAGGTAGTATGAGGGCTGCGATAATGAATTTTGTAATATCCCACCGACAGACATCTCAATCAGACTCTAATCCCATGATTTTACTACGGAATCACTCCACTCCCAACTGCACCAGGCAGCACCAAAACACAGAATCCGGCTCGAGCAAAACACATGAAGGGTTTTCCACACCGTGCAAAAATAAGAAAAAAACACATAGCGTAAAATCACGATGAGTTTTGAACTGTAATTTATCAGAATTAAGTAAAAAGATACCTTCAAAACTAAGAGATTATTCACTTGATTATTGCGATATATTCCTTGTTTCGTGCACACCGGAAGTTAAACTCAAAATTCTTTCAAAAATGGCACATTCAAGCTAAAAAAAAAACCTTATAAAATAAAAATTAAAAAATCTCATCAAGATCCACATTTTGCAATAGTGTCATCATCATGCACCGCCGCTGAAATCCCACCATGCTCTTATATATTTTTGCTTTTATGTTTGTGCCATTATCATCATTTGCCATTCACTCAAAAATAAGAGTTTTCAAAAGGAATTGTTTTTCTTTTTCTTTCTTGTTACAATCAAAGGATTGCCCCTTGACCACATCAAAGTCCCCACGTAGGCTCCCGAATTATTGACTGCACAGTTAGAGTTTGATGATAATAAACGACTCAGAGGACTTTTTCGCAGTCTCAAATTGTGGCCAATTGTGGCTTTTTTGTTTCTTTTTACAGAAGCTGTTTCTTTGAATTATCAGAATGGACTCCCATTGCCGTAAACTGGTCACCACCTGCGCACAAATAGGTGAGTAACAATTTCAAATTTTCTCTTTCTAATAGAAATAAAAAGCTTTTGCAAAAATGTGTATTAGTTTACACAGGTTGATACAATTTTTCACTTCACCTAAATTAAAAGAAAATCATTTAGTGACATAACGAAAAAGAGTTTGTTACTTTCCAAATCTTAAGAAAATGCTTTACAAACCTAGTAACAATATGAAAAAGGTGAATATTTTTTATATTTGTCAACGTTTAGATATCTTAAATGTCCCCAAAATCTCAAAACGTAAAACACAATAATATACAATTATTAATGCACTTTTTTGGAAGTACCACAGATTATATTGATACTTACATGTCAATATTAACAAACAGATATTTACATGTTAGGCAACAGGTTTACCAGCGAGCCCAACTTCTTCGTTTGTGCCGTTTCTGATCAGAAGACCAGATTAATTTTTCAGAGAAATATCATTGATTTCCTACATTTTATCTTCACGGCTTCGCCCATATCTGTTTATTCGTGTTTTAAAAGTTGCTTTGTGCGCATATGTGGTATTTTGATGTTTTCTTTTATTTCATTATATTGGTGTAGCCTTTTTTATATGCCTGTATTTCGGCCCTTTTACTCCTCAATATGGAGAAGTTGTGAGACAGCCGAGTTGGTTCGCTATGTTAGAGGGACACCTGGTGGTCGAATGCGGATCAGCACGGCACCAGAGCAGAAAAAGGAGAGCACAGACAACTCTGATCATCCGGGATTTGAAAAGGATGGCCGCTTCGCATAGCAAAGTTAATTAGTTAATTTAAAAATATGCTAATGTATGACAAATTACACCGTATTGTTAATTTTACTTTTAATGACATTTAACACAGGAAGGCAGTTTTCACAGATTTTTTTAATCGTCAGTTCTCCTGTAATATGCTGAGAGCCTTTCATATAAATGGTCGTCTCCAAAATCCCTTAAAACCGATATCAGACTAAATTAAAGCTGCAATCCTGAACGACAAAAGGATGGGATTATTAATTATTCTCTCATGTGACACGGAAATTACATCAGGTCTTGTTAGTGTCTTTGACGAATAACCAATAAGTCGTATTGTGTTTCATTTAGTCGACATTGCTGGGTATGTGTGACGGTCGCGTATTGTAGCTTCTTAGCTGCTCGTCGTGAACCACCACTGATTAAGAGTAATAAGATAAGTAAAATCAAAATGGGTGATCGAGAGAGATGCCGGCAAATATAGACACACCAGCGTCAACTGTTTTGCTATAATATATGCAGTGCTTGTTGGATTGACTCCGGGGAAAACTACATGTATAATGAAAGCCAATTCGTGAGGAGGAATATCCTAATGGAGGAATCTGATGTCTGCTTAATCCTATGTAAAAAGCCTTGTCGTCTCCCCTTATATTGACTGAATTGCTAATTAATGGCCCTCTATGGTGGAGGCCTATTGCACGCAGTAATCCGCAGAAGAGAGATAAAGCATTCAGAAGGTAGAAATGAAGAGGAAACCGATAATCCACTTCAAGTTTAGTATTACAATGCGCCTGGAAGAAAAAAGGAGCAACAGACCGTCCGTTATTTAACGGAAAATAAGGCACTAAATAATATTTTATTTGCTATTTTTTAACAATAAAAGGTATCATCATTATAAAGGTAATACCTATTATTATAATTATTAATATTAATATTATTATTTTTGTTGTTGTTGTTGTTGTTGATCTACATGAAATTTGGCTTACTGGTTTTTACCCTTTATAAAGTTTTGTTATTGCAATGATAAATAAAACCATCATTACAATTTAATGTTAATGGATTGTAATTGAATTATGATCAAGGTTTTATTGCTCTACATTAGAGGCTTTGTGAGTGTGTGTCTGAGTGTATGCGAGTGTGTGTTGCATGCAGTCTACGGTCTGCTGGTATTTATATATGAGGGGCTTTCACGGGATTAGCCCAATAACTTCTTAACAGCGCCAAGTCCCAAATGTGCTGGCTGAATGGGCTTTAGTCTGGCCACGTGGAGGGTGGAAGTGTGATTTTGATGATGATGATCTTGATGATGATTATGATGAAATGTGACTAGAGTGTCTCTATATTTAGATGTATGTTTTCACTTGCACTCCTGATCGCACTAACTGGTGCGGATGTTGCCTATCTCTTTATGGTCGCTCCATCACTTCAGCCACCTGTTTGTTACCCAGCTGACGTTTCTCCACCCGCCTATGAAAATCAAAGTCGCATTTGTTTGATTAGACATGTTTGCTTTGCCTTAATGCGGCACAATCTTTTAGGAATTAGATCTTTAAAAAAATGTCTCGCATATCAGCTCAAACTCTTTAAAAGTGCTCCATTAGAAATAATTAGTCAAATTAAGAGTCTTATTAGGTTTTCTGCCAAAAAGAACACTTCAGGGGGGGGTTCGCTGACAACGGCTATGGACTCCAAACACAAAGTGAGGAGAGATCCAGTTAAGCACCCAGATAAAGTAATCTGTCGTCAACAAACTGAGACTGCGTGGTATAAAGCTCCAGTCAGTTGATTTAATGAATATGTGAACCTCAAGTCTGGGAAGGTCAAGAGAGTCGCCTCATTTGAAAACTAGTATGACTGAAAATGCTTTTCCAGGATGGATGTGGGATGGATACGGGATTCGGGGAATAGCAAACCAGTTAAAGTCAGCTTGGTCACGTTTTTGGACCGTGATGTAAATGCACAATAAAACTGAAGGCGCAAAATGCAGACATTCAGTATGTTGCCGGTTACCTTTATGTAATTTGAGCACTAGCACTGAGTTAAAACATGCTACTTAAAATTAAGCATTTTCGCGTCCATATGAAAGCACAATGTGCACATGTGCTCTTTTTTAAGGTAATGCGCGCGCCTGGCAATTAGCATCAGTTGACAAGTGCTCACAGACAATTTGGGGTCAAGCTGGCACAGTCCTTAGTTACATTTGTTGTTTGTTCTTTCATGGGTTCTTTGTGGTCCAGGAGGTGCTTGTGTTTGATATTCACTGCGCTTTTTTTTCTTTTTTCTTTTTGTGGTTTCAAAACAACCCGCGCAGTGGCTGGCTTTATTCATACGGAGTCCCAGAGTAAACTGCACTGACAGAGCCTACCAGCCTGAAGCTCAACTTGGGTATCAATAGAACTACATCGTTTTACTGGGCCACTGGACCCATCTCATAAAATGAGACCAAACTGTGTTATTTTCATTTTTATTTGGTCTCGGGCTGCTGCGCAACGGCGTTTTGGAGCGCCGCGGGTACACCGTGCGTCCCATCTCTCTTTACATGCTTTTATTTGGAAGAGAGAAATAAGCGCCAGCGCCGGCATAAACACACTGGCAGACATATCTTGTTTCTGCAAGCTCTGGTTGGTTGGGCACGCCGTCATATTCACATGGATGTGCCTGTCAGAGAAAATATGGGCGGGCGCAACATGGTGACGTGGAGGTCTGGAGAGAGGCGCAGTTGGATAGACAGTGCTCAGGCAACAGCTGAAATGAACAGTGAGTGGTGTAGTGTGTGTATGCCTCTGGATCTAATATCACCTACCTGTCCTTGTCACTCTGATAGTCAGGCGAGGTAGCCGCTGTTTTTCACCGATGCTATGGCAAAACTCAATGGCCTATTTTAAAGCGTTTTCCAATTTAAACACAAAGAAGGCTTTATCTCAACCGCAAGAGGATCCGCGAGGTTGTGCGTTTTTTGGAGAGCTGAGCACATTCCGCAGTCGGACTTTCCGCCTACCCTTCCAGTACTAAAGGTTGTGCGATCTTTTACCGATGAACTCTATGAGGGATCCATTAAACATAGACCATCATCACCTAACAGGGAATAAACTTGCCTCCACACACCACACGGCTCTGGCGATGGCCTCTAGTTTGCAGCCACTGCAGCGGTCTGTGGACTCTAAACACCGGTTAGAAGTGCACACTGTGTCGGACACATCAAGTCCGGAGTCTGTCGGTAAGAACCGCCCGGAGTGCAGATGTTCTCTGCAAGACGCCGCAGATGTCATCTTGATTTCAAACAATAGATGGCTCTCATCAGTCAAAGTAAAGGGAGCTTTACATGCATGCAAATAGGCGATTACAGCTGTCATTTACTAAAAGATCATCTGTCTGTGTGCGGCGCTGAGTGAAAAAGTTTCAGTTATGTAAATGAAAACAGCTTGTGTTGTCAATTAAAATTAGCCCGACTTTTTCTGATATTCTCAGTAATTGCGTTAAATAAAAAGGTTAACTAAAACCCTAGAAGTCAACGGAAATTCAGAACCCAAAACATGAAGTAAACAAAAGATTTATTTTTATAAATCCTTTAAGTGATACTGTTCCCACGGGAGCCTCGGATCGTTTTTTTTCTCCTCGCATTGTGCAGGCCATAATCTGGGTGATGATTTAAGTACTTCATTCCCTCTTCACAGAAAAGGAGAAGATACAAAATAAAAATGAAGACTCTTCAGATGACCCTTCCAAAAAGAAGCGACAGCGGCGGCAGAGGACTCACTTCACCAGCCAGCAGCTGCAGGAGCTGGAGGCCACTTTCCAGCGGAATCGCTATCCGGACATGAGCACAAGGGAGGAGATAGCCGTGTGGACCAACCTTACGGAGGCCCGAGTCAGGGTGAGTATTCCCTTGGGTGTAAACAAAAGCAACTAGTGTGTATAAATTCAAGTAATTTGCGCCAATTTTCCGGTTGTCCCATAAATATCCGATACTTTAACATAATTACGCACGGACTGAAAATTTTACGCACGATTGGAATTTGATTTAAATAATGTACAACATAATTTTAAAATGAAAAACAAATAACCGGAGTCTTGTTTAAATATACTTCTGGTGAAAACTCAATTTAATTAGAGCGTTAGGCTATATGTTTATATTAAGCCAAATGGAATTTGAACCCCTTGTACACAATGAAAAAATAATCAGTTTTAGCACAAGTCACAGTTCTCGGCATATTTTAATCTGGCGCATAATTTTATTTAAAAGAGCCCAAAAATGACTCATCCCCGTTTCCAAATGAAGTGTAATTAAACACTTACAATGTTGTTAGCAGTTGAGGGGCTCGACATTAGTCGGTGACAGATACCAGTCGTGTTCTGCTGTTCGTGTGAAAGAGGTGCAAAGCTTGTATTTTGCGATTGTCGCCCTGTGCTTGTGTGATTAAGGTCAGCGTGTTTATGGAAGCATGCAGAGGAATACACATCCTCTGCGCATTAAGATAATGCAGAGAGACCGCAGTGTGTATTCTGCTCAGATAAACACGGAGTTTTTACAGTTTTAATGAAGTGTTAAAACAGTAGGAGACGGGAGTCATTTTATTTGAACAATTACAAATTAAATTAATTTTATTAACTTGTAAAGCTCACATATTATCACGGAGCCATATAAATATATCATACTGATAACGATACTGTTGCCTAACAATATACTATGTCTAAACCTCTGCATTTCATTTGCTGTAGGTGTGGTTCAAGAATCGGCGAGCCAAGTGGAGGAAGAGGGAAAGAAACCAGCAAGCAGAGCTTTGCAAAAACGGCTTCGGGCCGCAGTTCAATGGACTCATGCAGCCCTACGATGACATGTACCCTAGCTACACATACAACAACTGGGCTGCCAAGGGCCTCACATCTGCCTCTTTATCCACAAAAAGTTTCCCCTTCTTCAACTCCATGAATGTCAACCCCTTATCCTCGCAAACCATGTTCTCACCGCCCAACTCCATATCCTCTATGACTTCCAGCATGGTGCCATCGGCGGTCACCGGCGTACCGGGCTCCAGTCTCAACAGCCTCAATAACTTGAATAACCTCAGTAACCCGTCTCTCAACTCGGGGGTGCCCACGCCGGCGTGTCCCTACGCCCCCCCGACCCCTCCTTATGTGTACAGGGACACTTGTAACTCCAGCCTGGCCAGCCTGAGACTGAAAGCCAAGCAGCACTCGAGTTTTGGATACGCCAGTGTGCAGAATCCGGCCACTAATCTGAGTGCTTGCCAATATGCCGTGGACAGGCCAGTCTAATACCTACCTGCACTGCAAAAAATAATCATCTTAGCAAGATATAAGAGGCTAGTAGGGACGCTTACAGTTACATTTTTCTCTAAAGACAGTGGGCATCTCTGGTGGTGCGATTGTTATAGACTTTTTTGCGTGTATCAAGATTTTGTTTTTTAATTTTTTGGCGATCTTTGCCAGTTGGAATGTTACTTGCAGTATTCCGACCCTTTTCCTTAATACACTGCCACTTGCTCCGGTAAAAATCTAAAATCTTATAGGAAACATGTGGGATTATCCCATCGCATCACATTCATTTTCTTTCTTTTGAAGGGGCAAATGTGATTTGAGGGTGATTACAATCCCAGATAGCTTGCTATGGTGGTCATTTTTTGCAGTGTGAGGGTAATCACAAACAGCCGGCCACAGGAACAAGAGACTACTACAAGTACTTTTTCATTTTTCAAAAAGGGCACTAGAAGACTGAACCACTGAAACAAGCTCAACTACAGGTCGGAGTCAAACTGAAATGGGACTTCTTAGGTTTGTTCCCCTTTTGATGAGTTCAGGCCTGCTTCACACTGCGCCTCAGCGGAAAAGAAAAAAAGAAATAAACGGAGAAAAAAAAAGAAAAGAAAAAAAGGCCTGTTTTATTTTTCATAACTCCTCATAAGGGTTTTCTGGTGGATTTTTGGACGGTACCTATTGACTGAAAAGGTTGTATATATATTTGAATTATCATCTCCTGTTTGTCGAGGCGAATGCGCTATAACCCCACGTCCTCTCCAGGTTCAATTTATCAACGCATGTGGAAAAAAATCTCTAAAAAGGAATCATGTTTTGCTTGCAAACAAAAGGGAATGTACATACTAAAACGCACCAGTTGTGTGTTTCTAACATATTATAAATTTATTATTAATGTCTGTGTGAATATCGATTTAGAATAGCAATTCTGGATTAAAAAAAAAAAGTTCAAATCAAAATGTTCCTGCGACAAATTATTTGGTTTTTTGCTCTGTGTATACTATTTGGTACGGAACTATGTTTTTTTTCCAGCATTCAAAAACTATTGTGTTTTATTTAATGGAAGTAAATATATTGTTCAAAAACATCATGCTGGGGGACTTTTATTGAATCTTTGTGCTAGTTGTCTGATAGTGGAGTGTAAAGCAATGACAGTCTGTCTATAGCCTTTCGATTATGTGAGGTACTTGTGCGGCTAATCTATAGAGGAAAACAATGGGCCGCTCCAATACACATAACTCCGAGATGCTCCGTCAGATTAACTGCTGAATACATGTCTGCCTGCCCAGCCAAGAGCTTCGGCTGGTCACTGGTGCTTGAAATAACACGGGAATCCACAAAAAGGCATTGGACCACACAACAATGATAACAGTCCATTAGAGGTTGTTTTTTGCTCCCCGTCTTTGATCTCAGAAGAGACGGTAGTTTTCTGAAGTGGCTTATTAGAAAACTTGAAGTACAGCCCGCGATCTGATTCACATCATTCTTTAATATGGATTTTACGATATGTTTGAATTTATCACCTAGTAATTTATCAATCAGCAATGTTTAACAAAATCATGTTTAGAGTTACATATTCTAAATCCAGCCTCACATCTTTTTTTCTGCCCCCATAACTAATCCTTTCTAATTGTGCATCCCACCTGATTTATACGTGTATATATTTGCCTTTCTAGTATTTGCTTTTGTAACATTGCGCTTTTTTGAGGTATGCTTTTCGTTGTGCAAACGCGACGAAGCAAAACAAACCGTGATTCGCAAGCTTAAGCAAACAAGAGCACACAGAGATACAGAGGTATGTGGGCCGGTGCTGCCTGGAGGAGGCGGGGGATGTGTGCAACTTCATGGCTGCAACCAGAGCGGAGACACCGGGGAGGAAACACCGCGACACTTCCACACACAACAAGCCAAATAAATTATCCGAGCCCGGGCGGCCTGTATTTATTCCTAGTGTCGCCCATAAAAATTGATAGCAGTATTTAAAAAACCATTATATAAATGGGCCGATATGACACTGTTTCACAATAAAAATTAAACAGTGTGTTAAAAGAACAAAAGAAATGTAGGTTGAAAAACCGTAATGTCAAGTTGGATGATGACTCAAGTCATCTTTTATGAGAGGGTGTTAACTATTATGAGGAAAAATCAATCACGGTCCAAATTTGGAGTGTTTTTGCAAAAGCGCCAAATAACAAACACGAGATAAGTGTTCTTCTGTTTTTACATTTTGAGTTGAAGTGGCCGTCCAGCGGCTTGAACTCCACACCCTCCGCAATTAAATTTTCCTCTCAAAAGCTGCAAGTGTCACCTTTTGATGGAGTTGGTAACGCGGAGCAATAATCAGCTGACAGGGGATAAGCCTAGGCGAATACACAAGTCTGCAGCCTCAATACACAACCACACAATCAACATGTGAACAGAGGGTGACCTGAAGAGAAGAGGCTTGAGTGGGAAATTGTTCATTTGGCTGACACGGCGCTCAGGAGTGCTTCCCTCTTCTCTTCTGTGAGCCTCTGCAAGGTAAGAGCTTATTAAAGTTTAATGAATGCAACATATGTGACTTTAAGCTGCTGTGTCTGCGCTTTTTCTGACCTGTTATTTTATACATTTTCTGCAAAATTACATTTAAAAGCCCTTTGTTTGCATCGTGACTGAATCTGCTCATATTTAAGTGAAATAAAGATTCTAAATTCAGGGAGTGCATCATTTATGCATCAAAATAAGGCTGTGTAAAGCGGAAAACAATGTTCTGGACATAACTACGCTTAATGACACCAGGGAAACACAGAAACATACATATATGACCTTTATTAACGTGTAGTTCATATTTAATCTAGTAAGCAATTCCTTTTCTCTGTAAAAATAAATAAATAAATAAATAGCAAGTTCTTGCTTCTCTTGCCTCGTTTTTAGGACTCCCAAAACACACCGGTACATCTTGATGCGAGATTTGTTCCGCCATCTGATTAAAAAAAATCCAACGTGATGAGACACTGCTAGTCGACAGCTTTCACCTCGTCTCCACTGGGAATTCAAATAAAAAGCGAAGAAGTGCAAATATCCAAACATGTATCGTTACAGCGCCAATCTAAATAATTAACAGGCTCTCAATATTCATGCAGCGACGGGTTTGCAGGAGACATGACACGGTTTGGTAACAGCCTAATGCTGCATGCTATGTCGAAATGTGCAGCATGTTTTTTTTTAATTACACCCTAACGGGGCTTGCTTTTCAACTTTTATAATATTTTTGGAACTACGGGGCGTTTGGCATAATATTTCAACTGAAAATGTGTCTGGATTAATGTTCATATCAAGACACTAATTCCTGCTATTTGCAGTAAAAAAAAAAAAATCTGAGATTCCATCCATATTTTTTTTAATGTATATAATTATTAAAACGGAACATTTAGCTCGTTCTGCTCTCCTTACCAATGAATCTATTTTTTTAGTTGCACATTTTAATATATGTTAAGATGAAGCAGGAAATATGTCAGATGGGGGATATGGGTTAAGATAAACATAGAAAATGCTGTCCAATATTTCATTTTTAGGGTTGCAATGGTGCAAGACTTCCAAAGTAAATCACGGCAGTGGTTTAAATGGACAGCAATATTCTTGTTGCTAAAGCCAAATTTGCCCATAAGTTAGGCAGTACAGAGAGTTTTCCTCAGGGAGAAAACTGGCCTTTCGCAATCTGCACATGTTTATGTCTCAGGAAAAAAAATGCAAAATTACACATGCACACCTTTTTTTGTATCCATGCATAGATTCAAACTTGTCCTCACACGTGCACATGTGATGTTGCTGCAACACATCGACATATACAAAAGTCATTCTGTATTCTTCTGGAGCAGGAGGCTACAAGAAAACTGCTCCAGAAGACTTGTAGCATAAAGGCCACGCAGATAATAGATGGTGCCAACACACAACTAGCTTCAGCACTTTGCAGGAGAGAGGGGCTGCTGTGTATCTGGGGGGAGGAGGGTTTTGGCTCTCGACCAATGACGGCCAAGCGGCTTCAGCTAAAGGTCACATGGAGTGACCTCACACATTCTCACCCTCACCTAAGGCTTGAGAAGAAGTTCCCCATAACAAGAAGCATTGCTGCTCAGCTCGACTGCAAAAAAAAAAAAAAAAAAAAACTCATGACAACTTCAAAGTGGAGTTGTGGTTTTTTTGTTTGTCTGTTTGGGTTTTTTTAGCAAGCTTATCCAAAATCAATTGTAGATTTTTGCTTTACATTCACTGCAACATCCATGCATGTTTACATATTGCAAATTGAAGAAAAAAAACACATACATGCTGCCAAAGGCTTTATGTAACAGTGGATATATTTTATTTAAGCCAGTATTCTTAGGAGTAGGTGCACACAGAGCTGAATACTCACAGCGTATTCTGCATGTCTGTTTGGAATATATAAGCATCTTCTGTGTGAATCTACACGTATGTGTACGAGTGCGTAGATAAGTTGTGCATCAGCCTCTCACGGTGGGAGCTTGGTGCAGTTTGAGGGCAGGCGGCTGGCCAGAGCGTGTGAAAGCAGATAACCAGGGCAAATTTCCTGACGCACACACTTCCTGCTCTCTGAAGTTGTGTTAAAGAAGGATGAAAACAAAACACACATCTGAGATGTTTTCTCTCCAAATCAATTTCTACACATTAAACATGCTGGAAAAAGATCAGCAGCAATGGCTCCCATAAAACTCAGAGTAGTGGAGGAAAATGTGATCCATCATCAGAGACTTGTGAATTTATCTGACAGAGTGAGTGCCCGATTTTGGTTTTAAAAAAATCTTTAAGAATGAAGACATGGGTAGTTTGTCTGCAGGTTTTATCATATGAAGAGCTGAGTTTTATGAATAACGTGAAAGTCAGAAGAGCGACTGGCAAGAGTATCTGAAACTTTTAACTTTTTATCCATTTAGTAATGTTGCTGCTGGAGTTCTGTGATGTGTTTGTGCATGTCCGCAGCAGACAAGAAGCATGCCTGCTTAAACGCTTCTGCATACAAATGTAATCGTAATAAGGTTAACTACAGATACACTGTGAAGCTGCGTGAAACAACAGCAGGGCTGTAAATACTGGGCTCATGAAATACTTCTAGAATTATATCATATTATTTGCACAATTCTCCTTTTCAATAAAAATAATAATAGTGACAAAAGAGAAACATCTATCAGGTGTGCGAGAAAAAGAGACTAATTTATAAATACACATCCTCCAGGCACACCAGCTACCTGAAGTCTTCCTCATGCCTTTTCATGTTAACCTGACAAGTCTAAAGCTGCTAACATTTTAGCCTGATCTGAAGCGTCATGTTCAGACACCTTCAGTTTACACAGTCTGCCCCAGATGGCATATCTCAGCACTGTTTTCTTTAGGCCTGTCATCTACTGTAACGTCTTAATTGACGTTTACCTCAGTTTGCTGCTGTCAGCCACCCAGAGTCTCTGTCTGAAGAGCAACCTGGCAGAACAGTTTCCCAGGCTCCAACTTCAGATAGAAAATTACACCTGAGAACATTTGTTTGTTTTAGTCTTTCTTTCATTTTGTACAGTACAATCCTCACATGCAGCGTGACTTAAGAAATAGTGTGGAAATTGTGAGGAGAGGTTTTCTACTGTTATTCTCTCTTATCCAGTACTTTGTGTTTTATGTCCCAAATCTTTATTGTATAGAAATCAAAAGACTGGTTAATAACAGTTCATTCTGGTATTCAAATGCGTCTGATGAAAACTTTTCCACAAGATATCAAATGCATGCATTAAGACTTGTGGGTGGAAAAATCCCAACCACTCCACCTGGGTAAGGTTAAATATTCCAGTTAGGACATAAAGAACAATATACAGAATTATATGGAAATTTATATGCACAACAATACAAGAGCGCTCTGGTGGAAATAAAAGCCAGAATTCCTGCAGTTTTAATGTCACACTCCACAGGCTGATTTGACTTTCCAGCTGTACAAACATGGCATCTTTGGGCATAAAACGCACAATATTATTGAGAGACTCACTCAGGGAGATGCTTTATATCATCTTTTATTCATCTAATGCCTTGTTAAGTCCAAAGCTGGTGGTTAGCGTGTTTCCTAAATAAAACCTCTGGGCTTTCATATGGTGCTGTTTGGAAGAATAAGGAAGAAATATGGATACCCACATGACTTCAATTAACTATTGTGAGCTCCATCTCTTAACATAAACACAAAAAATATTCACCCTCTTAGAGGTATGTCCCAGTGCTTTTCATAAATACTTGCTTGAGTGATGATGTTTAACCAAAGATTAATTTTTAGAAAAATGTTAAACATTAATGCCGTGGATAACTTTCTGCCACAGCCGTAGCTCAGTCTTATTTGCATTTACCTGATGCTCATTTTAACCCACAGCACTTTCTTCAGCTATGAGACTTTTGTTTGTTACTGGTGGCGATAAATAAACAAATTGAAGAAAACCAAGCACACCTACAGATTTTGTGTTTAAAACAGAATAAAACTTTATAAATTCAAATTCAGATTTAGTTTCCATAATATCCTATGGCATTATAGCAGCACACATCCAAATAAAAAGAACTGAATGCACATATATTTTTAGATACTAACATGAGTCACCAAAATGAAAACGGGGACCGTCTTCTTTTTGGTGTTATAACATTTTCAAAGTACTGAAGAACAAAAACAAACAGTGACCAAATTGACATCTTAACCATTAACCATCTTATTTTTACACCTGTTATTTGGGGCTTGCTTTCTTTTAAACAAACTGAAACGTCAGAAGCAATAATTAAACTACAAATTTAGCTTCTTCTTTTCTTTTTGGGCAACCAAATATTTATGACTTCTATCATCCTTCTGCTTTGTTGCATGCTGGAGACACAGGTACTAATAACTACAAACCTTTAGCCAAACAATAAGATAGATTATAACATCGCACATTTGATCTTAACTCTAGAAACCTTCATTACAGTGACTCATGCATTACTTCTCTTTGAACGCAGTATAAATCTTCTGTATTCTACACTTGGTGGCTTTTTTTTCTCTGCACACAATGACAGTGTGATACAATATATAAACATGCTTGTTTCCAGGCTGATGGCTTTAGTAGTGAGCTGTCTTTACAGGGTTGCATGTAAGGACAAAATTTGAACCACACCCACAGACAAATAAATGACTGAATTTGTTTTCATCACCCAGAAACAGTCGATTAATAACTTTTATTAATTGTGTATTTCACTGCCCAGATAAATAAGATTTTCTCCACTCCTTCCAGCGCCTGTTGCTGTGTGTTACCGTCGTACACCGGGCCTTCCCTCATAATGGCGAGCACATCAACTGCAAAACATGAAGCTCACTCACACATGCAAGTCTCTGTAAGTCTCTGTAGTGTTGGCTGTGTAAAATGTTTACTCCTTGTAAAAACATTTATTTGGCTTCCTCTTTTATTAAAACCAGATGTTTCAAGCTCCAATTTTCCCTGGTGTGAACATGCTTTTTTCAATATGTATTTATGTCTGACATTGATTTTTCCCATCTCTACACAGCAGTGGTCAACAGTCCAGCATATGCGGGTTTCTAAATGCAATAACTTTGCGGAAAGATGTAAATCATAAAAAAACAAAAATATTTTTAAGATAATGACATAAATGTTGATTGATTTCTTGATTTCTCTATGTGATACTGCTGATTTTTTGTTTTCATTGCACATTTAGGATGCATCTTTTATTTGGGGGGGTTTTCTATTTATTGTTTTATTGCAATATATGTATATGTATCTATGTAGTGTGTCATTTTTAAAGATTTTTGATATAGTGCAGAAATGGGGTAAACATTACTTTGCTATATATATTAAAAATGTTAATCAATATTATTGTGTATATCAGAAATGACATTTTATTTTTAAACTAATATTCTAGAAGAAATAACTCAAGTTAAAGGGACAGTTCACCCTGTTTCTCCTCTGTCTTGTAGTGCAGTGCACAGAGATTGTTTTGGTTATGAGTTGTCCAGTTCTGGAGATACCAGCTGTACAGATGTTTTCCTTCTCCTAAGTGTAATGGTACCAGATGGCACTCACCTTTGGTGGCTAAAGGACCTGAATAAATACATTTGGGGAAAAAAAACAATTGGCTTTCCATAACCTTTTCATGACCCATTTACTTTTTTTTCAATAACATAAGTAAAATAATAAATAAGTAAAATTTAAAAAACCCTATAAACTAAAGTAAGTAGTTAACTAATACTGCACCTCAGCCAGGGGGACACAATTAATCTTGTCATGCACTACTAAAATTAATCTTGTCGTTCGCTTCTGTCTGTGCAGTAAAACACGTTAAATGCATGTGAAATGGTTAAATAAAAGACTGTAGTATCTTCCTGGAGCCAGGAGCCATTGCCTTCCTGGAAATGTCACAGCAATGACAATGATATCAGTCAAAAATAATAATTGTAAGTTAGTGAGCAGTCGATGGACAGATTCAACCTAGCTGTTTGTTGTTTTTAAATATTACTTTTAGCTAAATTTCCATTTTACAAGCACAAAATAGCCAGCCTTTACTTTCGCTACCAGATAGATAGATAGATAGATAGATAGATAGATAGATAGATAGATAGATAGATAGATAGATAGATAGATAGATAGATAGATAGATAGATAGATAGATAGATAGATAGATAGATAGATAGATGTTCGGGTCATGTTAAATGTGTGTGCTTCATTATCAGTATATTTGCCAAGTAAGGATACCAGTAACCACCATCTAAAGAAACTGAAAAGTAAAACAAACACTGAACTGATGAAAAAGAGTAACCACTCCACCTGGTGAAGTTACCTCCACTCTTCCACCTCTGCCAGCTTCCAGCATTTCCAGCCCTACAAGAACAGACGGTGTGAAGAATGACTTATGGGATTGGATTCCACCCAGCAGTGACTTATACTCTCAACCTATATGTCACAGATGGTAGGATTTCAGTGTGGTTGATATAGGAAATCCACTAAGGAATATTGATCTTTCTAAGATCTGCTCTCTCTGCCTGATCTCCACAGGATCTCACTCTCTGCAGAGACCTGAGAGGGGAGCAGAGTTGCTGAAATCTCACTTTACCTTTAACAGTTAAAGGTGAGGTAATGCTGTGCAACATAAATAATGTTCCAGATACAAATCTCACCATCCTATGAGGACAATGCATGTTGCATTTCACAGTGATTTGAAATAACTTGAGGCAGAACCGAGAGCAGCACAAGAAAAAATGTCTGCAGAGAGCGAAAGAAAAGAATGATGTCTAGAACAACTCAAACTGTAGCAACAGAAAATCCAAACTCACTGTTGACTCACTGTTTGCTTGCCAACTCATCTCTGGGTAGATTAACTTCAAAACCACAGCAGTAATAATCGGTTTGCGTCAAAGATGTCTCCAACAAGAAAAACAATAACCTTGCAGATTATTCCTTGATGATAAAGTTACACATGACCTAACTGGGATTTCTTTGTAAAATGCAAGGCATTCTGCAACCAGACAAAACATTACCTGTTACATGTCAAAGCAACAATGCCTACAGCGCTCCACCTACATCCCACACACCTTTATTCATCTCTGTGATCAGTGCTTATACTGCATGGTAATGAGTGTCAGTACTTGTCATATGTTGTGAAGTAAGCTTAGGGACCAAATTAAAGTTTCAGTTTGGATCCCACAAAAACTGAAAAGCTGTGTTTCTTGACAAGTATCCTCTAACATTTTGTGCTCCCATTTAAATGATGAAGACTTGAATTTTAAGGTATGTATCTGCTTGTCAAACCAATTTCATTGTTTAGCTTTTGGTCCAAGCTTGAATTCATCAAGAGCTGTGGCACTTAAAAAACAGACATTTTTGACATAGTTTTCCTTTGATTTCCTGGACTGTTAGCCAGTGATCTGCTGTTAAATTGCACAAACAGGTTGAAGGGGGAAAAAGTGCATAAAGCCACACATCTCCCTCCCCTCGTTTCTCTCTCCATATATATATATATATATATATATATATATATATATGTCTCTCTCAGACATTTTTAATCTCTGGTAATACAGTCACGTCCAGAATTATCGTCTGCCGTGTAAAGCGACCTGCCGCCTGTGCCTCCAGTCTCCGCAGCGCTCCTTCATTACCGTGCACAGTGGGTGAGCCAGAGCACACAGTGTGGTAATCCCTGCTGGAAGGCGTCACCATACCGCCATTACTGAAACTAAACCCATCCATGCACATAGACCTGTATACATCTCCAGCCATGACTAGTGTGTTGTAACAGCATATTGTAGACTATGGATATAGGTTTATAGTTCTCTGCAGGGGATGTTAGATTTATCCTCTGAAACACGTTATAGGGATGGGTTGTTCTTATTTGTTTTTGATTTCACACACTGTACAACATAAAACACGTTACACTGCCATGAGGCCTAGTTTTGTTTTCTTATAAGGCAACGATCTCCTCCGGATCTTTTTAAATTATTTGTTGTGGTATTTCAGGAGACATTTTCACAGCCAAAACTAAAACTAAATCAGCGTGTAAGGTGTTGTTCACCTGAATAGTGCTTCTGTGTAATTTTTTTTGTTTGAATTATTCTGAGTGACTTTTAAAACCACTAAAAATATTTTTATTGGAAACTTATTAAGGACATAGGATAGGTTAAAAACTGGTTTGGTAGTGACATATGCTGTTGCTGCCTACCTAAATCTACCTGATCAATTCTAAATCCCATATCAGGTTCAGCTTCATGCATCTTACGTTAATCACAGGATTCTTTGTGTCACTCATACTAGTATTTCGGCATTTTTATGTGTTGTGTATGCAAGAACACAACTTGTACTCTCTTGTAAACTCCACAGACAAAGGCCAGGCTTGAACCAAGAACCGTCTTGATGTCAGGGAACAGTGACAACAAATGCATCACCGCACACTCTCACTCGTTCCCTTCAGTATAACGACAATGAACCTTTGATTTTCCAAGGTGGTAATTTTGTAACTGCATCACCAACAAACTTTAGTCTTGTACTTTAATCAATATTGGCCAGCAGAGGTCGCCAAATATAATTTAATGTATTAAAAGTGCGGTGGTCTTATTTTTAAATCTAACTCAGAATCATTGTGATTTTGAAAATATTCCACTTGTATTTAATTACAGTGGACAGTTTCAGTTGAGTGTTCCCCAAATTGCACTGCATCTTTGCAACACTTAGTAAAAGGGTTCGTGTTTGTGGATTATACCAATCAACAAGTCTATTGCGGTTATAATTTCATCAATTATGTTTTTACTCTTCTGTAGTAAAGTGATCGTACATTTTACACCAGCAGTGGTTATATCACTGAACATCATTAAACTGTTTATTTTTATTCCTCTTTATTTGATCACGACTTGTCTTTTCAGACATTTTGGTAATTTAACATGTATCACTGACCTTCAGGTTCAGAAATGACAAAAATAACTGACTGTCCGACTTTCAGATCATAGAAGGAAAAAATACTACCTGCTTTCTTCTGGTGTGACAGCAGCGCTGTATTCTTCTCAATTTATTAGGTATCATGGCAAGTAATGAAGCGGAAAGGTCAGGGGGAATGTGTTGTTATCTGCTCTAAACCAATAGGTCAGATTTCCACTTTCCACGCCACAACTCTGTGAATGCAGCTGGTGCCCTTTTGGTTAAAACAATACATTCACCTTGGCCACTCATACATCACATCACAAATTCTCCATCTTATTGGCAATGTCACACAGAGGACTGGGAGATATTACTGAATAGATTTACTGCCAGGGCTCGTCTACAGCCTCAGATATGATATAAACAGCGTGTAATGTAAGCCATACATTATGAATCCAATTTGTTTGGGTGAGATCGGGTATTTGGAGTGGAAGATAGCTTTGCTGGGCTGAAATTCACAAAGAGACCACTAGATGGCAACATGTCGGTGACTATGAAGTCAAGGTAACACTTAGGCAAGCAAATCAGGACATAAGTGAAACACCAGAATCTGTTTATACCTTATTATATTAAATGTTCTTGCTATTTTGACTCTACCCTGTATGTCAATTACATGGAAGAGAAAAAATAAACTGAAAGATAAAAAATATATAAGAATAATATTTTTTAAAAACTCACTAAAATACAAAATACAGCCTCAAAATGATCTTATTGACCTCAGTAGTACTGCCACAAAAGGAAACATACATTTTTATTTGATTTTACTGTATTTGGAATTTTATTTTATTTGGATTACAATAAGTGGTCTAATCGTGTGGATTTATAGGTGGCTTTGGCGGTTATTACCAAAATTATGGAGTCGTACATAACATTTACAGTTTATCAAAAAAAAAAAAGTTATGGCCGAAATGTTGTTTATCCAGTCATTTCTTTAAGAAATACAGACTATAAAAGAAGTGAGTTAGCTCAAAATATTCCATTTACAATTCAAAAGCATAACAGACAAATGTAGCAATGTATCACATTTAAGAAGCTGGAGTTTCTGTGAGGTCGTAAATCACAGTGTGATTGCTGCAGGGGATCCAGATGGCCTGTGAAATGTATTAATAAACTTTTGTTTCAGGACAGATTTTTTATTCCTCAAGGACATTTTGTATTCAAAGCACAAAGCAAAAGAGCAGGACAAGGCGTTATGTATAGGTAGGAAATGCTGAATCTACAAAGCCACAGGGTGAGGGTATTAGAAGAGACTGTGTGTCATAATGATGTATGGTGCAATGTGTGTGGGGGTCATGGGAAAATAGATGTCTGTTTTAGAGGAAAAACATTACATAACACATTAAGGAAGGGGAAAAAGCATGCTCCTAACCACAATTGTGCACAGATAAACATCACAAAATTACAACACAATGCACAAAACAATGAAAGGTCATTTCATGGTCATACGCTATCTAGTGAGATTACTGTAACTGGTATTTCATCTTATCTGTGACGTTGTGCTCCTGATCATAACAGTTAACGACAGAAGCTCATGTTTGGTGATTCTGTACTAAAATGAAACATGGATGGTTAACAGTCAAGCATAATATGGTCACTGTTTGAACAAACCTGGATACAGATCATATTCTAATCATTGGCAACAAACTACACTAAATTATTATTGTTACTTATTGAAGTCTCTGGGGATGCCATGTTTATATTATTACCAAAAAAGTGAGGATTAGTTTGTTAAATTATGGCTTTTATGGTCTTTTTGAAGATTAACATTTAAAAAAATGTGAATGTTAAATAAATTAATAAAATGCAAAGAAAATGCCACATTAGCCCCCTAAATCAAAATGTTATCATTTAATTATGTAAATAGATGAACTGAAAAAACTGGAGTAGAGTTAGATGATTTCATCTCTACATCAAAACATTATTATTATTATTATTATTATTATTATTATTATTATTATCGTTGCAATGAAAAAACTCATTAACTTTTTGTTGAACTTCAGGTCAATTAAGCTTTTTTCCAGGAACATGGAATCCCTGTAAAACGTTCCCCCCTAAGGGGACACCAACTACACAGGTGTACTCAGGAACTTACAAAACGTAACCAGCACACGAGTAAGCAAGTACTCTAATGCACCTGCCAACATCTCTGTTACTATGAATATCAAAGTGGTTAGATGAGCCGATCTCCCAAACTCATAAAGTTAAAATGAAACACAGATCAGGGGAATATTTTTTCCCACAGTTTAGGAGTAGAAAAAATAGAAAACAGCACCATGTGGGTGCCAGTATGGCTCAGCAGGCTGAGCTGACAAGTCTGAAGTCCTATTCCTGTAGCCCATGTTCCATTCTGCCCTGGGCCAGTTCCTTTCTTGTTTTGTACCCTGCTCCCTCTCTGTTCTTCCATGTCCAAAATAAATGCTCAATGTTCAAAAAAAAAAAGGACATTTGGCAAACATTGCACCATGTGGCACCAATACAGCTCGCTTGTTTGAGCAGGCTGTCATGATCCCTTGGGTCGTTGACCCAGGGTTTTGAGTTTGGGGAATATTTAGGGGTTTTGTAGTTTTGTTTATTGTCATATTATAGTTCTGTATATTGTATTGCTGTAATTCAGGCTTTATGTTATGGTGTTGATTATTCCCTTTTGTATTCCCATCCTGTTCCCTCAGTCTTGTCTCCATGTTTTTGGCTTCTGTCTGTGTCAAGTTTGCGTCTCTTAGTCTGAGTCTGTGTGTTCATTACTTCCTTTTTTATTTTCATAGCCTCTCATCTGGTGTGTATTGTGTTCTGTTAAACTTCCTTTGTCTCATTACCCCTGATTTGTTCCAGCTGTGTTCCAAGCTTTTACCTGCAGATAAAAGCTGTGTTTTTTAGTTAAACTCCTTTTAGTTAAAGTCCTGCATCTGGGTCCACCTTTTGCCTGCCACATGCCTCTTCCATGAAAACTGCAGGGTCCAGGGTATTGAAACAACCTACCAAACCCTAGCTGAAGGCCTATGGCCATCACAGTGGCCTGTCAGCTTTGAAAATCCATGAATGGACATCAGAAGTGCAGAGTATGCACAATGATACAAAACTTGCAGAATCTATTCCAGGAATTATTTGCATGAATAATGGGTGAAAATCTCCCAAGCAAGAATGATCAGACTCTTACCTGGTTGCAAGAATTCTTCACAAGTTTTAACACTCGCTAAAGAGGGTGTGACTACTCATGACCATCTCTGGATTCCAAATTTTCCCTTAGATCCTTTTTTTTCTTTTGTTATTGTGAAACTGTAAAATATTGAAACGTTGTCATCCATGAGCTGAAATCTTTACACCCCGCACGTTTCTGCAGCAACACTTTACAGCTGTTTGATAAGGAGAGAATGAACTGTGAACAGAAATGAACTGATGTTGTATCACACCTGTCCTCAGATGCTCTGCTGGGAGACTTGATGATGACACACTTAGACAGGTGAGAAGTCACACTTTCCATGTTTATAGCTTGACTAAAAACAAAAGAGATCAGTGAGAAACTAATGACGAAAACCAAAAGCTGGATATTTTAGGAAGTGTAAATAAGTAACAAGGGAGAAGAACAGTGCCGGTGAAAAGGTGAGGAAACATAAGTGCAGTTCAGTCAGCTGGCTCAGGGGGATAGATTTATTTATACGAATACAGAGATATTTGGCTTCTAGCCTTCTATCCACTCCACACAAGCTTAGATATTCCCAATTTAGACAGAAAAAAACTAGGTTATAGAGTATGGTGCCAACCAAGAGGAAACATATCATTTGTGAGTTGATGCTACCTATTTCTATTGGCCCTTTCCCAGCAAACCTGAAGAGAAGCAGAAAGCATAACAGGAATTATTACATTTAAGCCTAACAGTCTATATAATATGTGCCCAAATATGGCAGCAATGCAGCTAATAACTGTTCACTTCACATTCAGATGAGAAGAGCAGAAAATCTACAAATGCTGTGTGCTCCAACTATCATCAGACAGCTAGAATAGATATAAGATAAGGCTGGCTGAGTTTAATAGGAACATAAACTACAACACTGAGATTAAAATAATAATGACAAACAAAGTGGAACAAAATCAATACAATATACTTCAGTTAAGAATAGTATACAGGGCTTTGTATCACACCCTGCACATTAATGATGATACTTCATCAAAACTGCTGCGGCATGGTTGTGACATTAAGGACACCTCACCTGCATTTGCTGTTGTAAAGCCCTCTTGTTAAGCAGTTTTGGTCAGTATTCTTATTATAGATATCAAATTTTGTCCAGGTTTGAAAATGCCCATGCTGCAAAAAAGAACTGCATTTGATGGTAGTGGAGTTTCAGTCAGTTAAGAGAATGATTCTAATCAACTGGAAATCAAGTAAAACAAATTGTTTCATTACAAATTACTTAATTTGCATTAAGGACTTCATGGAATGAACGCAGTGCTGCAATCCTGTAAGACAAGGAGATGCTAGATGAACATGTTGGACTGTCTGTCTGATTTGTGCAGCTGTGGCCCATCTGCTTTAAGGTTAAATGTGTTCTGTTCCTGCACCTCCTGAAGCTCCATTGTTCCACTGAAGGAAAAAGCACCCAAGACCATTATGGCGCCCTCTTCCGCTGTGGCACATGGAAAACATCTCAGGTGGGATCTGCTTGTCATGCCAGTAACGTTGGAAACCATCAGAACCATCAAGGTTAAATTCTTTTCTCATCAGAGAATAAACTTTTCTTCCACCTTTCAATGTCTTATGTTTGGTGCTCTATTGCAAAGTCCAAACGGTCAGTTCTGTGGCATTACAGGAGACGAGGCCTTTAAAGACATTTCTTGTTTTTGAAGCCCTTCAGTCCCAGATGCCGTCTGATGGTTATGGGGCTGCAGTCGGCACCAGTAACGGCCTTAATTTGGGTCATTCGGTGTCTCGATGGACAGCCAAGTGGATTCCCCAGCTCAGTGCTGATGAAATCTTTTTGGGTCTTCCAATTGAGTTTTTCGTTCCATAACCCTCAGGATCATTTAAGAAATTCCAAGTGACTGTCTTACTATGTCCCACCTCAACAGTGATGGCGTGAGAGACCCTGCTTATGCTGTTCAACAACCTGACCATGTTAAAAAACTGAAAGTTTTTTTGCCTTTGCCATCAGAATGTCATGGCAGTGTGACTACCTGACAGAAAATGACAATGTGGTCCTAAACTTTTGAGCAGCTGTAAAACAGCCTGTTTCAGTTGAAGCGTTTTTCTCAATAAATTGCATGCTCAAAAAATATTTTGTCTCACTCCCATTTCTTCTTGTTGGATGTTGAAGCTCTACTTGGAACCTTGTTAAGATCCAACCACACAAAATATGATTGTTTGCCATTTTTTCAAGTGGTCTTAAACTTTTGATTGGGACTGTATTTGCATTGACAAGCAACTGAACAGCTGTACCTAAAAAAGTCTCTGATGAGTGTAAGTCCATGTGGACCAGGGAAGTCAAATTCATTTTACATGGTGGGCCACATATTCTTTTTCAGCAGCTGCAAAAACGTATTAAAATACAATGAATAATCCAAAAATGTATGCCCTCGTTCACATTTTCCAAACTAATTACTTTACGGGAAGCTCGGCAGTGTTGCTATGACAGGGGTGGGCAACTCCAGGCCTCGAGGGCCAGTGTCCTGCAGGTTTTAGATCTCACCCTGGGTCAGCACACCTGAATCAAATGATTAGGTCATTACCAGGCCTCTGGAGAACTTCAAGACATGTTGAGGAGGTAATTTAGCCATTTGAATCAGCTGTGTTGGATCAAGGACACATCTAAAACCTGCAGGATACCAACTCTCGAGTCCTGGAGTTACCCACTCTTGTGCTATGACAATAACCATGCACATTACTGGATTATAATGGAAAGTCAGTCAATCCGAGTCACGTTGTAGCGAATGTACCTCTGCAACTTAAAAAAGAAAAAGAAAAAACATTGAAAGGATTTTTTTTCTATGCGTTTCATCTTTTGGTGTTTCTATAAAGACCTTCAGAAAAACCGTTATCTTTAACATCGGCGTAACTTTGTGCTGAACATTGGGGGGGTCAAGATCTCTGTCTAAATAAATAAATAAATCTGGGTAAATTCCCAGATGATTAAACATGCAACTATTTTGCTGGTAATACCTGAAACGAGGAAAGAAAATCAGCAACCTATTTATGCAAGATAATTCATAATTTTTTGGAGGGGTTATGTGTGTGGTTGTTGTCAAGTTTAAAGATTCAAGAAGTTTATTGTCATGTACGCGGCAAAACACAAATGGTTAGGCAGAGCAATGAAGTTTTTACTTTGCGGGTTGCCAAAGGTGTCAGAGCGTCCGTGACATAATTAATATGCGACACGAGCGCTACAACAAAGGTGTATGTCAAGGCAAGAATATACCTGCTGCTTGATCTGTAGCTTTTTCGTCAGACTCCGGGACCACAGTGTTGTTTTTCGTAGTCATTTCCCCCATTGCTGGGTTTCGTGAATGGTGGCCTTGATTTTCGAGATGTTCTCATGAATCATCGAGTGACGCTACTGACCAGCCAATCAGTGGCATGCAGTCTGACGGTGTCACATTTTAGTACCTGCTCGGATTGCTTGGAACCCTGGCTGAGCAGGAACAAAAAATGTACTTGGTACCGGGTACTATGACCTAATGGAAAACCCTGAAAATCACGGAGAATTGTGCCGAGTGCCCACACTCAAGCATAGTCATTGTTTTGCATTTTAGTTTTCTTTTTCTATTCCTTTACTGATTGTACTTGGTTTATTGTTTATTGTGCATCATTTTGGTCAACAGCTGTTGTGTTTAAATATGCTATATAAATAAGCTTAACAGTACTCAGACCAATGCTTTTCACAGCTAAGGATTCACACATTCTCTCCAACTCTCTATACACTTTTGTAGTATATTTAATTTGACAGAAAAAGACAAAAAATACACAATAAAAAAGAAAAAGATTAACTTAAGTCCTTTTTTATATTTCTACCAATATTGCTATAATATTAGTGTGAATTCATATGGTATAATAATCTGGTAAAAATTTAACATCATTTCCAAATTCACTTACACAATTAGCTGTTTCTGAAATGGGTTAACCTTTGTCAACATGCTTGTGTAAAGGTTTGAAAAAGATCCAGCTGCCTCCTATTTCAGTGAGGTTTTTTGGGTTTACTAGGACAGCTTGTCTGCAAAAGTAGGACACTTACCTGAACTCTAAATGAGTGCAACTGTATACACATTTCTGGAAAATTTCATTTTAAGATATATTTGAAAAGTACAAGTCAGACTTTAATATTAAGATTTTAATCAATCACATTAAAATAACATTTTCATGATTATCTCTTTCAAACATTAATAAAAATAATGAAATAGTCATGTTCCTGTTTACTTCATGTGAAACTGTTAAATGACAGATTACATGTTTTATTAACATTCTCAGCTGTTATTCACCATACTAACATCAACATTGCTATGTAAATTTCCAACTCACCCCTTATCCTTCAAGCTCAAGCCCACTACCAGAGGCCTGTTAACTTGAAGGTCCTGGGCAATATCTTTGCTTTTCCTGGGACTACACTCTGCTGGATGGACATCTCGAAATGTTGTTGGGATCTGCTGGAGCCACTAACCCAGTTTGGGGGTTACTGCCCTGAGTGCTCCAATTACCACGGGGACTGCTGATATCCTCACCTTCCACAGCTTCTTAAGCTCCTCTGTCAGCCTTTGCTATTTCTCTGGCTTCTCGTGTTTCTTTTTCTTGATGTTGCTATCACTCAGGATAGCTACATCTGCCACTACGACTGCCTACCTCTGCTTATCCACCACTACTATGTTCATCACCTGTTTGTCTTTCTGTATCTGGAAGTCCCACAGAATCTTAGCTCGCTATGTGCTGGATTGGGCCTCTTTGCACAGCCTGCACCTGTGCAAAGATGCACAAGAGCATCAGGTCTACCATCTGGTGTGGATCTTGTACTTCGGGTGTATTCATGTGCTGCCATGCTTAGTGCCTCTGTGCTGTCTTTTAGTCAAGCTTGGTCAAGCCACTGGTAGGATTTTTCAATATAAGCCACTTCATCTATCTGCCAGCGGTACATCCCATGCAGCAGCCTTTCCTTCCATGATGGTTCCTCTTCTTATTCCTCTTCCAGCTATGTTTCTGTTGCTTGAGGTATTCACGAAACACACTATCAGTTGAGGCTATCTTCCTGATGTACCCATGGATCTTTGTTTCATCCTGGACAGTGGTTCTGGCACTCACTAATCCTTGGCTACCTTCCTTCCACTTAGCATACAGTCTCACAGTACTGGACTTGGGTTGAAACCTTCCACGCATGACAAGGAGTTTCCTTGTCTTGATGTCAGTGGCTTCTCTTTCTTTGGCCAACTGATTATCCTAGCAGGCTATCTGACAATGAGAAGGGCCCAGGTGTTTTTGCCTGGATCTTGTTCTTCAAATTCAGCAGATTCTTCAGGACTTGCCTTACTATCTGCATGTATTTGGTGGTTGCGGTTTTCCTAGGCTCCTCTTAACAGTTCCTGTTTCCCTGTGGGATCCCCAGGTACTTGTAGCTATTCTCGATGTCTGCATTGCTGCCTTCTGGTAGTGCAGTTTCCTCAGTTCTAACTACTTTCCCTTTCTTTCCATCTGACTACACTTGGATCCTAGAGGTGTGGACTACTGAGTTGATGTCTTGCTAACTCTTGGCATACAGCTTGATGTCATCCATGTAGAGGAGGTGGCTGACCATTTCTCCATTCCATAGTCAGTATCCGTACCAAGACTTGTCAATGATATGGCTTGATATGGTGAGGGGATTGAGGTCTACGTACAACAGCAGTGGGGACAGAGCATCTCCTTGGTGAATCCTGCACTTGATGTTGACTTTTGCAACTGGCTTGAAGTGACTGCCCTACCTACCAGGAGCTGGAGTTTTTTCCATGTTGTGTTCATGACAATTTATTTCTGAGCCCCACTCATGTATTGAGCCATGTGCCAGTATTCTTAAAACATTTTGATAAAGCATATAGTTAGGGCTGGATCAGGTTGACCCTGAATCCTCCCTTAGTTATGCTGCAATAGGTCTAGGCTGCTGTGGGATTTCCATGATGAACTGTTTTTCACCCTTTTCTCTCATTAAGTGTTTATAAACATCTCTGCATTTAATTATTAGTTATTATTAATCTCTGGCTCTCTTCCACAGCGTGTCTTTGTCCTGTCTTCCTTCCCTAACCCCAACCAGTTGTGGCAGATTGCTGCCCCTCCCTGAGCCTGGTTCTGCTAGGGGTTTCTTCCTGTTAAAAAGAAGTTTTTCCTTCCCACGGTCACCAAAGCACTTACTCATATGGGGTCAATTATGTTTTTCTCTGTTTTGTTTTTATTATCATACAATCTTTAAATCTTGTCTGCTATGACTGACAGAAGCTTCCGTGTGGTACTGAGGCACTTTATTGGCCAGTAGTTAGATGGGACTCGCTCCTTCTGGGGATTCTTGGGGACAGGATTGTCCGGCCTTCAGTTAGCCGTTCTGGTTGTATTTCATCCATGAGCAGCTGGTTCATTTGTGGTGCCAGAGTGCAGTTACTTTCTCTAACCAGTAGGCGGAATCATGTCAGGGCCTGATGCCGTCCAACTCTTCATACTTAAGACTGTGTCTTAAATGTCTACCACTATGATAGTTACAGGATCCTGTTTAGGTACTTGTTCTCATGTTGTTCACCTGCCGCTGAGAGTACACCTTAGATGATTTATTGGAGAACATCTGGTTTATTTTCCTAGCTTCAATTTCTCAGGTTCAATTGGCAGGTTTAGGCTGAAAGTCTTTGCTTGGCAGTTTCCAAGCCCTTAGGTATGTGAGTTACTATCATAAGGGGTAGTGGATAGTTTTTAATCCACATAATTTCCTTAGGGATTAATAAAGTATTCTGATTCTGATTTTCATGCATTCAGCAGCTTTATGGTCATCAATTCTGCCACATTACTTGTAACAAGTTGTTTTCCGTTTTTCAGGAAAACAACTTGTTACAAGTACAAGTAACTCTTACACCTGCATTGTGAGTGTTGTGATGTCTAAGTCTGGTGAAACAACGTTTGATGTAAATGTAAAATTATATGTTTGATGTGATGCACTGCTTTTAGAAACCAATGAATCACATTCAACTTGCTGAATTTGTCTGTACAAAACCTTTAGTACAATTTTTCTTCCACACAATTCAAAAATTCTTACAGAATTGTTTGTATTCATGAAAGAACAAATGGTAAACTTTTTTTTTAAATAAACTTTCAACCAAATCATTTTCTTGAACAGGATGATGATAAATTGGCCAATCTCACCAGAAAGAAGCAGTTCAATTGCAAATTCCCCAGTAACTTAAAAATGTTTCATAAGTAGTGGGGAATTTGCCATCTTCTCTATGGGACCATGGATGAATGTGCTAAATGTCCAAGTAAAACTGCAATATCATCAGCACACTATCTAACGCCTGTGAAAGAGCACAGTTTGCATATCAGTGATGAAATTGTATAACTTCCATGCGAAAGTATCAGCTTTGTTGTTTCTAGGTGAGAGTTCTACTACTAAGATAGCTCACCCCATCACCCCACCTATTTACTTTACCAGATATAGAAATTGCTTGTACCTGGATAAGCAGATAAGGCAGCTATTACAAAAGCCTTTCTAAATGTTGGGAAACAGCTACTGGCCTAGTGATTGCAGAATAAAGTGACACGTCATTCATGCTAAAGTAATAAAAATTTCATTGAATATAAAATAATGTTTAATTTTAAACAAAATGAAAATGTTTGCTATGACAAAAATTTGACGAAAAGAAGCACGAGACTGTAGGTAAAGTAAAGTAAAGTTTATATAGCACCTTTCACAGACATATGTCACAAAGTGCTTTACAAGGTAAAAACATAATACAGTCATAAAATAAAAGAGTCCAAACCCTGTAGAAATAGGGGAAGTGCATTCCACAATCTGGGTGCAACAGCTTGGAAAGACCGGTCCCCTCGGGTTTTAAAACAAGTGTGGGGGACCACTAAAAGGTTTTGGTTTGCTGACCTCAGGTCATCAGTGGAGGTATGTGTATGAATCAGATCAGCAATGTAGGGGTGGGTGGGGGGGGCGTCTCTGTAATGCTCTAAAAGTTAAAACTAGAATTTTAAAATGGAACCTGAATCTGATTGATAGCCAGCGCAGCGACTTTAAAACAGGGGTCATATGAGCACCCTTGTTTGAGCGGGTCAGTAGCCTCGCTGCAGAGTTTTGAACAACCTGTAGGCGGGCTAGCCCTTTCATGTTTAGACAAGTAAACAGGCTGTTACAGTAGTCAAGTCTTGTAGAGATAAAAGCATGTATTATCATCTCGAGTTCACTTGTTGACACGATGGATCTAAGTTTAGAAATGTTCCTCAAGTGAAAAAAACAGGTTCTTACTGTCTGATTTAAATGTCCCTCCAAAGAAAAAGCTTCATCAAAAATGACACCCAAGTTTCTAAGGTTATGTTTCTGTGAGGAACCTAAGTCACCCAGTCGCCGTTTAATATCAGGTATTGCACTGCTTGGTGCAATAATCAAAGTTTCTGTTTTGGCCGGGTTTAGCTGTAAGCAGTTATTGTTCAACCATTGTTTAATGTTGGTTAAACAGACTGCTTACACAAGACACAATATAATCCTATAAACTGGGCTTCAATATTACCCATATGTTCTGTGTTCTTATTTATTCACAATGACCATAGAATAAAATATGAATGCATCAAATTGAACTTTCAAGGGAGCAATCTGACGGCTTTAGGACCCTGACGTCACCCTCCTTCAGGAAGAGGGCGTCGGCTCGGTAGCCGGTGGAGGAGGAAGGTGCTGTGACTGGCGAGCTGCTCGCGCAGTGACGCGTACAACCGCGAGGTCAGGACATTGGCGCGAGCGATGCGAGTCAGGGGCTGCGAGGAAACAGACTAGAGAGAAACACCTCAGCCGGCTATCGTCTTGTTTCAGCGGTGTGAAAAGAAACACAGTGCAGTGAGCATGTCGGTGCTAGCTTTGCAAGAATATGAATTCGAGAGACAGTTCAACGAGGACGAAGCTATCCGATGGATGCAGGAGAACTGGTAAGGCTACACTGTAACGTTAGCGCCCCGTTTATAATCCCATATATAGCAATGAACGGTTTTTCTACAGCACATTCAACGCGCCGTGCTCGTGCTAAATGTGTGTTGGAGCCTGTAGCGTGGAACATACATCCACCTCGTTTACCGGGATTAAACCTAGCCGTATCCTCTTACATCAGCCTCTTTGTCATCATCCGCGAATTTCTGACTGTGCTTCATAAAATGAACAAATTCATGCAGGCCTTCAGCCGCGTGCGAAAACGCCGCTCTGCCACATTTCAGTCTGTCTGCTCTCATTGGATGCTACATGCTCTTCCACTGTTGCATTGTGCATCTTTCATGAGAAGGATTTGTCCTTGAATTCCTGTGATTTATTCTCCCGGCATCACTGCCGCGATAGTGTTATAAAGGTCATCCATTCCTCCAGCTGTCGCACCACCATCCACTCACTGGGCCAGTATGTTTTTATCCACTGATTGACTGATTTTCTATGGTCAAGAGTGGGCACCAGTCATGGTTTATTTTTGTCCTTTAAAATAAAGATATTTGTTATTAATTTAGTAATTATTTGTTCTGTGTTTTAAAACAGTTTATTTTTCATTATGAGTCATATATTGATTGTTTTCAATCAATGGAGTATAAAATGATTAAAAACTGTCATCACAAGCCCCCAGACTCTAAGGGGTCTAATAGCATGCTTGGTCCAATACATTTCCTATGTAAATGAAAAGAGAAAGTGTTTGGAGCTCTACTTTAAACAAAATGGCAAGAAATATTATTAACCGATCAATATTGTTGATATTTTATTGATTGAGTAATAACCCAGTTCTGTTAGCTCTAAATAAGACGCCTTTCCAAATGAAAGAATATGAAATCCCAATTAACCTAAAAATTAATTGCTACACAAAATATAAGAGACTAACTTGCAGCAAAAGCCTTTTTTAACAGTACTAATTGGAGTCACTGATGAATCACAGCTTCCCACAAATCAAATGTGTTTTCTTCCTCTAGCCGTAAGCATGCATTTTTTTTAAACAGCTTTTTTTTACAATAGAGTGTATAAGTTGACCTTTTACAGACATTTCATTTTTAAGTACCTTGTTAGGGGGGAAAAAAACAAAGCAAAACAAAAATCTGAGTGATGTTAAGCAACTGGATTAGCAGTTCTCCAAATGCTGCAGATTCTGTTAGAGTGGCCTTTCAAGTTGCAGCTGATCTACAGAACAGAAGGACTATTCTCCCAACAGCTGTCCAAGGTGGTGTGGATGGAGTATATATGAGAAAGCAGGATGAGATCCTTTCGTGGAAGACAGCTGAATATTCTTGAGGGTCACTATAACAGCAGCCTGACCAACAGTCCAGAGAATGGTGAAAATATGAAACAGGAAGTCGCAATTTGTTTTCTTCTTCAAAATAAGAGTGAGGTGGCTTGTCCTCAAAATACCCTGTACTAGTACAAGATGCTGCAAATTAAAGCTGAAGTCACCTTCTGGCATCGTTGTTCATTGATAAGAAGCGTCAGTATTCAAAATGTCTCATTGTTTACTTAGGGTGGTGTCTGCTACGCTTTGCACAATCTGTAACATTACTCCAGGCTGAAATTTCCCTGTTGCTACTAACGGATGAGTAAATATTCTTCATGATTGTGTGCAGTCATGCATTACAATCGTGGGTCATGTACTGGTCTGTCCACCCATCTTTTGCATGAATTAATAGAGGGTTATTTTTGTCCAGGTCCACGCCAGGTTGAGCAAGAAATGGTTCCAAGCAAAACAAAATGATTCATGGGTAAAGTTAGTATGAGCTTCATTCACTGGTAGTGGGTTTTTAGAAGGCAGCACACAGAAAGTAAGAGGTATTTGTCTAGCTTCATCTGTTTCAACTGCCTGATAAAAGGCAGATTATTTTTAAAGCATATTTTCCTTGAGTGCTTGGAATGAGTTATAGAACAGTTTCAGTCTTATTCAGTAAAATTAAACCTGTGAGTGTGAGAGACAGAGAGAGAGAAAGAGACCGAGCGAGAGAGTGAGTGAGAGACCACATGGGAGTAATGTGTAGGAGCTGTCCATACCCTAGTACTGACAACCAACCAATAACGTTCATCTTCTGATGTCTGCTGACAGAGAATTAGCCAATCAGGTTGCAGCTGATCTGTGATGACCTCTCTCTGCTATTCCTGTAGTGGAAGATGTCAGACAGGGCCAGTGCACATGGCTAATAGAGACAACAACTATGGGAAAAGGGACTGTATAAGTTTATGAGTTGACATTAGGAATGTAATAAAGGGTGACGTGTTTTTATGGCTTAAGGGTGAGACATAAGGAGCTCTTATGAAAGCATGTGCCTTAGAAAAAAATGCCTCTGTTTAATGGTTAGCTCAGTGCAGTACTTAAACCACCACACAATAACTTTAATCTAATTTGCACAGTTTGCGTTTATGTATTTATTTTGTGTATTTATCCTGCAAACCATTAACAAGGCCAAGTGCAAATATGAACTGATTTCAGTTCATATTTGCAAAAGCAAATGTCAAGAATTGCATACAGATCTCTGGCTTGGCTGTTTTCAGTCTTGTTTGACTAGAAGAACAGGAGGATCCCTTTTGATGGATGTGCCAGGGAATAATTCAGACTCTGAAGGTAAGGCAGATCATATATTTATCATATAACATATGTATCTGATATTTATCTTTGGAAATCACAATAAATGTTTATTTTGCATTGCATTTAACTGGCTATAGAGTAGACGCGTGAGTTATATAAAAGCTTGTGTGCATGACAGAGGAGTCATTGATAAAGCATGCAATTGGCCCTGAAGTTAACACCATTAGACTGTGACTGTTGAACATAGTTATGTAATAGTGTTGATGATGATAAGCTGGAAAAACAAACAGCTCTAAAACTATTCTATTAGTCAAAACCAAAGATATCTTTAATCAGAATTCATTATATATGTTACGCTGTGGTTACATTTTTCTCCTAATATTTCCATGTACTGTATTCTCATTGTTGAATATAGGAAAGCATCAGCTTTAGTCATGACGGTCATTTACATTTCAAGCAAAATGTATGTTAACTGAACCATGAATCCTGTTCTTTGGCTGTCAGATATTATGTATTATTTCTAGTGTGGTCAGTATTGCCTGTTTCAGTTTGTATTATTTGATGTTAACTATGCACAAGTTTATTTTTCTTGTTTCATGTTCAGCCAAGTCCCAGCTAAAGTAACCCCTCTGTTTAAAACAGGACAAGACATAAGTGTACATTGTTATATACTGTGTGTATGTCATTGTTCTGCAGGGATGAATGGAGACTGGTGCCCTGATCTAATGTCTTTGTTGGACACTGACAGGAGACAGCTCAGTATTGTATAAGAAAGGTCAAAGAGTCGGTTGAAGAACTAAGAAGAGGAGGAAGAACTAAATACTGTGTGATAACATCAGCATCTTGCCTTTTTGACAACAAAATGTATTCAGTACAATATAAACCTAAATATTATAAGGGCAGGGTGTTTTCATTTTTTCTCCACTTCAGTCTTGTGGCAAAAGATTGTCTGATTTGACTTTGGTAAGGAAATTGTGGTGCACAACCCAAATTTAATTGTGATTAAGTCACACTAGGAAATTGGAAAACCAGTTTAAAATTGAAAAAACCCCAAGATAATGACTTCCATTTACCTCGGAAGTCTCAGCAGCATGTTTCTCCTGGGACCTGAGTCAGTTGAAGTCAGATGCACTCGTCAGCTAGATCATATTAATATAAGATCATTTTTTTCTTCATCTCAGTTCCTTGGCCCTTCACAACCCATTTCAACACATAATCACTTAACACACAGTAAACCTTATGCAATGCCTGACTGTAATTGCACATATAGTGCATTTATTAACATAACTTTGCAAACTTGTCTTTGATATAAAATTGTTTAGCATAACATGTGCATCATGTTACTGTTTTGAATAAAGTCTGTTTAAAAACACATGCATGGGTTTCTGTATTTGTTGTTGCAGCTCAAATTTTGGGAAGAAATGAATAAACAAGCACTTCTCTCATTTTGATAGGTGATAGCATGTCCAGTCTAATGTGGTAATATCTGGACTGCAGTCTTTGGTTATTACATCTGGTGTGACTGTGTGACTGAACTGGTTTGTCGTCACTTCAAATGAAAACACTTATCTTCCTAAATATATTAAAACCTCAGATGTGATCCAGTGCAATGGATAAAACCTGCTCCATTTCAATATTGCCTGATGTATGTTAAGATTGCAGTGTTCCTTACTATCCATAAAAGACACGTTGTTATTATTCAGTGTTAATACACTCACCTTCAACCTGCTGACTCAGTCTGCACTTCCACAAACGTCATCATTTCTCATTAGCATGCAGATTGTTTAGAACCTTATGTTCTGTTTTTTGAAAATCCCCTTGTGTGGATAGCATCCCCATGGGTCTCTGCTCTTTTGATGGATCTCTGGTGATTTTGCTTTGGACTGATAACACGGGCTGCACAGTCGTAGAATACTGCAGGGAATGAATAATGAAAATTTTGTGTGTGGTCTGACTGTTAATGTTTCTCCTAAAATTTGCTTCATTTGCTGTTGCTTTATAAACTTATTTTTAGAGTAAAATAATAATGTTTAGACTCTGCCTTCATGAAATGTTTATGAATATTACTTTTAACAGTAGCATTGCTTCTTTTTAGCTAACCATTTGCCTTTCAATTCAGAAGTATCCTGGCTCACTGACTAATCTTGAAGATCATGTTTCTGGAACTCGATAAGTTGGGGAGATAGCTGTCTTCCATCACAGTTTCATATTACTTATTCAGTCCAAGTGCAGCCTTCTCCATTGTTTCGGAGTTCTCATGCCCTATTATTGTACAGATGAGACCAGTAGATGGACTGGATTAAAAAATTATGTTGCATCAGTGGTTAGTGCATAGTGGCATTTCCCATAGATTTAAACTTTTACTTGTATTGAGTAGAGTATGCACATATGCTTGAGCAACTACAGTCCAAGAAGGTGCAGTTGGACAATGTTTGATAGGATGAGATGCTCTTTTGAAAAGATATTACTATGACTTGCAAGTTGTTTGGTCCGACCAAAATGAGGAGAAAGATCTGGGATTAGTAGTGAGTCAACCTTTAAAATATGAGCAAGGGACTACACTAAAAAGTTCATTTATTGTCCTGGAAATCTGTGAAAATAATAATAATAATAAAAATTCAAAAATGATTTAGCAATTGTACTTGGGCAACCACCTCAACAACTAAAGTTAAAGTGCTTGAAATGTTAACTAGCTTGTTTTCATTTTTCTCTTGAAAAATAATATATGCATTTGTGTGCATTCTCTTATGCAACTTTTAAAAAAAATTCATGATTCAAAGCAGCGCAGACGACGTTAGAGAGATCCTTTTTGAATATTGAGTATTTTTATTCAAGAAATTATTTTTAGGTATTAGAGACACTTTTTTGTGTTTTTTAGATGATTTCCTGTTTCCTGAATTGGATCCGTAGCTATAAGTAAATGGATGCTGCTGCCTTTGTAACAAGAGCAGCACATGGTGATGCTAATCTTTCTTGACCATGTTAACCAAGAATATGCTTCAGGCTTGATGTTTGTTCGGCCTGTTTTCTTCTCACCACTGGTGAGGCGAGGTAGAGACATGCGCTGACTCCTCGGGAACTGATGTCTGCCTGCGGTGTTGCTGCAGTTTTGTTACACTTTCAGTTTTTATTAGGCTGCCAGTAAAAATCTTTAATGCAAGCAAAAGCAGTTCATATTACAGCTATTTTGTGTTAGTGTGTATGTGTGACTTTGCAAGCCTGTGTAAATAAATTACCCTAATTTATTACCTTATTTTGTTCAAGCTAGAAATGCAAAGACTGAACATTGGTATGGGTGAGATCAACCCAACTGACTGCCTTGTCATTTCTTCAACAGACCCTCTGTTAGTGTGGCCATGTAAATCACCAGCTTCTGTAGGTGTAATATATAGGTGGCCCAGTGCTTTTTGTCCTTATAATGGATACCTTTGGTTAAAATGTACATTTAGGAAATAACACATTAAGCCCAAATTATAAACCACTAACACAAAAATATATTTCTACAGAATTTTCAGTTTTTTACTTTTTACAATCGTTTGGAAAATCTTTTCAAAACGGCACTTACATTTGTTTTTAGTTGGTGGACTTTTTGTTTCCCCATTTCCTCTGGTGAATTGCAGCTTTTCTTGAGTAGTTACATACATGAGTCAATATGGAATGAATGCAGTTGGACTACATTTCTTCTCACTGTAGTTACAAGAGTGTGTGTCTTTTTCACGTTGTACTTGATGATGTGCGTTCCAATGAAAACAAAGTTTGGGCACATAGATAACATACTGGTGATGCAATTCTCAGACTAAAGGTTTTAAAGCCATCCTTTCTTTAAAAAAAACAAATCACTGCTGCTTAGTAATTAATTAATTAATTTATAAATCCTACAACTTTTGTCAATTATGTAATGACAATCACAGCTTCAGCGTGATTGTTGTGTGATAATGTCAATTATTGCACAACAAATGTTAATACTTCCAGCACAAACTCCTTAAAGTAACTTTGACTTTTGTACATGCTGCTAAGTGACCTGTAAGTGCACCTCAGTGATTCTTGGATGATGACTGGTTATTATGTAACATAGCTAGATTATATTCACTGCAACTTGTGGTATTTTTTCTTTTTTTCTCTTTTTCTGCTTGTCTGCTCTTTGACAAAGTTACTCCTTTTACTCTCTATAGGATACAGAAAGTACTGCCAAGGAGTTAACGGTCCTGAACTAAACTACAATATTGCAAGTGTGCGCACAGATACACAGTTCTGCTGTGTATATAGTTGTATATGTCTTTGTGACATAGCATACACACACACAGTTAGACACCAGCTCAGTGTCACAGGCATGCAGACTCATCCTCAGACTGCAAGCACAGGATTACATAAGACATGAAATCTCCTGGACAAGCTAATACAGATCCAAGTTTCACAGCAGGTTATCCAGCAGCTTTATACGACACTGTCAGTGGGGGAGGGGATGGCCAATGGGATCAACATTCTTATTATAATGTGCAATGTACTAAAGAAGTTAGTACATAAGTCAACAAAACCAAAACCATAAGGTGGTAGGATATGCTGGCATACTTCAACTTGATGTCTAGAACGAATTGTTTGCTATAAAACTGTAATTTGGGCTGGATGGCTTGGCTCTCCGTTTGTCATGTTTGAAGTTAGACTACTCAACTTTTACAGGCTAAAAGACCATTTTCATTTGAACCTTTATGGTGGTGATAATATTGTGAGACTGTAGTGTCAGAGGACATCTCTGGAGCTGTGCTTTGTTGGCTCCATCATCAGTATTCTCTCAAAATTAAATTCCCTTTTTAAACTTTTGTTCATCATTTGGCAGTAGTGAAAAATGAGCCAACGCCCAGCGTCTGAAGCTGTAATAATGGTTACGCACCAGAGGGAGAGGGAGTGTGATGCTTTCCTGATTTGACTGAGCAGCTCTTGTAGACTACACTCAGTGTGCACAGTTTTACATAGAGAGCCGGCTCTGCAGTCATAGATTTCACCTTATTTTAATGTTTTTTACCACTAAGCTAGTGCTTCTTGTGCTCATTTAGATGAATGCAGCTGCTAGCCTTGCTGCAAGAAAGAAATCTCTGCTGATTCTGTTACTGCTTCATGCTGATCCTTCCCAAAAGAGCTCTGACTTTGTAGTTTTTTATTTGTGCTACCTCGGCCCACTTTGGCAAACAGCGGAGTCAGGCCATTTGCCACAACCCTTTAATATATTGCACAAGTAGTTTTTACCTTGTGAAGTTTACTATCTTAATTTATTTATTAAATTATATTTTGGGAGGCATTATGACATACTTCGAGGACTGAGGAAACTTAAGAGAGAACTGAACAGAAAACTGTAATAAGGAGTCTTAAAATATATAATCTTTACAAGCACATGCACAAAGTGAGTCAGGTCTTAAAAACATGAGCGAAAGCAGCAACAAATCACTCATGACAGGTTCTAATGTGAGGGTGAGTAGCTGTGCTACATGGCTAACATTAGGCTATTTATTTTGTTTTTTTCCCCCTGCAGCCAACCAAGTAATTACATTTTGGCAAAATAAGAATTTTCTTATTCAGCTAACATTTGGCCATCTTTTTTTATTTATTTTATTTAGGACAGTGCATGTTAATGAACATAAATGTAAAAAAAAAAAAAAATTACATGAATGTAAACATACCAGATTATAGCCAGGGGCTAATTTCCATCTGTTGTCCTTAACCGTAAAAAATAGACATAATAATTCATAAAAATTCATCATTCATTCATAATAAAAACTCCATCACCAAACTTACACATACACACCATTCTGTTCCCAAATAAAACATTAAAACTATACAACTCATACATGATCACACACTTGATTTGTCCATAACCAGTTTTTAACCTTTGCCTTAAACAAATTGAGTGTAGAGCATTCTCTAATGTGTTGAGGAAACAGTCTTCCTCAAGGGTAGTGCTGGGCTTGTTTTATGGTACTGCCGTTGTGATCATTTGTATAGGAATTTGCTTATGGAGAGCCTATGAACAGGGGTTTTCAGCCTATGCAAATGTGGATGACACTGTGTAGGTCGAATGCTGATTGTTGGACAAGAGAGAAGGGACAGCAAAGATAATAACTCCAAAGATTAAGAAATGAAAATCACAAATGGTGACTGCAGTGGACACTTGATTGTTGGTAATACTGGGTCTTTGTATGTAGGACTTTGCAGCTGGCTGAAGGACTAAAAACGATGAAAGAGTTGCCCACAAACAGGTTGAACCACATGCTTTGAATACTGCCTCCAACAGATGCGATCTACTTGTAAATGGATTCTCAGTGGGTGCCTACGGTTTGCCAGTGTACTGGACGTGGACAATCATCATGAGGCTACTGTAGTTTCTATGAAAGTTTCATCATCACATGATCAGTGCGAGGCTCTGAGTGAACATCACCTGACTGTCTCTGATCGCTATTTGTGACAGTGTGGACGTGTTAGTGGAGACTCCAGAGCACCAACTGTGCATGCACCCTTAAGGTGGACTTCAGTCAGATTTCGAAGATCTAACACTATGACTACTACTTTCTTGTGTTGTCTCCAGCAGCCCATGTCTGTCCCACAGAGTATAATTGTTCTTTAGTGTTTACAAACTAAATTATTATGCAGTAGACTTCTTGGTCATCATACTGGTGTTTGAGCCAAAACAAATATAAGCTAAATATTAATTTAATTAATTATTAAAAATAAATAGATAAAATGTAAAATTCTTTGCTGATGATGAAGTAATCTGTTGCAATAGTTGGTCCTTAGGCTCTAAATTTATTTTCAAAATGTAACTTGTTTGTTGGCTTGAAGTTATTAAAACAAAGTAGACCTTGGTTTAAGTAAGTGATTATCCTGTTTTAAATTTGTGTTGTGTGAATTTCAATACTTTATATTTAGGTGGTATATAGATGGCATTGTGAGCATTGCCAAGCATCCCTTATGTCTTCATTCAAGCATGCACTAGCAAGCAACTTACTGAAAAAGTTGCATGCTAGTGCTATATTTGTCACCTGCTGGTTGAAAGAGAGCGCGAAGAACAGAGAAAGAGTGCAGTGAGTTTTGGTTAGGTGGAATGGTAAATGACCTGCATTTGTATAGCGCTTTTCTAGTCCCTAAGGACCCCAAAGCGCTTCACACTACATTCAGTCATTCACCCATTCACACACACATTCACACACTGGCGATGGTGGAAGAATCATTACTAAATCTTTGTTCTCACTCTTTTCAAAACTTTAATTTTGCAGTTCACATTTAACATTAATGAACCAAGAAAATCTGCATTTTGCTTTTGAAACATGTTTGCAAACATCAATGGAGTGACAGGATGCGTGACTGCAGCTTTTCCCAACCTTATAAATAATATTTTTTAATATTGACCAAAACTACCATCAATGACTACCAATGGGCCTTGCAATCCGTCATGATCATTATTGTGCTAATTCTCATTACCATTGATCAATGGAAATGTCTGTGCATTACCATTACAGTTGGGGGAATGGCTGTAATCACAGTACTGCAAGATGGTGAAACGTATATCCTTAGAGATGGTTGTAAATGGCCTCCTTGACTCCCCACTCAAACCAGTGTTGCTTTTTGTCAGGATGTGCATACCATCGTCATTGAAAGAGTGATGATGAGGTAGCTCTTCGGTGTTGTGCTATCTGCTTATCCAGAGGTGGTTTGGTTTCCCCGATGTGTAATTCACAGCAATCTTCCTGGCACTTCACCACGTACACTATATTATTCTGTTTGTGCAAGAGGATCCGATCCGTCAGGTGGACCAATTGTTGGCATAGTGTGTCGTGGGGTTTGAAAGCTACAGACACCGTGTTTTGACAGAATGCGTCTCAGCTGTTCTGTTAAAGGTTTTCATTTAGGCAGCAGTTGTCTTTCTTCTCTCCTGGATCGCCTGGAGCATTCTGTAGGTGCTTTCCCAGCTTTGACAAATGTCCAGCTGGGATAACCACACTTACTCATGGCCTTTTTGTAATGATGTCATTCTGATTCCCTGGCCGCTGTGTCTGTGGGGATGATAAGAGTCAAACATTTCTCCCCCTGAAAACGATATGTCCAGTAGGGCTGGGCGATGTGGCCTAAAATCCATATCGCGATATAATTTGAAGCATGTGCGGTAACGATATATATCGCGATATATTCTTTTCTTCTGTATAACGTATTTTCCACACTACAAGGCACACTTAAAATCCTTTAATTTTCTCAAAAATCGAGTGTGCCTTATGTATGAATTCTGGTTGTGCTTACTGACCTCGAACCGATTTTGGTGTGCAGAAATCTGTTAAAAAATGTTTTGATGGATTGTCAGAGCATTACGGCTGCCGTAGTAAGGAGCTTCGCGGAGTAATCTGGGTCCAAAACTCCGTCCGCTTCAGGTCCCAAAGTCAAATGAACGCTGAGAGTTAAAAACGGTCTAAATTCTTTCATCTTTAATAAAATCATCAGCGTTGCTGCTTTAGCAGGTGTAACAATTAAGTTTAACATCCAGGCATCCATGAAAACAGAATTTATTAAATTTAACGGAGTTAGAAGTTAACAGGAAGTTAGCCTGCTAGTTTCCACCTAAACATTTCATACCATGTTCTGACTGAGAGATTTTTGAAACTAATTAAAACGTACAGCTCTGCTACCACTTCCAACATAAATGAAGACAGAAAACTAAACAGCAGTGGCGTTTGCAGGGTTACTGAAGTTGGACTACCTGGTATATAATGTTGTGCTACGTGATTGCTAGCGACACAGCTATGTTAGCATAACATTAGCACAGTGAAGCTGGAGGATGAACGGCAACTTTTTTTCCACTCGATAAAAGTTAACGTGAGGGATTCTGGTGGTCAGGGACAAATGCAATCGCATAGCAGGATGCTATACACGAGCCAAAACTCAGTCAGGAGAACAACTGAGATTATTCATCCACAATACAAGGTTAGTTATTAATATACTGCAATAGGGCTGCCACGATTAGTCGACTAGTGACGATTACGTCGACTATCAAAATCGTCGACGACTGATTTAATAGTCGACGCGTCGTTTGAAGCTTTGTAAGATCCCAAAAGACGCAGGAATAAGTAGTAGGATTTAAGAGTGTAATAACGGACTGAAACAGAAGATGGCAGCACTGCATGTACAAGGATGCCAGCTGCCGTTAAACCCCGAAGAAGAAGAAGCTGTGTCCCAGAATTCATAGCGCAGACCATCGTGGCCCTGCTCAGTTTCCAGCAATGGCGGCAGCTAGTTAGTTTTAAGATTACTGTTATTAGTCTTTCTGGGTCACAAAATACACGTTTAACATATTTTCAGGTGAGAATGTAGCTGTGTAAACCTCAAATATCTGCTCAGTTTATCAAGACACCACATATTTTCAAAAGCGCTCCGACGTTTTTGGAGGCGTCTGTTACCCACTAGCTCGATAGCTAGCCGGGGGCAAGGCTCACTAGAGCCGTGAGAACACCGGACTCCCGGCAAATCGTTTTCAAACCCACCGCCGTCTTTCGCTACTCAGGTTAAATATATATAAGTCACTTAGATAACTTCAAAATGTTATTGTTTGGCTTTTTTTAGTATTTTATTTGTTCCTGAGTAAATCGGTTTGGCTGAGATTAAAGTTATAGTTTTTACACAGCTGAATAAACGTCAAGCAGACAGCTGATTATCAGAAGTGTGAGATGCTCGAGAATTTACTCCGGTGTCCTGTTATATTTTAGATAGCAGGGAGTTTATTAAACTTCACCGAAACAATCTGCAGATTTCTTTAAAATTTAATAAACTATCATCTTGTCTTTATTTTTAGTTAGCACATACCTGAAACACTTAAAGCTGTAAGCTAATGATAGTTATATAAGAGCAGATGCTGCTGGTGCAATAAGCTTTACCTTGTATGATTAGTCAACTAATCGCAAAAATAATCGGTGACTAGTCGACTATCAAAATAATCGTTTGTGGCAGCCCTATACTGCAACAACATGGGAATAGAACAGCTGCGAGAGAATTCAACATTAATGAATCAACGTTATGGAAGTGGAGGAAGCGCAGTTTTTGGCTTTCCCCATATTTTAAAAGTGCTTCATCTCTTTGCTATGACTGTCGCCGAGCATAATTTGCAGATGACAATGGTTGTAGACACTGCGATGCTTTCGACCAAAACAGGCGCAGTTTGATGACATCATCAACATGCGCTATCACGATACAGCGGTATAGTCAAAATCTCTATCGTTGGCCAAATTTAGATTGTTTCTATCGTATATCGTTTATATCGCCCACCCCTAATCTCCAGCAAGCAAACAGAATCGAGTCTCTGGAGTAATCAAAATTTATGAGAGAATAAACTGAAAATGAACCTGACTAAAAGCCGCAGGGTTCAAAGCTTGTGCAAAAAGTAGCGGCTTATAGCCCGACAATTACGGTAATTAAAATGTCACATGATGTCAAGTGCTTTGTGTTTTAATGCTTTTAAATGACTATTTTTAATGGACTTTTTACTTAATAGATGACAAAAGACTATTTAAAATAAAATCTGTGTAACCTTTGCCAAACTGTGACCACTGATGATAGACATGGTAATTACAAATAAATGTAAAAAATAATTTGTATCAGTAGCACAAGCAAACTGCAGTACTATGCCAGCCGTGAGCCACTCCTTATTTCTTTGTATAATGCTAGGAAAATAGGCAGTGTGTTTGTTATCAGTGTGACACTGAAAAGTGATGAGATGCTTTCCAGATGATGATGCATGCCAGATTCTTACACCACTAGCTGAAATGCAGCCCCCAAATTATGACAGAATCTCCACCATCTTCTTCCATGTGGTTGTAGAAACTCACTTTTGTACCTCTCTCCTAAGCTTCTCTGTACATCATAACAATATTTTTTGTTTGTTTTTTGAAAATTCAATAGTCTTTGAAACCAAAAATTTCAAATGTGCAGTAATCACTCCATAAGCTGCTGATTTTTCACCTTTCCTCCCCATCTCCCTTCTGTAAGGCTCCTTGACAGCCACCCTTTCACCAAGACTATTTCCAATAAGCCTTCAACAAATAGTAGATGGAACAACTGAAAAGCCAGATGCATCTGATGTATCTTTATTTATTTGTTTACTTACTCATTTTTGTATTTCTAAAGGACATGACTTTTACATAGTGTTCATCCGTTATCAATGTTTTTTAAGAAAATGCTCAGGGATAAGGACTGAGAAGTTGTGAATAATAAGCCAGTGTTTACAGAAAAAGGGGTCCAGAGAACCTAGCGAATTAGTGCTCGAGTGCTTAAAAAAAATACCAGAAAGCCTGGCTTCTAGGAAGTACAATATTAAAAAAAAATGAGGGGTAGCTCAAGGCACATTACTTTAACTCAATAAATTCCTCTATAACATCTAATTTGATAACCTTCAAAAACTAATGGCCCTAAGAGAACAAGCGAGGCTTGGACACTAAAGGGTAAATTTATTTTGCCCCATCTTTAGATGATTTCATTGTACTCATAAGGAGTTCTATATATGGCAAATGGACTGATTCTTATATAGCGCTTTTCTACTCTCCCGGAGTACTCAAAGCGCTCTATACAACATGCCTCATTCATCCATTCACACCCACTCGTACAAGCACTTCTATACACAAGTGCAAACTAACCTGCATTCACACGCATTAATTTGGGGTTAGTATCTTGCCCAAGGATACTTGACATGCAGACTGCGGAAGCCAAGGATCGAACCACCGACCTTCTGATCAGTAGCTGATCTGCTCTACCACCTGAGCCACGGCCACCCCTTAGACACAGCTTAGACTATGTTCATCGTGCTACCCTTTGACCTTTAACCTTGAATGACAGTAAACCAAAGGGTAATGCTGAGATTGTTTCTCCTTTGCAATCCCCTCCAGCCACTCCACATTATATAGGGCACTGTATTGTGGGTTGCTCCGTTCCCCCCTCCTTCCTGTGTAGTTGAAAAACAGTGATGTCATTCTGCAGTCCGACCCTGTTGTCATTCTGTAAATGCAGCTGAATTTGACTTTGACAGGTTTGTCCTTTGTTCTTCAGAGGTGGTCTCAAGCATTTTATGGTCTCCTGCAAGAACAGTTAGGTGACATCCTATATCCTTTGTTGAAAGATGGAAAATAAAGAGTTGATACACTATGTGATGGTAAAAGTATTCATTTATTCAGTTTGAAAAGAGAAAGGGCATCAGCAGCACTACTTTTTTATCTTCTAGCATTGGTTGACCCATAACCATCCACTGACATACACCTTAACCTGACTGACCGTCTTACACAACCCTCCTGTATTGAAATTACAAAGTGGGATCCTAAAGTTAGCATCAAGTTCATTCTTGAAGTTCATTTTTGAGAAACTGATGTCATGGAATTAAAGATTTAACTGATTATTGTCACATAGCCTTTTACATTTTTTTTTAAAAAGAAAAGAAATTACGCCTTTTTTGTGTGGCTACATCCTTGATCAGCAAATTTTAGCGCTGTTGTCGAGAGTGTCATCTGCTAAGGCAGCAGAACAGGTTTGTTCACTGTGTACAAGGTTGCACATGTGTGGGCTCTGTGAAATGTTCAGCAGTGTTAGCAATGTAAGTCTCAACCCTTTAAAGCCAACTATATCATGTTTAAAACACGCGTTTTTGGGACGTCTACATCAGTGTGAACCCCCATCCCATGGAAAACTGAAATAAATTGCATGATATGCTTTTAAAGAATAAACTGCAAAAAATGCCTGATGTAGTACTCCTGTGCTTGTATACCATATATCACAATTCAATTGGCAATTCTGTTTAGAGGCCTTATTTTAATTTTGTATAATAAAGCACTAAATACCTAGGGCTTTAAAAAAGTCAGCATCATGTTGTTGTCTTTGTATAATCTCTAAATAACAACACAAACCTCACTGAAGTAGAACATCACTCCTTGGGCTACTATTACTCAGCTAATTAATCCCAGAGCTGTTGGTCAAGCTCCAAGAATGCCTCATTCCTAGTTGCTGTGCACTGTCCTCTTGACAGCAAACACAATGTTTTTTTTTTTTTTTTTTAATGTTTCCAAGGTTGCTGCTGCTGATATTTCTTTTTTCCAGTATCACCCTGCCGTTACATACACATATCTACTTCTGGCTACCCTGCTGTAGGTCTGATGCCTGACTAACTGGAACCTACTAACTTACTCTCATAAGGTTTATTTTCCTGAAGGTTTCCTGGGGGTTTATTTTCTTGGCTATGCTGCTCGAAACAGTTACTCTGCTCTGTCCAATAGAGCAGATCGTTTTTCGACAATGCTGGTTTAGTGTTTTTCAGCCCTATTCAGCATCCAGTCTGTCAAGTCAGACTACCTGCACCTTGTAATTGTGCTGAGCACTGACAAATGCTTTTCTTTAGATTCAGTTGAGCCAGGTGGTGTTTCACTGACAAGTCAATTAACACAAATTTAGATCACAGGATGGGAGGAGCTGAAACTGAATCCCGGCAATAGCAATTAACTTGCAGCAAAGTATTAAATGGCAGTTGGAACTGGACTCTGATCATTAAATCATTGCTTCAGGCATTGCATGTGAAGTCACTTTATTATGTAAAACGTGTCTTGTGTACATTATGAAGCAGTGCTGGAAGAAGAACTTCTGTGCATACAAAAATTACATTGTTAGAAATGATTACTTTATGGTGGGAATAAATTGCAAATAAATGCTGCTTTCATTTAAAATGTCAGGTTTTTTTCCCCTCATAGTATCTAAGGATGAAGCTTGCCAGCTTGCTCTTTGATAATGTTTGTTTCTTCTTTGATGGATTACAGTAGAGTGCAAGTCTTAAGCAGTGAAGCAATTTATTGAAATCCAATCGTACATGAAAATATAGTGTATATATTAAAAAAGAAGCTTGAAAGTCAATATGTTGTGTAAACCTTTATTGAGGAATAAAAGGTGGAATAAAGCCAGAGCTCTCTTAGGCAAGTTTTTTGGAGTTTCTTCAAATAGTGTCCAAGCTTCTTGATGGACATTCCAAAGCTCTTCTTTGGATGTTGGCTGCCTTTTCTTCTGCTCTCTGTCAAGATGGTTCTAAATCTGAAGAATGTTGAGGCCCAGACTCTGGGAAAGCCAATCCATGATTGATAGAAAAACATACAGTGGAATACAGTCAAGATATGCTTTCACTGGATTGCTGTTGCCAATCATATATATGGTGCATCAGAATCTAGTGTTGACCTCAGCCTCTTCTTCCTGTTTCCTTTTCTTAAGAGTTGCTTTTTGACAGCCATCCTTCCATTTCTGATGGTTTTTCACCAAAGAGTAGATGGATCAACTGAAGGCTGTCACATCTTTGCTGTATTTCTTTCCTATTTCTCAAGGATATGACTTTGAGATACTGTCCATCTGCTGTATATAGCCTTTTAGGCCTGCCACTTCTTTCTCCACCTATCTAGCTTTTTAAAATCTTTAAGGGAGATACAGCTCTCTATGCCAAATGTGTGGCTAATAACTCTGGTTATGGTCAACAAGGAATTGCCTTGTGGGTGCAAAAACACTACTGTCAAACGGTGTTATCTTTGGCTTTTTTCCATGAGTTCAGCTAAAGAAATGGGAACAGATTAAGTTTTTTACAGCAGGCTGCTAGTAACAAAGTGCCTAAAGATACAATTTAAAAAAGGTTCTATGCTAAATTGTCTGTTTTGTGTAGACAAAACAGCGGCCAATCCTTAGTTAGGTGCCGTTTTATGCTTGAATGATTCATAAGTTAGTCTAAAGTGACTTTAAAAGCATTCATCTAAAAAAAGTGAGGTACAAGTAGTGGACTGAAAATGAGTGAAAAGGAACCAGTGTCCTAAGAAAAACTTTGAAAGAGTGTCAGAAAGTTCTGAAACCTTTTGCTCAAGATCGCTTTACAAGAACGTCTGACGTCTTTGGGAGCAAAATATAAAGAACTGAGGGGTGTTTCAAGACTTAACGTTCGGCTATTTTAGTCACTTTAGTGATACTTTATAACCTTCATTCCTAATTTGTTGCATTGAACATCAGTCTATCAGTATATTTTCCTGTGTATAGTAAGTCATGCTTTCTCTTTTTGTTGCTTGCAGGAAGAAGTCCTTTCTCTTCTCTGCACTCTATGCTGCCTGTATCCTCGGGGGCCGCCATGTCATGAAACAAAGGGAGAAGTTTGAGTTGAGGAAACCATTGGTGCTGTGGTCACTCACCCTCGCTGTATTCAGGTAAGAGGGTTAACATTTGTTTAATGATTATTTAATATAAACTGACTTCAGTTGTCAAACGTAGCTGCGTTTCACAACAACTAGAAACAGTAGCAATGTGCACACTAAGAAAACCTCAGCCTTGTAGAAAGTGCTAGAAATACAAACATTTTAGCTATAATGTGGGAAGCACTTTCACACTTTTAACACAAATTATTGTCTGTATATGTATGTCCTCCTCACCCCCATGTAGTATTTTTGGTGCCATCCGTACTGGGAGTTACATGATGTACATCCTGATGACGAAAGGGCTAAAACAGTCAGTTTGTGACCAGAGCTTCTACAACGGGCCTGTCAGCAAATTCTGGGCATATGCTTTTGTACTCAGTAAAGCACCAGAGCTGGGTAAGTCCATTTCATTTATTTATTTATTTTAAGTATCTTTTGCATATTCTTTTCTACAATACTGCAAATACTGTAAAAGGCTGATGATGTCATCACCCCGTCAAGCAGGTGGTCAACATGGTCACCCAAGTTTGTGAATTTGATAACTCAAGAACCAAGCGGCATATGGCCTTCAAACTAATACTAAAAGTGTATTTACTAATAATCTTAGACGAGTTTAAATCCCAGAAACCTCAGTCTTAAGGTCAGGGGTCAGAGTTTCTGAAAATCGTCTGAATGTGATGACTGAAGAAGAAAGTCACCTACAATTTTGAAATTGATACAATAGGTGTATCTGCTAGGAGGCTGATGGATACAATTGGCCACCACCAGTACTCTTCTTTTTAAAGATTTTGTGTGAATACAATTTTGTTTTTGCTCATCTTTATCTTCCTAGTGTCAGATCTTCAAGCCTAAACCTAGAGCAGTTGTTCCTCTCAGCAGGAATAAAGAGTGGCAGATGCCATGTTCTCTCTGTCTGGCTAATGTCCAAACTATCATGTTGTGAAGTCTGGAAACTGGAGACTTGGTTGTTTCTGTATCTACTAGGTACAGAAAGGTGCAGGCGGCTTAGGGAAACATAAGAAGGTGGACAGAGACCTTTTTTTCATGGGTGGATGTCTCTCTAGATATGTCACTAAAAATTCGAGACACTGCAACCCCATTGCACATTCTAAAAACGAACACAAGACACATATAAGTAGTTATGTTCAATGAAGTTCTGCTCTGTTTCATCAAAATACCACTATTATCAGGACCAAAAATATGTATGGCTTGGCTTTAAGGATTAGAGTTGAGTACTCATTTAAGAGCTACAGGTCAGAAGCCAAATTTTTGGCACCGTGCTCACATCTTTTAGCCATCCACTTTTGCCAATACATACTCATATGGACAACATCTTCATCTGTGATTCCAGGTGAATTAACACTACAACTATTGCAGCAAAATCAGGTGGAAAATACCATAAAATTTATAACAGTAAACTCAGGTTTATTTGTAGTAAACTGGCTGCTGCAAGCCTTAATAAATCAATATAAATAATAATCATGTTTGAATGATTAAGTAATTCATAATTTTGCATTGTAAAAGAGAAATTCCCACAAATGCCCTATTATGTGCATAATAGGGCAAATTCTAGCAGTATAAATATAATACCAAAACAGTACTTTGTGCTGTCACTGACTGGTTTCCTGGCTTAGAATGGAACTTTGGGTCTGAAGGTTACATGACAGTAAGCATGGCGGTGTCAGTGTGACCTTGGTAAATATGTGACTAGTGGAACCTTACTTGGTTATTAAAAGTCTCTATTTAGCCTGAGTTAATCATGCTTTGTGTTAAAATCCCAACTGTTTAACATACTGCAATTACTGCAGGATTAGTTTTCCATGCATTTAAAGTCATTCAGCCACTACATTCACTAATATATATATTGCAATATTTTTGACTGATGTAAAAAAATAAAAATGTAGGTAAGTGTACATTTACATTTATACATAAATTTGAAAACAAAAGCCCCAAATTTTCATAAGGAAAAATACATTTTGTAACCTGGAAACCACTGATATGAAGCATTGATATTATGGTGTTTTGTATTTGTAGCAGTACTTTACTTTGTACTTTGTTGTAATAGGGCATGTTTTCTGTTTTTTCAGCTTTTGCAGTTACCGCAACTGTTTATTGTAGAGTACTTATCGGCCTTGGCCTTGTTATGGGTGATAAATGGTATAATAAAAACTGCTTTTGCTGCCACTTGTATTTGTGTTTATCAGTTTATTGGGTCCTAAGTTGTCAAACATTTCAGTGCTTCTCTGTGTGTGCCTAAAGCTTTGTGTTTTTACACAGCTTTGCATATTTGAGAGTGATTTGTATCACAGCCAGTTACTTTTTGTTGGACAAATAATAACCATGTTCCTTTTTCTGCTGCTCCGTCCTGTCTTATCCACTCCTAACTTCCACTCTCCTATTCGCAGGTGACACTCTGTTCATTGTCTTGAGGAAACAGAAGCTCATCTTTCTCCACTGGTACCACCACATTACTGTGCTGCTCTACTCCTGGTACTCCTACAAGGACATGGTGGCTGGTGGCGGGTGGTTCATGACCATGAACTACTTGGTCCATGCTGTCATGTACTCTTACTACGCACTGCGTGCAGCTGGTTTCAAGCTGTCACGCAAGTTTGCCATGTTCATCACACTGACCCAAATCACACAGATGTTGATGGGCTGCGTAGTCAACTACTTGGTGTACTCGTGGATGCAGCAGGGCCAGGAGTGTCCATCCCACATGCAGAACATTGTTTGGTCCTCCCTCATGTACCTCAGCTACTTTGTGCTCTTTGTCCAGTTCTTCTTTGAAGCCTACATCGGCAAGTCCAAATCATCGGCTATGGCTGCCACAAAGAAAAGCGAGTAAAAAATAAATGCCATAAGTATGAAAAGAAGGAAGATAATGTAAAAAGGGAGTTTGAAATTGAGAGCAGGGACCAGTGTCTTGAGAAATGAATGGGTTTAGGTGTGAGAGAGGTGGCATATAGCCCACGAAGTCTAGTGGGAGTGGGAGGGTCATGAAATGGTTGGTGTTTGTGCTTGAGCATTATTACTAATGTGCAGGTCTTTAAAAAAAACAAAATAAAAAAACAAAAAAAAAAACATTGAAGGTTCTGTCTCCCTTGAGGGATGCTATAGAAACAGCACCACCATGATCAGAAGCCATCACAATCTGTCCACCTGAAGTTTAAAAGCCCCCATTTTAAATTCACATTTAAAAGTTTTTCCAAATGTAAAGGATAACAAAAGGATCAAAATCACCAGATTAAAAACAAATTACATCTACCACAAGTATAAGTTTACTTATATAGTATATAGTATATATATATATATATATTTAAATATATATGTATATTGAAAAAAAGAAGGTACATATGAAGATGGAGTTAACATTAACACAGGCCATCTGAGTATGTTTTTGTTTGTGTGTCTGTCTGTCGTCAGTGTTTTTTTTTGGTTAGATCTGTCAAAGCAAAAGTTTGGATCGCTGGTGAGTACATGGAGCTGAAGTGTTGGTGGTTGAGGTGAGCTGATGGGGTGAACGGCACTGTGTCGTCTGTCTTACATTGCAAAATGCGATATTTTTCTCAGGTCTTAGGTTATCTCTTTCTTAATATATGCATATCAAGACAAAGTAGACATGTTTAACATCTGCACCACTTTACAGTATGGCTGAATTTCATCTAGAATGTCTGCATAATTGAGAAAAAAAGTATGAATGGAGCTGATTGGACTGACTGTTGACCACACCGCTCCTGGCCGTGATGGGAAACAGATGCTGACAGTGCCCTGCTTCACCACTTGTCATGACCTTGCGGAAGTTGCCGACCACACTTGGAAAATTACTTGCCATTGACTTCCAAGCACTTCGCTGTGTTAAAGTGTCCCTACCAGTGACGAAACCAGTCTGTTGGACAATGAATGCTTAAATGGAGGAAGAGCATATTTCTGTCTAGCAAAAGAAAAAAAATTCAAACATGCAAATTGTCAAAATCTGCTGTATTGAAAAAATAGTATGTATCCTTAATGGTGTCTGTTGTGCTATTGTGCATTTGCACTGTATCAATGTAAAAAATATGTTGCTGACAAACTTAACATATGAACAAAGTGCAAAAATGTGACATGCCTGTGTTTGTTTGTTTTTTTTCCTCTTGGTATTGCACACCATTGAAACTATTTTAGTGCTAAACCTGAAAAGCCATCTAAAGTACTACTAAGCATTTGAAATTAAGAATTACCAGAGTTTAATTATCACTCCCAGACATCCAGTCTTTCTTTACAAGAACTGAAAGACAAAGTGTAGCAGCAATCAAACATGTTTTATGCCTGACCTCCCAACATCAGGTGTTACACTTCTGGTTTTAGCTGAGTCACTAAAGTTGATCTGTATCATTGCTGGATGCACTTCGGTAGTTGTGGGCATAAATGGCACGAGTAGTTAAGCTAAGCAGCTTTTCATCTAAATAATGATAGTAATCCACTATTACTGTTGGTTCAGTATTGAAAAAGCGTGCTGACCGCCCCCTAGAGGTCACATTACAGGTTGTTTGAGGCTCCATTTAGTTGAGGTTGGAGTGAGACAAACATGGCATGAATCAAAATGTTTTCATCTGAGAAAAGTTAATCACATAATAAACATGGATTCTTAATCATTTAGTTGGAAAGACCTAGTAAAGCAAATCCTGTGAAGTGATGGTTGCGTTTTATTCTTGTTGTACAGACACAATTCCATAAGCCATAAAAAGAATAACAAATGGTAAATTTATGCAATATACATGTTCTATAGGGAAAAGAACACGTTGCCCCATCATATTATAATTTTTAAATAAGTTAAACAAAACAACAGGATGTGGCCGCCTATCGTTCCTGTCACTTCCGGCTACCATCTTTGGTAACTGAAGAGTTAGCCAACGAAATAAAATGCTACGCTATCAAGACAAAAGAGGGGAGTAAAATTTGTTCAACAAGTTTGATATTTTGTTCAGGCTGAAGAAACTGAAGAGGGCTTTGAAACTGTGGTAAGTGTTAACAAACTCAAAAACAAATTCCCACAAGCACAAATCTTGAATACTTTTATGGTTTAATTATTCAGTTTTGAATGTGTAATATATCACAATTATATTATATATTATGTATTATATATACAATTTATATTATAAAAGCGTCAAAGCAGCCTAATGGACCATTTCCAGAACACACATCATGGAAACGTGCAAAGGTCTTTTTCCAGTTAAATGTCTCCTACAGGCTTAGCGGGTGATGGAGCATGTTACTATAGAAGTCATTGGAGTGGCAAAACTTACCGGTGACAAAACTACTGATGATATCCTGAATTAACAGCAGAAGCTATACTTTGTATAAATGTTCAGTAATATGCACTAGTAGTGAGAGACAAATAGACCTTACCAATTTAGTCCCTATTGTTACCAGTACTACAGTACTGGTAATAATATTCTGAGTTTTCTGAAGGTATTTAAAAAAAAAAATGGCTACTTTATACTTATATTATCTTACATGAAAATAATGATTATGAAATAATGATTTCCTGAATTATTGCAGAATTGATTACAGTCTAGAAGTTGTATCTAATTTCAGTTTATTCATAACCATAAAATGATTTGCTCTGTGCTACAAAAGGCTTGAATCTCAGGTGCCCCTCTCAAACAGGAATGCTCTTTATCTGAACTGAATGCAGATTATGATAATGAGTGCAGGTTCGAACTGCTATTGCGATCTTGATGTAAAGAGAAGTCACTGAAGCATGTTTTTTGTTTTTGTGTTTATATTTAGCATTTGCTACATGTGAAAAATGAATAAGAACAGAGTTACTTAATAACCAATTATTCTGTATTGGTTGCAGTTGTATCTTTATATATCCCTGTTACTATTAGTTTCTCATCGGTGAGCTATTTTGTTTCTTTGTAACATTGCTGCCATCTAGTGAAAAAAAGCCAACCTGGCTATTTTTTTTTCTTGACGATTGATTTCTAGGTCATTAATGATAGTACTGTGGAGCATTTCTCTTTAATTGTTAAATAGTTGTGATGAAGAACTATCCTATTCAGTTTATGTAATGGGAAAAATGGCTAATTGAAATTAAGTTGGGATTGTGTGCCACTTAAGTGAAAGTGTATCTGTGATTAGTTGTGCTCATTGTTGTTATGTTATTCATTTCTCCCCTGAGACAAAACTACCAAGACAGCTTGCCAGATTTAGGACTTTCCCTCCTGTCTATGGTGCAATCATACATTCTGGCTCACGTGTCTATGTCCAATACATGCATTAGACCTTCCCTCCCCTTCTGATTTTAACTCTGGACAAATCCTCGAAAACCAGTGTTGCTCTATCCTGCTCAAGAGCTAAAGGGACCAAATACTGACCTGAAGGATCAGGGCAAAGCCTTTGAGTGGGTGGCTAATTCCCGCTTTAGCCCTCATCAGCTGTCCTCTGGGCAGGAATGGGACCGTGAGCGATAAGACAAAGCTAGACCCATCTGGCAGAAACTATAACCCCAGTTACAAAAAGTTATGATGGTCTGCAAAACCTAAACTCTGAGACAAAAAATACAATAATATCATTTAAACCCCATATTTTATTTAAGAAAATATTTTCACATTTTTATATTTTAATGCTTTGGTTTGCTTTTTGTATTTTGAATGTGCACATTTCATACGTCTGCACAAGTCTTTCTAAATGTTACAGGTTTTGGAGAAACACATGCTGCCATTGAGACAGTATCTTTTTCAGCAAAACAAAGAGATAGCATACTCTGCAGCACAGCACCACTGCAGTGTATTAGAGAATGTAAGTAACCATTCCCAAAGTCCTGACCGGTTGCCAGTTAAAAACATTTGACATTTTATCAAATAAAAAATATGGCCAGGAGGCTATAAACCAAAGAGCTGGAATCCTATATTGAGCAAGGACAGGATAACATTTTGGCTTTTAAAACTTGATCTCCTGAGTTACAAAATGCTTTTAGGGAGTTGCTTAAAGAAGACATGAGGTAACACAGTGCTTCTGGACTCTCTTCTGTACAAAGATAACAAATGCTATGTTCTCTTTGTACAGTTTTAATTAGATATGGGGTTTTGGATAACAGGTTTTAAATTCAAAAAAGTAAAGTAAACATCAGATGTTTTGGGGGTTTTTTTTGGCTTCTTGTCATTGGCTATCAGTGGATACAATCGATGACATTTCATTACTCAACAAGTGTGGGCAAAACATAAACTTGAAACTTAAAAGTGTTCACAGCTAATGACTTGAGAATAACACAGGGCAGTGTATATAGTTAAGTAAGTAAAATTAGTGTAACTTTTTCTCTTCTTTAAGACCTTTCTTTTGAGAAATGTAGCAACATAATTGTGTCTTCAGGTTTCCAGTTTGAAATCTCTGTGTTGTGTGAGTGTTGAGTTCTGAATTTTGCCATTGATGAGTTAAGCTAGAAGTGTGCAGGTAGCTTTGAAGGCTAGGCTGCTGAATAAGACCGCTACAGCGTGTGCATCAGCTTGGTGGGCTTTGTCACTTTTAGCAATCTAAGGAGTTAATCCTACTTCCACGAGGAACAGGTATTGATTTTGAAATTTGGGGAGTTTCACCTGTTTGCTCATTTTTGGGTCTTGGACCCTTTTTTGCATAGGTGTCTCCAACATCATTGTCTTTTTAGGGTTATTATTGTGTGGTGGATACCTCTCTGTGACCCAGTATTAATGTTCTAACCTGCAGTGACCTTCCTAGAAATGTAACTACAGCTTGGTGTCAATAAAGCCAGCTTGATTATAAATGCTGGCAACAGTGTTGGACACTTGCATAGGCAATGTAGTAGGTGAAATACAAATTTGCCACAGAATTAATAAATTATCCATTACTACAACATCCCTGTTGATGACATGACAGTCCCAAGATGCTATTTTATTTATAAGGTGGTGTAAATCAGCTGTGGTGTAGCCTGACACCTTGGAGCCTATGCAAGTAGTTAGCATTGGTATAGCATTTCCCTTATTATGCTCACATTGGTGCCTGCTTTTTCTCTGTTACAGTAAACTAAACTGTGTTGCTGTTGCCTTTGCTATACACCACTGCATTAACTTGATGTACAAACCTGTGGAACATACTCCAATTAATTCACAATCATTTTATTTTGGATAGGAAAAAATACAAATCTATGAAGAAATATCATTAAAATGTATTTATATGTATTGTGAAGCAGTGTTTATTCCTAAAGCGATACAAAAATGAGTCCCTTGCATCTTTTGTTACTTACAGTGTCAGTGACTCGATTGCCCCCTGTTGCCCCAATTCAGAAGTAATACAAGATAAATTGACACTCGGCCCAATTTCATCTTTACTTGAACACTGATCTGCTGCTGTTTAGAGTGGTGGCCTAACCTATCTGTCAGCCCTAATGGAGCCCAATATATAGATAAGTGTGTCTTGCCACGAAAATCAATATCGATGTGGCCCCTGATGGTTTTTGAGTTGAAGTGCTTTGTTTTCTGCCATTGCCTTGAAACAAAGAGGCTGTGGGTCCTTCTATTAACAATTCCCAGTCAACCTTGAGACAGACTTGCAGACTGAGATAGAGGTAGAAATAGAAATAGACAGATGGAGTGATGGTGAAGGGCGGCGGCATTCGCGCCGACATCACTAGAGCATTAGATTTGGTGGAGGATAGAAAAGCACCATCAATGGACCACAGAAGGCCTTCAAAGAAGAATGATGACAGTGATGGGGTGTGACAGAAAGACAGAATGGCCAAAATAGTCTTTCAGTGGAGAGGAAATTATGTCATGTGTGTTTTGCTATAAAAACAAATACAAATAAATGTCAGTGCTAAAGGAAGTTATTGACACAGTGTACATTTATTTAAATATGCCTTTATTGATAAAAAAAAAAGAAGCAAGTTTCATCTTGCAAATTTCTAATTCCAGTTATAGCCCATAGCTGCTGAAAATAATATGTAATCCGAGTTAGGTACAGTTTTAATGAAAATGTTGAATGTTGGTCTGTTAACATAATGACTGCATTTTTTTCTTTTTCTTTTTTATACTAATTAGAATCTAAAAAAATGAACATAAATCCTAAAATACCTTCCCTTTCCAAACCACAGTCTATATCAGTCAGTCGTTCAGCAGTGTTTTTCTCTGTTTTTAATTATAAACTCTGCAAAGAAGAGAGTTGCCTCTAACTGGAAAGAAGATAAGATATCATCCCTTTCCAAACCACATTCAACTTTAATTTTTTGACCATTCAGCCCATTTGAGTTTATTGCCCTCTTATTTCTTAGAATATAAATCATGGAATCATAAAATTTAGACAAAAATAACCACAGTTTAATGTAAAAATAATCAAAATAAAATATTTAAAATGATCACAATTAAGGGTTGTTTAGTGATGCAGTGTCATGGCAGTTACATGGCAGTTCTTTGTACTGTGACACATTAGTTATTTATATCAAAAGGAGCTCAATGTCCGTTTTTTTGCTTAAATCTTGAAATTATGTGATCATGAAGCCTGCTGCACTGAAACTGAGACAGCTGGATGTCAAAATACAACACACTGATGGGAAAACCTCAAATACACTAATACTCTATAAGAAAAAATGGAAGATGATTTTTAAACAGCACTGTCCTTTTACTGTAAAAAATAGCTAACAGTTACTGTTCATTTCTCCTATAACTACCTCAAGTCAATGAAATTTACAATGTTCACATATATAACTGCAATAGTAACCTTAACCCTCTCCTATATGAAACATTTAATAATTTGATGAAAAGGCTACAAAAAGGCATCTACACCAGTTGATACACGAGGAACAAAAGAAAAAACAACTTTTCTACATAGCAGCGAGCCTGAGCAAAGCAAATTATAGTGACTTAAACATTTCAAACACAAAAATATGTAAAGAGCTAAAATATATAAAACTCGCTGAACTTACTAAAATTAACATGATAATACAGAAATAGTCTCAAAAGTTTTGCAAGTGCAAGGAGAATATGAGTGATCTTTTGGTTAGCTGACACTGATGAGTTTATTCTGACCTATCACATAGCCTGTATACTATGTGATGAACAACAATTAGATGTATTTATTTTTTGAAGTTTCAACATTTAACTTAATGCACAAAACAATATATGGGGTAATTTAGAAATGCTGTAATCATAGTATCTGCAGCAAAGGGTCATAAAGACTCCAAAACTTACTACTGTGTGAACCGACCAAAGTAATTACTGCATTTAGATCAGTGGGAAAGCCATCTGTAAATAGGGTGTGGCTCACAGTTCAGATTTGATGACCTTTATGCTTGTGTACGGGTGTAATATCTAAAGAAAAACAAAAGAGTAGCTCTTTATCTAAGATTTATGTCCGTGCATGATGCCTGAACTCTTTACACTTGCAGTGAGAGGATCCAGTGGCTCTTGTTTTGTTGTCCACGCTTCCCCTTAGAGGAAAGTGTCACAGATCGATATGGGTTGTTCTTTTTTCAGAATTATAACGCCCAGATCACTGAATGGCTTGATGAATCAGTCAAGTGTAAAAATTATATGCCTTGGCCTGTATAGACACTAGGTCTTAACCTAATTTGATGCCAAGGGGACTATTTAGACCGACATGTCACTGATAACAATATTACAGTTGGAACAACATGCCATCCCTCCAGCAGAGTCTCAGAGGCTCAGTGCCGAAACACCTGAAGCTGCTTCTGGACCACCTTGCTAAGAAACATGGTCAGTATTTTTTTTATTGTTAAACTGCCTCGGCCATACTCATCTGAGGAGGCATACTCTTCTCATAAACTATAATGATGATATTTTTATGTTTTTAAACTTTGCGCTTGATATTTTTTGACTTCTCAAACAAACGTATACATTTCTAAAAGCTTTTATTTTTTTAATGTTTCATTGCTGAACAGCTGATTGTACGCTGTTTCCATTGAGCCATGACTCTGGGCCCGAAGTCTGGGGTAACGTTGTTGGTTTAAAAGATGTACAGCTTGACAGTGATGGACTTGAGAGGTGCACAGTGGGTTGCATTGTTCCAGTGGCAGCAGCAGACACCATGGAACACTCGTAACCTTTGTTGTGCTGGGACAGTTTTCCTGACTCATCACTTTCAGAATTGGCACCTGGAAAAAATGCGTAATTAAGCAGTTGGTAAAAAAAAACTTGTATAAGAATGAATTTAGACTATAGTTAGAAAAATCACTGGAGTTGTTTACATATAATATGAATAATGTAAGTTTCAGGTACCCTGTTTCTGAAGAGCAGGATGTACACACAGCTCTCCTTGGACAGCCCATGGCAGGAATTACCTTCCCTTCAACACCATTTTCTGCCACAATGTAGAACTGCAGATTTATACATTAAGATGTTTGAGTTTTTATAAATGTTAAAAGTTTTATGCATTTTTTTGGGGGGGGGGGCAGCCTACCTACTCCCAGAGTGAGTGATGGACATGAATTGCTCTTGCAAAGACAAACATTTCATATAATTCTGATAAGACATTGGGATTCAAACTGCAATCTTTAATGTTACTTTCAAAGCGAACAAAAATGTTATGACTGCTGGGAACTGCCATTACATATTTACTCTGCGTAAAAAGTAATTTGTTACACCACTCATTCCATTACTTTTACATTGATCTGAGATGCTTTGTAAAATAATTACAATTAAACCCTAGGCTACAGTCCCATACGCTGACATAAGTATGTATTAGGCTGTGTGATATGACCAAAATCTCATATCTCGATATAGGACATTTCTCACCCCGATAACAGTATATATCACAAAATAGTGCTCGACTTGTGTTAAGTGTTTTCAGCTGGGCATCATGTACCTGGAGTCAAGTGTTTCGACCGATGCATGAAACTATATATTTTTAGATATAAGTTGCAACGGCCGGCATTTTCTTTGTGAGTATTTATTGCGTGGTGTGCTGCTGGGAAAAGCCTGTTCTAATGTTTGAGTATAAGCTTGCTTCTGATCTGTAAACTCTCCCCATACTCTTTCATGTGATTCTTGCATAGGTGGTAGAAGAGGTTTGTCGTGCTTGAGTCTGTGGTGGGGACCGGTTTGCGGCATAATTTGCAGAGTGCAGTTTTCTGGTACGTGTCAGACTTTTCATAATCAAACCATGTCCATGCTGCAGAGGTAGCCCCTCGTTTAGGAATAAGGTCCTCGATTTGTTTTGACTCGTCCTTCTGTTTGACCAATCCACACAAATGATAGCGTATAATATGAAACGATAGATGTTTTAATTTCGTCATCCGCTATATTTTATCATATCACACAGCCCTAGTATGTATCCTAATGAGGACACACTCGCAAGCTCTTCTTTTCAGTCCAACATCAAGGAGAATGCAAGGCATGTTTGACTGTTTTTTCTTTCTTTCTCCCCATCTGGCAAATAATTGAAAAGCCCACATAATGGAATTAACAACATAATTTTAACTGTCCTTTTTGTTACATTGATGTATTATATTACTGCATGACATAAAAACTGTATGTATTAATGACCGAGCTTTGTAATAATGGCCTTACCCGAGGAACAGTGGTAGTGGTTGTCTCTGACATGCTCTCATCCGTCATGCTGGTCTCACTCACATTATCCACTGATGGCTGTTTGTGGAAGCGTTTTCTCGTTCTGAAAAGTAAATATAAAATCTGCACAAGTTATGTATAGAATAATATACACATGGAGAGTTTATCTCACAGAAATATAAAAGGTCAGGTACCTAAAGAAGATTTATATAGGTTATAACAGAAGTTGTGTGCTCAAATTCATCATGATGAGAAATGAGTGTCTGTGCTGTGTACTGCCCTTCACAGCATCATTTATCACTGCATTATAAAATAATAATTTCACCACATTTGATTTATTTAATGTTTGTTTCTTAGCTTTCTGCATATCTCACCCCCTGAATGTTGACCAAAGATAATACATCTGAATGTTGTGATAGACCAAGCCGGAGGCCGTGTGTGCATTTACTCTACGTGCTCATAAGTTTCAGTTCTTTCTTTAGACTCTATCTTTGTGTACAGTGTGATTCTGTACTCTCTGTGTGTTTATTACAGGGGAAACCAAACTACCAAACTCAAAAACCGCACAAGTGCACCTGCAGTCAAGTGCAGAAGGCAATTTAAGGCAGAGCTATTGGCGGCCATGTAGCGTTTCCTCTGGGGTCATACCTCACCGGCTCCATTTTGTAGCTGAGAAATGACCTATTTTTATGTGTAATTGCTGTAGAACAAGCTAAACGAACCATGTAATTGAAAGTGTGCCACTTCCACAGGGGAACCAAGAGTGTAAACGTTAGGATGTAGTAGGTAGTGTGCTTTGTAAGTCAAAAGAGTGTAGAATGCCAAACAGCCTTGTCCATAAGCCAGCGAAACAACCATAAAACAAATCAGCTACTTAGAAACATCTCAGGTGGAAATAAAAAGGAGGAGGGGCCACAGTGTGTAGTTTATGCGTGCTCTTCACTCAGCTAACCACTGTTGCATGCTGTCATTTGTTCCACGTGTGATGTGCTCCCTGACCCCCTGCTGTCGTACTGAGAAACCGGCATTACACGCCTCATGCATCTTGGGTTTGATAGACATCTCTAAATGCTGTCAGCTCATTCATTACAGCAGCAGGTCCTCCCTGGTTTATTTTTAACCATCAGTTAGAAAAAGCATGATAGTCCCTTAAGATGAAGACATGATTCTCATTTTTACCAGTCTAATAAAACCCATACAAATTGAATAGTATATTTAGTATGTTTAGTGAGGAAATAGTTAAATATTCATGGATGTTTTTTCTTTTTCTTTTTAGGAAGTCACTTTTGATCCTTTCACAGCGAATAGCATATCTTGATCATTTTGATTTCCCGACTTTCTTCCTTTTTTATTTTTTTCCATTGTCCTTATTCTTTTTTTTACCCATTGTCTATTCTTTTCCTCCTTCCTTTTTCTCCCCTTTTACTTTTTGCTGCCTCCTTTTTCCCCGTTTCCCTTTTTTCTCTTACCCATAGCAGTAGGTGACACAGGCTGTGATAGAGAGCAAGGAAACGAGGACCACCATGCAGGCTGTAATGACCACGTTCCTCTTCTTCTCCTTTTCAGCCCGCTGAAGCTCCAACCATTCCAGGTCACTGAACTGACATCGTTCCCCCATGTAGCCTGATACACAACTGCATGACAAAAAATCATATCCAGGAATCATTTTTGGTTAACTGCAAACAATTTATATTTTAAGACAAACTTGTTTAAAACACATCCAGTTACTTTATAATTCAAAAACTGTTACTGCTTAAGCAACTGCTTAGTTTTGTGTTTAAATGTTTGGGCTCCCTTGGCAAATTAAATGTAGTTTTTGAAAGACTGGATTGGATTTCATAGAACAGATACACAGGCAAGATTACAGTCACAGGTTTTGGAGTTATATGACATAAGGTTAGTAGAAAAAATTGAATTGACTGGCTTCAGTAATAATTCAGTTATTTTGTTTTTCTAATGATCCTCATAATCCTGAGAATCATTGGAAAACACTGGAGGGGGAAAAAACACCCCCCCCCCCCCCAACTCTTCGACCTGTTTGGGCACTCATAGGCAGTTGTTCTTTTTTGTTGCTAAATATACGTTTTCATTATAATTTGTATTAAAAATCAAGTAAATATGTTGTCACTGCAAGTGAATGTGTATACATTATCTGCAGCTTTCCACTGAAATTATGAATTATTTTTTAATCTGTGCATTAGAACTCATAATTTACATTTTTGTTGATCTGATTTGAAGTCCATACTTCATGGACAGAGGTAGACTGTCTCTGCTGTAAACACTTTCGTGAGGCGTGGGCTTTAATCATGGAACAACAGTGACACCTGCTGCTTGTCAGCTGTCATAAAATACTTTTCACCTAAGTGTTCTTGTCTTAATTAACAGTGGGACTGCATGAATATATCTAAATATTTGAGAAAATATTTGATTATATAATTATTATATTTATATTACAATATTTAATTAAATTTGCCATAATCATATTTCTGTTTAAAAAAAGAGAGACCCTATTGAAGCAAGGTACCAACAGCAGTATAATAGTAAAATAGCAGCGACAGTACAGAAGTAGCCAAGTATGGAGGTGCTTGGAAATTTTAAGTTAAACTATAAAATCACTGCTTAACACTTTAGTTTAACAATAATTAAAGTCATTTAACCTTGTAACTATTCAGCACCCTGCACAATGTCGCATAAAACCAAAAAATATTTGTTGTATTTTGTGTCTTGGGTCGATCTTTTTAACCAGTTGCTTAAAGCTGTGCATGTCCACCATGTAACTGCATTATTTCCATCCATCATCAGCTCTTCCTGTCATGTGGAGTGCACTTAGTTAGTGCACCAGCAAAGATTGGTTGAGTCATTTGTTTACATTTAGGTTGCTAATATTAACTCCTTTGTAGTAAGGTTATACTTGATGGTATGTTTTTGCCTCTTTTAAGATACCTTTTTTGGTTTTCACCTTAAACTGTAACAGTTTTATTTCATATTTTTCAAATTGCTAGGTATTGTTGGATGTTGTTTAAGTCTTGCTCTCCGTGGGAAACAAGACATGGCTCGTTTCCCTGTTGTGCACACTAGGGGATTTTAATGAGTTTTGCTCCAATACAATGGTATTATGATTTGACACTTATATCATGTAATAATTTATAATTGCAATATTGTACATGATGTGGTATCGCACAGCCCTAATATGAATATCGTGAGCCCTTCTTTGAAAAACAAACAGTTATGAGGGGTGGGATGGGGTCATGGGTCAAGTAGAAGGACAAGAGGGTTTATTTACTTGCAGGCATAAGAGTCCAATTCAGGAAAGTAGAAGCAAACACCATGGTACAGACAGTAGGTCTCATAGGTTGCAGGACAACTCTCTGCATTTCCGTTGTGGCGTTTGGTGGTAACATCAGCAGAGGTACCAGGTGTCACCCATGGTGATGTGGACTCCAACTCTAGAGAGAATTGAGGTTATAAGTTCATTAAATTAGATTCATTTTCTACTGCTTAAAAGAGATGGCTCATATAAACACTGTATTCAATCTAAATTAACTATCTGATTTCACAGATAAGACAATGATAGACGATGAGAATGTGCCAATACGGCCCAGGATATGTTAACAAAAGGAAACGATCACCTTGACATGTCTGCCCATCGCTGTAGTATCCAGCCAGGCACTTGCAGTAGTATTTCCCTGCAGTGTTTTGACATTCTTCATTTTTGTCACAGTTGTAGATTCCCAGGTTACACTCATCAATATCTAGGACAAAAATAGGAGCAGTAAGTTGTAACCTACAATTTTACCAAATAAGAAGAATCATAAGTTTCGAAAAAATGTTGTGACATTATTTACTAGCTAAATAAAATGTAATTACTGTTTGTTTTTTTAAATCCTCCATAACCTGGCCTGGTACAGTGAAAAAAGTTAAGTTTTTATTAATTTAATCAAGTTGCCACACTATGTCTTTTCGATGCTTCCTACTTTGCAAACAAACTCAGCTGATAATCTCAAAACACTTCAACTGGTCTGCAAGGAAACGATAGGAGGAATTACTGGATGGTTTTAGGACTTTTTGAACATTTTGACTTTTTCCATTAAGGCTTATCTTGAATAATACCATTACCTTTACTTTCAGGGCAACCCTACCTCTGAATTTTATTTCAAAATCCAAAACTCAGTTCTGCTAGATCCCTGCTACTGTAGGTGAGATTAAAAAAAAGCTCACTTGTATCAAATGTAATCCCGTAAGCTTATTTCAGGGTCTGTTACCTCATCTCTCTAATGCATATTCCCAGTATAATTGAAGGTATACTCACCCACACATAACTGTCCATCACCTGTGAAACCTTCTTGACATAAACAGTTTGGGTGACCAGAATTCAGCAGGCATTGTGCATTCACATCGCAGCGGAGTGAGTAGCACTCATTCTGGTCTGACAGAGAGGGGGCATATGCAAACGTAACATTTAGGCTGGGCAAGATATCGAGTGGATAGAACGCCTTTCAAGGTGCACTGTTACCTGAAATCATTTTGTCGGTGAAGAAAGTTGGCTGGCTGCTTACATCAGTTGTCAGTGGCAAGCTCGCAGTATTAAATGTTTTGTTTTTCAGAGGTGTTAAATCAACTGATCCACTGTTTCCATATTCTATAAAATTAATACATAAAGAAAACATTCAAATTTATCATCACATTACACTGTGTAGAAAAGAACACAGGATACATCACCTGCTGTTCCATTTGAAGCGTCAACAGACAAGCAAGTTTTTCCATCAGCTGATAGGATATAGTGTGAGAAACAAGAGCAGTGGGCAAAACCCACCTTGCTTTCACACACCTGGGAACAACCTCCCTTCAGGTGAAGGCACATATCTGCCCCTAAAAAACAGGACAGAAGTATAAGCCCAGGAATTCTTTAGAACTGATGGATGCTGTGTGCCACTTGTTTTTGTTATTGGCACATGTGTCCAATCTGCATGTATCTAAATATGCATGGCACTTGTTTTTTTTAGATCATTGTAATCATGGTTGTTCCTCTGTACCTGGCTTAGCAAGGGGATGAACTACAACAATAGATGCTGGTTGCACCATGCTCCCTTGGATCCATTGCAATGTTTTCCCAGTCCGCTTATGCACACTGGTCAGCTGGTGGCGTTCCTGATCAGAGATCCAGAGCCTGTCTTCAAATAGTGCAAGATCAAAAGGTTGGCCTGGAACAAATTAGGGCAGACGGCAAGAAAATCTGAGTCGACTCAGTGATTCCAGGTGAGAGGCGCTTGTGTTCAGCTGTGAATGCAGTGATACTGGTTAAACTGGATTTTCTCACATTTGAATTGTGGATGATGCTATGAATGAGAAAGTTAACTTAAGAAGAGGTATACTTTTGGCATTTGAGTCAAGATTAGTAGGACAGCTGTACTATATCAGTTATACTTAGTATTAATTATCTGTCATATATCCTAGAGTAACTTATCATATGTTAACTTACATATTCATTTTACAACAATGAAATTCTTATTCCCCATGCATTTATATCTGCTTTTTTTTAGATATATACATTTCACATAAACCTCACCTACTTGGTTCTTTGACAGGACTCGTCGATCTGAACCATCCAGGGCGGCAGTCTCTATTGTGCCTTTCCTCTGATCACACCAGAATACTCGGTCCTCTGTGAAGTCAATTGTCAGGCCAGTGGGCGACACAAGGTTGGTCCTAGCAATGACAGCACGGTCTCTCCCTTCCAGGGAGGAACATTCCACCACAGGATGGGTCCCTATGTCAGTCCAGAATAACTTCCTCAAAAAGTTAAAAGAAAGTTAAAAGAAAGAGCGAGTGGTACACAAAGTTATTAAACCACCTGTTTACAGTGCTAAACAAATTCTATTAGACCATCTGTGATAAAAAGAAAACAAAACAAAAATACAAATATTTTAGAAATCTAAAAAAACTGAACCGAATTCATGTCTTTAAACCCAAACTGGACTACTCTGAGAAGTCTTCAGTTGTTCAAGCATAACAGTCAACCTCTAAAACTAATTTTCAGGCATGCAAATAAATAACTGTAATTTGGCATCTTATTCAAAAAATAATGATGTGCTTTACTGCATTGTATGCTTTTTTTGTAAAACAGTAAATTTGAAGATATAATTTAATAATTTTAGTTTGGTGGTGGTCTAATAAATTTGTTAAGCACTGTATATACAAATCATCTATATCTTTTTGTGATATTCATTGTTACAAAATATTTTGTTTAAAATGTCATTAAAACATGACCTTTATTGGCCAGATCACTGTGAGATTATAAACTCACTATCCATTTTGTTAGGTATATCTCTTTAACCAATTTTTAATGTAAATATTTAATATTTATTGTTTCAGAAACTCTTCATTTTCTGGGATTTCCCCACACAAACATCTCTAGGGGTGAAACATGAAATTAAAGATGCAATTTACTCCACAAAATGGGCAACTGAAGACTGGAAAACATTACCTGGTGTCTTGGTTTATGCAGCTACAGCCAGATGAATGGTCAGAATTTAGTGTAAGCAGCATGAAAGCATGAATCCATCCTGCCTTGTAGCAACAATTCAAGCTGCTTGTCGTGTAATGGTGTGGGGTAGTATTTTCTTGGTGCACTTTGGGACCCTTAGAACCAACTCAGCATTGTTTTCAACATCTTTTAGCTGTTAGCCAGGTGGCTCCTTATATGACCACAGCATACTCATCTTCTAATGCTAGTTTTCATGTGTCAGGGGCTTCGTGTGTGGATGGGAGGAAGAGAGGAAGGGAACCAAACGCAGGACTCACGGTGAGGGTTGATGGAGTTTATTATAACGAACGGATGAGCAGAGCATAAGATGACTGGCAGACTGAAATGACTGAACTGGCTGGCTGGACTGGACACATGTGCGAAGTAGACAACATCGATGACAAGACGGTGAACAGAAGGAAACTGAGGACTTAAATACTCTGACTGATGATGATGACGATTGGAGACCGGTGAGTACACAGCTGAACATAATCCGACTAATGACACAGGAAGCGGAACTAGAACATAATGCGCAGAGACTGACAAAGGGCTGACATAATAAAACGTGTACATATGGAAACTAAACAGAGAATATGACTAAACTGAAAACACTGGGTCAACGACCCAGGAACCCTGACACAATGAGTTCATTGTACTCAATGACTTCTATGGTCCATCCAGTACAGCATCTTAGGGATGTGGTGAAATTGGAGATTCAAATCTGTAGCAAGTGTATGATGCTAACATAACAATATGAACCAAAATCTGTGGTTAGTGCTTCCAGCATGGTAAAACTGTGCCATGAGGAGTCAAGGCAGTTCTAAAGACAAATGGGGGTAAAAAATCGGGTTCAAACTGGCAATAGCAAAGTGTACCTAATGAACTGACTCTGGTGAGTGTTAGTCAAAGTTAATCAAACTGCTTGGTAATTATTAATGTGGTATTTGTTGTTTATTGATTAGTCTTTAGTCAATTGTATTGGTGAAAGAGTGATGCATATGGCTATACTCACTTTGCAAGAGGATGAACTGCGATTCCTCTTGGCTTTTCCAGACCTTTTCTCACAATAGTTTCCCTGTGAAGTCCATCCAAGGTACTGCAATCAACAGTTGACTGACTGAGGGGCAAAATATGTGCATGTAGAAGTTTAATTTCCCCAGTGTCAGTTATTTCCTGATGAAGTTCATTCAAATTAAAAGAGATTAAGAAAGCTGGGTGTGACCTAAACGATTAACTTTAGATAGACAATTGAATAGAACTAGAAAGCAAACATCTACTAACAGCAAATGACCAGCACTTTATGAAGAAACTGTTTTCATTGTGTAATTCTTACACACACTGCACACCTTTTATCCGTCCAGTACATCTTGCGATGAACCCAGTCAACTGCAAGCCCCTCTGGTGAATCCAAACCATCAGAGATGAGAATGTTTCTTGGGCCACCTTTTATGTCAACTCGCTCAATTGTTTTCTGGCTTGTACTTGCAAAGTACACCTTTAAATGCAAAATATATCATTTATGAATACTTGCATTTATAATATAAATATGAATAATTATATAATATAAACTGGAAGGAAAACATGTGGATCATTGTCCAAACAAGCATAATGAGGTAATAGTAAGGGGCATGCATTACAGTGCTTGTCCACTGGGTGACACTGCAGATCCATAGCAAAATCATTTCCTGATTTAACTCAATTCTATTACAATGAGTCATTCGACCTTATACTCATACTCTTGGAACGCTTTCCATCTTACATTGTTCTGGACAGGGTCATAGTCTAAAGCTACGATTATTCCTCTGGGCTCCTCTGCCAAGATTTGATCCACAGTGCCATCAGGGTTAATTCTCCGGACATCTACTAGATTAGCAACTAGTAGATAAGATGGAGGTCCTGAAGAAAAATATAAGAAAATACAGTGTTTCGTGGTCAGATGCACTGCAGCTTTCACCTTGTGTTTTTTGACTTTTGCATTGGAAACAGATGCAAAAAGGTAGACGGTGTGTGTGTCTTTGTGGGCACATGTAGCTCAGCTATCTGCTATGCCATTGTTTGACTCACCAGTTGCAATGCAGTGCTTGCCATCTTGGTGGAGCTGGTAGCCAGGCAGACAGCCACACTCCCAGCTTACAGGGGCGACAGGGTTGCAGAGCTGACTGCATCCTCCTCTATCTGCAGATGAACAGCCTGGAACCATGAAAAACAATGTGGGCACAGCTAAGCTTATGAATTTGTTAAAATTCAACGGACCTTTGCTTAGTTGCAGTATTTACTCTTAACACAAAATTATGTTGTGTCAACACTGGTTCTGGCATCAGATTTCACTGTAATCCAGTTTATCAATTGCAAAATAAATCGTATGCATAAAAAAGTTAATCATTTTAATTATTATATTCTAAACTGATGCAAGATAAACTGCCCACAATAAACTGAAAGTATTACAACAGTTACTACACTGTTGCACATTCATCTCTTTGATCCATCTATCCTCAGTTTGACCACATCAACTCAACTCTTATTCATGAAATATTTATACAGCCTTGGCTCCAAATCACAAAGTAGGCACTGTATCTGCTGCTTAGTTTTTTGGAAATGAGCAACCAATATGTTCCATTAAACTGTCATTCAGTCAGTTGATAGATTCATGCTATTGTTCCTTTTCTTTTACTACGATGCTATAGTTAAAATGTAAACGTAATGGGAAACTGAATCCAGTATGTGTATACTCTATATGTTAGCCATATACTATAAGGTTAGTGTTGTAAATGAGAATAATATGAACGCTACATTTTTTTAACTAAGTGTATTTATATAATTTTTTAATAAAAGGTAGATTTTAGTATTGGCACATGGGGCAAAGCGGTGTAATACTGGCCATACCAGTACATGTTTGTCCATCCTCCTGTAGTATAGATCCCTCAGGGCAAACACAGACAGCACCATTTCCTGTTGACAGGCACCCATTGCCGCACTTTGTCATATTCCTTTCACATGGTATGATTTCTGTAATAGAAAAAAGACAGTTCTATCAAAAATAAAACCAAAAAATCTTTGATTTTTAACAATAAAATAACAATTAAAAAATAAAAGAAAAAAAATCATATGGATTTGATTCATGTAGATTAACATATTTAGAAAGCATTAAAGATTACATGAACTTCAACCCAAACTGATGTGAGTTAATTAAATTTTTTACAGCCATTCATAGTGCCAATAAAGGCAACGTGATGCTCCATGTAAATAAAATAGACTTGAGTCTATTTTTGGGCCAGCAGACTGTGGATCAGCCAGATGGACAGCAAGCTTCTTAGCCCCTGTTCTGGTAAAATCCTTTGATGAAGTCAGCTCTAATCCTATCAAAATAGTGGAAAGTGTGATAAGAAAGTCAAACCCAAACACTGAGGGTGATGTAATGCTAGTTAAAAGGCACATGGGGTCTCCTGTACCAGAGATCCTGAGGTGAGTATGTACCAGTACTAAAAAGCAGTAGATAAATGTGACGTTTAAGTTTTCTATGTATTATATTATAAGACTCATGATTTACTCATTTACTCAAGTGTCTATCGTTTTATTTATGCTGCAGAATTATAAGAATAAAGTATGAATCGTGTAAAGATGTATGAGAGGACACAAGTGGCCATCATCATAAGTGAATCATAACACAAGTCATTTAAGTTTTATCTTACTGAGAACATTATCATTTACTGTATAATGTGATATTTTATTGCTGTTTTTTCTGCATTTATTTCATATATAGGTTTTGTACAGTAAACAATAGGATAGTTTATTCTTCTTATCATGGCTAAATTTATTTCAGATCTTTTTATAGTCTTCCATTAAACCTTTCAGTTAGGCCAGAAACGCTCCATGTCAACAGTGCATGTGGTAAAACTACTGCTTTTTCATTTTTTTGTATAAAACAATTAAAAATGGCACTTCAAGTAGGTAAATAACTACAGTTCTTCTGTCGTCTGTGCAACCAAGTAAACTCTGTTGTAATCTCCATTGTCTAACCTGCTGCTTGGCTCTATGTTTGTTTCATACTGGACCTTGGCAAAGGTTGTCAGCTAAGTAGCTTAGAAAGACAAAGCTGCTGACCAGATATGTTCCCTACTGCAAATGTCACCTCATCATCTAATCTCATTGTCTGTGAACTTTTCCTGTTGTCTTGAGCATATTGCTGTGAGAGTAGAAAAGAGATTATGATCTGACTATAAAAATATACTTTTTTTAAAAAGTTTTACTATATCTTGAAATTAAAAAAACAGAAACTATAAATGTTTGAAAAAATGTCAAAAATCATCAAATTTAAGTCAAAATTACATACAAGTAAAAATAAAATGTAATAAAATAAAATCCAAGTTTATTTAACTAAATAATTATTTCTTATACATGACCTTGACAAATGAACTTTTAGCTGAAAGCCAAAAATAATCGCGTTATCGTGATATCCTTTGTTCTACCTGATCGTCTCAGTACTCTTAAATGTTTAGAAGTTGGACAAAGTTTCAGTGTTTTGTTTTGACCCAAGTGACCTAACACACAATTGTCAGTTTCACATATATCTAGTCTGTCTTGAGGCCTGCGACCCTCAAGCCTTCTAGGGTCAAAGTAGTATCTGGTAGATAAATGCCACCTTTGACAGCAGCACAAAGAAGATCTGCAACCCAAGCTTTAGTCATGTTCAGATCTTGAATATACATTTTACTTGTTTTTTTTTCTATTTTCACTGTAAAACACATGACAAAGCTATATTGATATTATAAACATAGTTATACTTTACCTTGGCATGTTTTCCTGTCTGGTAAGAGGGCATATCCTTTAGGACAGGTACAGAAATAAGATCCAGGAATGTTCTCACAACCAAGCGAGCAGCCATGATTCCAGTGGGCACATTCATTTACATCTATGGTACACACAGACAAAGATGGTAATATTTTTTGCAAGTAGATGCTAATATTTATGTTTTCTGTGCTTTATATATAAGTCCTTTTAATTGTGGCTGTCCCCTGTAACAGTGATCCCTGCTAGTACTAGGTTTGACCCCTTTGGGCTTCAGACGTGCCTTAAGTATTCGTGGCACAGATTCAACAACATGCTTAAAACATTTCTCAGAGAATTTGGGCCATGCTATCATGATACCATCATTCAGTTGTTGCAGATCTGTTGGCTGCACATCCACGATGCCAGTCTCCCAATCCACCACATCCTAAAGGTGCTCTTCTAAATTGAGACTGGTTACTGTAGTGGGCTTTCAGCTGAACTGAATGGTAATGTTTATGAAACTGATTTGAGATGATTTGAGCTTTGTGACATGTTACATTATCTTGCTAGAAGCAGCCATCAGAAGTTGGGTACATTGTGGTCATACAGGAATAGAGATGGTCAATGGTGTTTGAACAATGAAGTTGGTACTAAGGACCAAAGAACACCAAGAAAATATCCCCAATGCTGTTACACCATCCACAGCCTTGAACACTGATAGAAGACAGGATGACTCTATGTTGGCTTTCATGTTATTTACCCCAAATTCTGACCCTACTAATGTCATCAGATCAGGAAGTCTTCTACTGTTCAGTGTCTAGTATCCTTCTTTTCCTATTCTTAGCTGATTAAAGTAGCTTCCAGTGTTATTCTGACTGAAGTAAAAATGTGTTTTGTAACTGCCTTCTTATTTTAATACCAACCTTTACAGTAAGTGCCTTCCATACTGAGAACAAAACCTTCACTGCACTGACAAACGCCTTGGTCTGCCAAACTGGAACAGACGTTAACACAGTTGCCACCTTGGTCATCACAACCTGTTGGAAGTGATTGCTTGATACATTATCTAGAATATAAACACAATTCATTTAACTAAGAAGAACTTTAAATGTATGATAATGTTGAGCTGTAACCTGGAAATGGTGATAGCGGGTCTGCTGTTGGCTGATTAAGTGGATGCACGATCTTGATATCAACTGGAGGTTTACCCATTTGTTTTATGTTAACAACACGTGGCTCTCCACCAGTGTACTTGTTTACTTGTTTTATAACCCGAGACTCAGAATTGGTGTAGTATATGTGCTCCAGAAAAACAGATATTCCAACTGAATGAGACCTGATAAAAAAGAAGATATAATGAGTGGCTTTCGATTGGCTTATTTGATCATTTACATCAACACTCTGATCTACATTTTCTTTATTAACAAAGTTAACAAATTGTATTTTTACTAAATACTCACTGAAGTGGAAGATTCATGGTGTGTAGGGCGTTCCCATTGTAATCACAAGAGGCAATGGCACTTTCTCCTTGTGGCCCAAACTGAACCCAGAACAGTCTTTTGTCTACTCGGTCAATCGACAGTGCTCTCAGTTGTTCAGTTATCTTAATTAGTGTAATTTTCATCTGTCCTGTGACATCAGACCTTTGGATACTTGGAGACATCCCCCCAGATAACCAAAACAGAAACCTGCAATATGCATGTTTTGGGGGAAAAAAAAGGTTTTGCAATGAGCCTTTCCAAAATATTTTTTTCTGAAGTTAGCTTTGCATCTGTTATGAAATATGGAAACTTAGTTGCTTCCAGTAAGGGCACTGCTTAGACATTTCCTCATATGTTAAGCCTGCCAAATCAGGAGACTCATAATTCTTTTGCCTCAAACTCATTTTTGGTAATGCTTAATAAACTGTAGCCCAATTGAATTAAAGCCTGAGAGAAGTGTACGATAATAAGTTATGTAAAAAGCAATTTAAATATGCTCTTGGCACTTTTTAATCATGAAAAATGTTTTTAAATGAAATTATTCAGTGTTGCTTATCCATCAGGCCAAACTGAAGGGAAGTAAATTCCTACTGCTGTCCTTGATCAGAGGTATATGAGAGTCAGTCAGTCAATTTTTATATCATTTGATCCTTCCATATAGTATCGGAAGGATCAAATGAAAAACAGCAAACAAAACAAAAAACTGCTGTCATTATGACATCTGCATAGATTACCTATTAGAGGGGTCAACGCTTATAGAATTGGGCTGGGTCAAGTGTCTTAAAAGAGTCCTCTGTTTCTTCCCATTTATATCGATTCTCTTTACTTCCCCCTTTTCTCTACTTGTCCAGTATACGCTGTTCCAAATCCAGTCCACTGCGAGGCCAGAGATGTGTTTGTCATATGAATACAGTTTCTGCAAAAGAAGCATTCATAATTAATCATTTTAAATCTGCGGCTCTGAAAGTTTCCAGAACAATGCAGGATAACATTAACATTACACAATTTAATTATGATAATTACAGTTTTTGAAAGATCTTTTAAAAGCCTGCAAATTAACTGCTGTACTAATTAGGTTATTAAAAATTCCTAAATCATTAGGATCCTAAGCTGCTGGTTAGCTTTGGGGGTATTAAGTCTTATTAGCGCTGTATTCCATACTTTGACATTTCACACTATTGGGGACCTTGGAAGTTTCTTTGTTAGAAGATAAAAAATGATTCAGAAAAGCACATATAAAGCAGATCAAGTTACTTCCATTATACTTAGAAAAATTAAGGAAAATAGGTCTGCTGTTGTTTATTTTACTGGTTTAAAGAATGTGTTTGTTGGGATTTTTAGAGTGACTTTTCTAAAGTGTGTGAAACGTTGGTCAGACTGTGAGCACATTATAAGTAGTTTTATGCAAATATTTGGTAGTTTTGTATCTTAACATTGTTATGGAATCTACTTGTAAATTAAGACAAAACACAAAAATAATTTAAATATCAAATTTTCTTGTGTTGTGATCCAAAGGATATATTAAGTAGTAGTACGTAAAATGTTTTAACACTTGCAAAATAACCTGTCATTTTATAATTCAGCAATTTGTAATAAAATGGTGCACACCCTTTTAGTCTAGCATGGAAATAAAAAGGCTTTCACTAATAAGTTACACACACAGGAAAACAATCAAACAGAGAAAAAGTCCACTTACACTGGGGCGCAGTTACATAATCACCTGTTTGTGTGCTCCTTTCACAGATGCTTTGTAGATGACCCCAGTGTGCCTGTCAACCCAGTAAACTCTCTGTTCTTTGAAATGAAAGTCAAGCAGGATAGAGCTTCCGACGCCAGGCACAAGCCTTCTGTGATTCTTGCCATTAAGGCCCATCCGATGAATAGCTTTACCATGGCCAAATATCAGGAAAGGCTGTGAAGCTTAGCAAATCATTACACACGTTATTAAAGTTTAAAATTTACAGTGAAGATCATTTGAACGCCTTACTTCTGTAAAAATAATATCTTAAGTAAACACAGTTGTATAATGACTCAACAATATTTAGATTTAGTGACTAATGATTCTGTGAGGTTTACAATAACAGACTAAAATGCCATTATATGAAATATAAAAATTATATAATTGCAAACATTTAGCATTTTTAATTAATAGGAAATTCACAAAAAAGTCACAAATCACGCCACATTTTAAATTTTTTATAATTTTCACAGTGAATGAGCATATTTACTTTCTTATCTTAACCAAATAAATCCACAGTATATATAGGTAACTATGGCAGCATTTGACGTTTCAATAGCTCCTGCCCCCCTCTTTGTGTCGCTGCTGTTGTCGTTCAATTTGGCACATTATTTGATTTAAAAAACCTATTCATCCCTGTAATGGGAAGTTCAAGGCAACCACAGCTGCCTCTGTGTAAAACCTCATCCCTTAGCAACAAATAGCTTTTGCTTTTTCCTTTGACTCTGACAATACTCTGCAATGAATGAAGGGGAAGGCAGTTAGTGTCCTCTAAAAGGTTTTTGATTCAGGTCACAACATCACTCTGGGATTCTGCTGGGAAGTTATGATCAACAATGATATTTCTACATATTCTGATTTTGTATATTGGATGATTGCTGTGCATTTGTTGTCAGATAAATGTAGTTGTTCTAGAACTAAACTTTCTTTTTTTACTCTTGGAGTGAGCAATGACATTGGCAAGGTAATGACACTGTCATATGCAACCATAGACGCCGCTCTTAACTCTGTGGAATGAAGAAAACAATGAGCAAAACCAGACAAACAACATAATGAAATGTCTGCCATTGCTAATGAGTTGCTAGGATGCATCCTGCTGAATCACTGATTGACAAGTTCACTGGAAGGTCAGTATGATTCTTGACTCAGCTTTGTCACTTGGACTTATTTGTGAACTCTAACACAAAATATACTACAATTCATCAATTCTTCATTGATTTACTATTTTGCATTGATGTAACATGTATTTAATGGCATTTCAGATGATAATTCAGTACACGTAGTTACAGACTAGTTACCTATAAAAACAAAGAAATGCAAGAATATGAAAAAAAGAATTGTTAACTCTGCAATAAACATCACTATACAGTAACTAAAATGATTGGGCTAAATAACAATATACACTATAACATGAAATTGTTGAAAGATCTTGTCACATATTTGATTTTAGCTGAGGTGCTAGTATTATATGGTAGCACTGGATTTGCAGTCCTGTTGAATCAATGATGACTAGTTATTTAATTATTAATTAATTAATTATATTAACTAAAAAAATGTTATAATAAAAATACTATTATATTATTGCTTGAAGGTCATGCCATACATTTTGTTTTACCACACAAAATAAATTAAAGTTACCATTTAAACGATTGCAGCCATATCACATACCTCTATTAGCATCCCCAAATACACGCTGAAAACAGTGATGATATTTAAGGAATATGTAGTGTAGTAGAACATAGTTTCTAGTTTCATGCACAGTGTTTGGGCAACAGATTTATGTAGCTCAGGTGAAAAGGTCCTGTTATGACTCTGCTTTGCACCTGTATTCCTAAAAATCTGTGCTGCCGGATCAGCGCATGATGTTCTGTAGCTGACTTCTGTTTGGTAGACAGGATAGTGATGAGATTTTTTGGATGAAAATCACGGTACTGCGCTTAATATTTTATGTCCTGCTGAGATGTGGTTTTTTGGTCATCACCATTTGTATTTTTGAAGTAACGTCTCTGTGGTACTCCACAAAAACTTGGGCTCAACCTGAGATACACCCACACAAACACAGTCTGGCTTAGTACAGTGCATTGTGTTGTCTGCCAAGTTCACTTTGCTGTACCGCCTACTGTAGCATGTTTAATGCAAGCAACATGTTTGGTTCTACTTGATTACATTTTTTTTAAACTAAGCATCATTCCAGTACTGAATAGCAGCTGTTGCATGAATGCTTTATATCCATGTGGAGTACAGAAGAACTTGTGTAACTGAAATTACAACCCAAGACACTAATTTCACTAATTTTTAGGACACAAAGTGTTATACAGTGAACAATCACACTTTTTAATATTAAATAAATATGTATTTGTAATATCTGTCTTTAAATCTAAGCTAGTTCATTTTCTATCATGATATGTATTTTAGAAATCTTTGTTTTGAAGTGAAAAGACCACACAGACAGCAGTACACTTCAACATTACTTCTTCCAGTACGGTCAGTTGGGACTGTTGGTTAGGAGAGGTTTCATACTCACCCGTACAGCTGCTGTTGCTCCCTGCTTGCAATAGGTGCTCATCCCAACATGTCGTACCGAGCAGCAAGGCTCCAGCGGTTTGCATCATAAAATAGATCAATATTACTGTTATCATTGCCTCGGGCATAATCCTGCACTTTGTCCCTGCTGGTCTTCTTCACTCTTTCTCAAGCATTCCCACTATCAGCACTGGCCCACAAGAATTCTCCAGGATTACGTACTGTAGGTTTGTGGACTCTTGGCATCCTTTGTCTAATGCTTTAAAGCTAGTAAGAGACTGGAGCTTTACATACCCGTGGATGTCACACTAAAGGGAATGCAAAACCCTACTGAGATAGAGAATAAGGGGGTAATGCTGTCAGTGCAGTGTTGAACCCAGAAAAAAAAATGTTTGGATCCTGCTCAGTCCCTACTTTGGGCCCCTGGGCTGCCAGTCTGTTTTGGAAGCAAAGATTGAAATTCCTGACACCCCCATGGTAAATTTTGCACATGCAAGTCCAGCAATGGTGCAAGATCTTCTAGAAGTTGCAGTTCAGTGCTCCAACAGAATGTGGGATATTCAAGAAATGAGGCAGGGACGAAAAAAGGTCCCACATGATAACAACTTATTAGCCTTCTCCCCACCCCTTTACATGTGTGCTTTGTGAATGTAGATAGATATCTGTTTAAGATGGAGGTAGGCAGAGACAAGGAGACAGATGTTGCATGGAAAGTTGTCAGACAGAATCTTACAATACTGAATTTGTCATTTATTAAGGAACTAAATGAACCTTGGGTATTTTTGAGTCATTCTTAAATGGCATACATACAGTACGAGTGTAATTTACACATGCCGCATACACAGTAGGTCCTCTGTTTTGTGTCCTGTGTGTGTGAATGAAGAGTCAGTGTGTTATACTGTCATCTCTCGAAGTTCTTCTGGCTCCCAGAAGGAATGAGCAGAATGAGTAATTTATAGAGAACGGTGGAAGAGAGCAGATTATCCTTAAATTGTTTGTCCTCCTCTTGCCCAGCATGACAATTAACAGAGGCCAGGAACTACAACCTCTATTCATACCCAGCATGACTAGGACATTGTCAGGAACAACGTCCTCACTAAAGAGCAGCAGTATGATTTATAATGCTGAGAAAGTTGCCTTGTCCCCAGACAAACACACTGAAGGGCACTGACCTTTTCCCACAATTTCACCCTGGGAGGTAAGAATAAAAGTCTAATGTTCATAATTACTCTTCAGGTGACAGTGTGTTGGATGACAGTGACACATAGCTATGAATCATCAAGTAGAAACAGTATCTGGGACACGGTGAGAGTGTGGCTATTATAGCTGTATTAAAAACTAACTCCTGCTTCTGTAAGATAAATGTTGCCAGTTCTGAAGACGAGAATAAACTGATTTTTTTATTCCCACAGGGAGATTCTTTTGTAAATTGTAAAACTAAAAACATTAAAAAACATACCATTTTAGTTTCAGTCATAATGCAATGAAAAAAGAATTGATTAAGTGTGATTAAGTAACTGCATGGACACAGTGAGGAAGCATCTCTTGTGACATTCAATAAAAGATTTATTCATTCTTAGTCTATGGCTAATCGGGTGGCCAGAACACTGCGTAGATGTTGGGAGATATTGTTTGTGATGGAAAGAAGATTTGCAACAGCCTCTTCTGAGTCACAGCATGTAGATGGCCTAACACCACCCTCAGTGAGCTGCCCTGAATAAGTTTATTACTGTCACATACTTTAAAGGAGTGGTGCTTCCACAGGAAATACAGTTGCCTCCTGAAGAGGGCTGCAGGTAGTTTGGCCTAGTCCTTTCCTATTTGTACTCCTGCACCATATTTAGCATTTTCCTCCTGATGGAAAGGGGAGTAGCAGATGTCCTGGATCTTATAAATATTCCTTCACCATAACACGGCCCTTTTTGGCACCCTTATTATTGGCTTATTTGTTTCCACGGTCTGATTTATTCCTGTTCACCTGAGCCATCAGGAAACCTTGTCAACAATTTTCAGTATTTTTGTGCATGTCACATTCAGTTGGTCTGTCTCAATGTTGTTGTTTTTTCAAGCACCTCAGGTAAATAGCACCTATAACGAAACTAAAGACGTCCCCGATGTCACGTCTTTATTGATCTCTTGATTCATCTTTTTGTTTTGTCTGTTTTTTCAGCTGTGTGCTCTCAGCCTTTTTGCCTTACTCTGACAGCTGTCATTAAAACCTTTGCCTGTTCTAGTCAACCATGTATTCATTTTGCTTGTGAAAAAAAAAACAAGCTATGTCAATGACAGAAGCACAGCTGACATCACAGATTATGCTGGTTACATCCACACCATAGTAGTGTTCCAGAAAATTCCAATTCCCTTGCTGCAATACATATTTATGTTGCCAGAAAAGAGAACTATAGTGTGTTACTACATGTTAACATCGCTGCTGCATCTGCTCGTGTTTTGTTTCTTGGTAATTCTGTGTCAGTTACACAGGATCAATCTGGTGGTGAAGTAGTTTGTGTATTGCATGCAAAAGCATGGCCTTCATAAGGGCAGCTCTATTACATACATAAAGAAAGAAATAAAAAGTAAAAATAAATATAAAATATAAAATATTAAAAAAAAACAAAAAAAAAAAACAAAACAAATGGGAGTGACTGGAAGTTTTACATCTGACAAAAAGTTATAAAAATACTGCAGTGAAACCTCTAGAAGTACATGATGTAGGGAGCTAAACAAAAGCTCAGATGCTTGTGTTTGCTTTCATACTAGCATAATCATGTTAGTAATAACATAACTGCAAAATAGGAACCAAAAACAACAATATGGCAATCCTCTTTCTTCTGGCCTTACTGTACAGTTAGATGTAATGTGTCCATTGTTCTTGGCGAGAAAATTCTTCCTTGCATTAGCCTAATGTAGCCTAATGAACACTTATTGCAACTGCTAATTTGGATTTCAACCTCCAAAGTTACTAAAAACTTTACAAAAGCAAGCATCTTCACTAAGAGCTGAAAACAAAACCCTCAAGGAGTAATTATCATAATGACAGTCTTTTGTAACACACTAAGTTTAGAAGATATATTGGGACTCAAGAACTGTGAGATATTACTTCTTTTTTTTTTTTTTGGTTTAAATCTGACAGAAAATGTAAATCTAGAGTTGGTTATTGGCTACAGTTACAATATTAGCCACATTTTATCAGCATATATTGCCCCTTTATCAAACCCTAGTCTAATACATTGTGAGACACTGTACTAGGAGAAGACACACTATCAAACATTGTGTCTATAAAGCAAATTACTGGCAGAACACTGGAGCCATGCTCCAAGACTCTTTAAATGATTCTAGAATTGAATCCTCTTTAAACAAATGGGAGCTTTGTGGTGTTTTCCCACTTGGGGCAGTAACTTCAACCCAAATGGGTATTTCAGCCTTTTCCTCGAGGTACTAATTCTCTTCCCTGCTCCTTCATGCTAGACTGCAAGCAACCCCAGTATGAGCTACAGTTCACTGTTTGATAAATCCATCAGGATCACATCCTCTCCAAAAAGCAAAGAGTTGATCCTGAGGCCACACACTAGATATCTTCCACTACTTGGCTGTGCCTAAAAATTCTGTCCATAAAAGTTATGAACCAAAGAACCAAATCTTCCGCAAAAAGCAAATAGGATATCGCGAGGCCGCCAAAGAGAAATGCATCCATAATTTGGCTACTCCTAGATATTCTGTAAAAGTTCATAAATGTTATGAAAAGAATCTGTGACAAAGTGTAGCCCTGGCAGATTCCAACTCCCACCAGGAACAGATTTGACTTGTACTGGAAAAGAAAAACCATACTCTCACTAAAATGGTACAGAAACTGTTGTAGTAGTCCACAACAATGCAACAAATAGCTCATACACCAAAAATACCCACCCCAGGACACCCCACCCACTCTGCACATAGTCATATCCCTTCTTTAAGTTCATAAAGCACATGTAGAGTGGTTGGGCAAACACCCATGCACTTTCACACATCTCTGAGAGGGTAAAGAGCTGATTCAGTTATCTATGGGCCAAAATAATTTTATTTCTCCCTTATCAGAAGTTACTAACAGGTGGACTCTCTTCTTCAGTGTGGCTGAGGAGTGTGGATGCCCTGAAGTTAGTGCTTATGCTATACATCAGTTTTAACAGTCCAGTGGTAAAACCTGCTTTTCCAGTGGTGAAGGCAAATCAATTGCCAGCTTACCTGATGTTGCCTTATCACCTGTGCCAGGTAAGGATGGAGTTGCAAAGGATTTAATCTCTGAATCATTGATTCAAGAAGACATCCTGAGTTTCTGAAGACATTCATGCAGCCGGTGCAGGATATTGTGTGTTCAGGTGCCACTCATTGTATGCCTCTACGTTTACCAGACCCCACAACACATATAATAATTTTTACACACCTACACAAAAAGCCTATTCATGAGTATAATATGCCTGGACATAGTGCTGACATTTGCAGTACATCTGCAGTAAACAGGCTATAATTCTGCAACCTCCTATTTCTGGTAACGTAGAAGTATCGTAGAAAAACAGGATTTAATCCAGTGACTGTTCAGATCAGAGTAAATGGCAGCTGTGACCTGTTGATTTTGTCAAAGAAATCTACCTCGGCCTGTTGATAATTGAATTATCACATTTAAAATGTCTTTCTAAACTTTTTAAAAATGTGCACTAAGCATACCATACAGACATATATTGTTACATATAGTAATTTAAAGCAAATGTATTAAAATCCATCAACAACTTTTCTTTTCTTTAACCAGTTTGTTAGGTTTTGGAAAATTGCTTTGAGATGCGTTCTTCATGTGAAAATTTTACACCTATCTACGCAGATCATATAGTGTAGTAATATGTCCAACTTATAATTCCACAGTTGTTCTGTTTATTAAAAACAAATGCACAGTGCATTTATAGACAATTAGATACATACATCATGTCATATAAAGTGGCAATATTAATGAGTCCGTTATGTACAAACACACTGACAGTACTTTTCTATAAAGGCAACGTTTGGCTTAATGTTTAAAGCCAACATGATCATGGAAATGTTATGGAAAAATCTGGGCTTTTCTCTGACACTATCACAATATTCATACCTGACACTTTGCAACTTTGGCATCAAAAAAGACATCAAAGATCATATACAGCTAATTACTTGTATGATACCATTTATAGCCATGTGTTGTGCTGTAGTGACATTTAATTTATTTTGTTATATAAGGCTTTAAAAATAAGGAAATCATAAATATATTGTCTGGGGAAGGTTCTTTAACTATGCTAAAGCCTTTCAAAATAAATTCATAACCAGAGCTGTTACAAAGGAGTGACAGACCACTTAAAAAAATCCTGAATTTAAATAGTAATGGCAAAAAAAATGTTTGTTTGGCACATATCCTGCCCCCAAATAATCTACTTTACAAGAGCCGAACCACTTAAAATCAAGTCAGTCCATGCAACTGTACAATTGAGATTCAGGAAAGTTCACTTGAAGGTTTATCTTTGAGAAAAACAATGTAGTTTTAGGGCAGTTACCAAACTTTTAAATTGTTAAAATTATACATGCAATGATTCATGCAATTTTTTTTCTTTCCCATTAGTTTAACTAGTTTAACTAGTTTAACTTGGGAGCTGGTCTTGTTAGCACAAAATAACTGCAATGGAAAGTTACCTGACTACCAAGTAGTAAGACTTTTCTTATGGTGGTGGTTTAATTCTCTGATCCAGAGCAGATGTAATTACATGAATATATATTTATGAACAATTATATAGCTGATAATTTTTATCAATGTCACAAAAGGCGTGTAAAGAGTATCTCATATAATGTGGTACTACCATGGTGCGTGAACATTTACCATGGCTTCCTGCTTTAGCAGAGATATTCAGACCGAGAACTGTCACTTTTATAGGTCATTTGGGAGTCTATGCTTGATCTGGAACACAGGAGCATTCGCTCTGATTCATTAGTTGGTCTCCTTGCCCAAAGCTCAGTTGGGTGAGAGTTCAGATTTCTTTGTTTCATTGATATTGTCTCAAACTTGACATAGCTTTCTTTTTCAAGGTCCTCTTCATTCAATCCGGTGTTGCGTCCCTTGCAATAAAGAGCGAGAATCTTGTAGAGCAGCAGGATAATAAGAGGTAAAACCAAAGCACAGGCAATGCCACTTATGATGATGAAAAGTTGGTTTTGCCCACCATCCTCGACATTGTCCAGTGTGTAAAAATCAATACAGGGATCTTTTCCAGCAGCAGCACCTTTTGCTACAAGGCAAACTGAATACCTCATCCCAGACGACAGTCCATCTAGGAGTACTTTTCCACTGCCAGCATTAGTCTCCACTGTCCTTTTAGTGTCATCCTCACCATAGGGTGAATATACCACTGTAAGTGGAGCATCATTTGGTAACCCATCTGCAGTCCAGAGCAACACTGCACTGTCAGCTGTTTCCTCAACAATCTTTAGGTCCCTAATAGACTTTGATGTGTCGCTTTTCTTGCTTTTTTCATCGGCTGCAAGCTTTGTCACGTTGCTTCCTTGCTCATTTTTTGCTTGTTTAACTTTAGATTTTTGTAAACCATTGCTAGGGGTAGGCTTTAACTTTCTATAAAAAGCAATTGTTGATGCTCTTGGGAGAACCGTCGACATAAATGAGTCAGGAATGAATGTTGGTGGAACTATTGTTGTGCCCACACTGCTTGGCCCAGTGTCAATGCCAGGTCTTTGTGGGGGGACAGTAGTGCCAATGGTACCAGCAACAGTGAGAGAAATGGTGGCTTCCACAATGCCGGCGACATTCTTAGCTTTGCAGCTGTAGTTACCAGCATCCTTGTACAGTATTCCATGCAAGCTCATGATGGACCATCTGATGCCATCTCCAGGTGACTCCTGGACTGTAGAGTGGAACAAAAGCAGAAATAGCTAGATGTCATATATCACTATGAAGCTTTGAATGAGGCTCAAGGCAGCTAAAATGCCCAAACCGTAAAAACAGGATAAATTATGATTTCCTAGAGCTTTAATATTTACCTGTGTTACTGACTGGTGAGCCATCAGATTTAGCCCAGTAAAGTGTTGGTGTTGGAAAGCCTGAAGCATCACATCGTAGGAGAACATTGCTGCCCAAAGGAGATGTGATCTTGGTTGCAGATGTCATCACTGATGGTTTTACGCAGTTTTCAAGTTCAGCATGCTGAAAAAGAACACCTGAAAGATTTTCTGGTCCAGCACAGGTCAAAAATAGATCCATCAAAATTACTGGTGTCTCAGCCATTTTGGAAATCTCAATCATCTTGGAGATTTTACAGTCACAGAACCATGGATTATCCTGGAGGCCTTAAGAAGAAAAGAAAAAAGGATACATATGATTTTGTCAGTTTCAACATTAAGAAAAGTGGAGATGGTATTCTAGCAGTGAAAGGGCAAAAGATAATAAAGTCACATTTATGAGAAGTCTTTAGAAGTCCACATTGAGCTCTAGCAATACTTTTCAAAGAGCTGCAGCGGGTATGGTGTTATAAAGAAAACTACAAATTACACTGATGCTATTCATCAGCGTACAATGCGTTTGTATTTTTAGTTCTCTTTTTGGCTTTAAAGTCTTAATTTAGGCATAATAATTGAACTGTGGAAGGAAGCCTTTCATAAGCGAGTAATGAAGTTTACTTTACAGCTCACTGTAAACACCTGGTGCACACAATAGGTGAGCACATGTACCAATGGATACTAAAGCCCATTAAGCAGATTAGTTTGTCTTAACAGTGGCAAAGTACCTAAGCTGTGCTTGCCCTTCCTCCAGTTTGTGGTAGCGTACTTTTTCCATTAGCTTGGTGTGTTAGCACAAATATCGAGCAATCACTAAAAACATAGTTGTAATCCATCTTAAGAGAACTACAGACTTTTGTGTAAATTGCACATTTATTGCATGTTGAAAATAAAGTTGTTGATAACAATTCATCATTAATGACATTCTGAAAGTCTGTGTGTAGTTGGCATTTAATTCAAAATAATAAAGTTTAGCATAGCTCCTATTTAATATCAACAGAAAGTACTTTTATGATACACTAAAGAAGTTCTCCTCCTGTGCATGGCCCATTTTTTTCCTGTCACTTAATCCTGTATTTCCTTCAGGTACACAGGGGCTCTTCTGGCATGGATAAACTTTCTGGCCCTAACCTCAGACTGTCAGTGCTCCGAAGGTACAAGAGACATTCATTCACTTGCATACAAAAGAAGAAAAGACTAAATAAAAAATAAACAGCGTGTGATTTTGCACAATTATTAGCACTGCCACATATCTGATGGCTCAGTTGAATTTGTGTTTACGTACTTTCATAGTGTTACGTTGTTAGTTTCATGTCTTTTGATATTTGGCATTTGTGTGCAGTCATACCAGGTTGGACTGTCTGTTTTCCAATTTCATGTGGGGCTCTTTTTTTCTGTCAGTAGCCAGTTTTTCTAGTGTAAGTAAATTGATCCAACATTTATTTCAAATAACATACATTAAAACGGTCTGAAATTATTTATGTTATTCCAATATTTCTAAACTTTTTGTTGAATATAAACCTGAAACCTGAAGTTTAAAACTTCAGTTAAGCCTTGTGTGCACTGTCTGAACTTGTGAATGTGAATCTTCAGGTTAAAGCTCTGACACGGGTGGTTTCTAGAAGACAAACGGTTCAGACTTAACCGCAGTTAAAACAAGGCCACCGGAGTGGGGCTTATTAATCTGAACTCTGGGCTTTGACCCAGACAACACAGGTCTAAACTTGTTCCTGACAAGTAAACTACAGCACCGCTAAAGGCAGGGAAACAGCCCATAAACACATTAAGGGGTTTGGCTTTAGTCTATCTTTAACAACTTGATAGCCATCACAGATTATACTACAAGTAGCTTTTTTTCCATAGAGTGATCAAATGAATTCAACTTTCTTACTTAGTTTTTCTTTCTTTCTTTTCTTTTCTCTCTTTGATTCTTTCTACACACATGCACTTGTATTGTGTTAATTATTTTGCAGTTAATCAGGCAATAATGTACATTTAATGTAAGCTCTGCCACTGCTTAGATTAAGCTCATTTGACTTTTTCCTGGCAGACACTACTGCTCAGTGAGAACAAATCTGGCTAGATTAACAGGTGATAGAAAGAAGTTCCTGGAGTAATTACAAATAACCCGAAAAGTGTCCTACAAACCAAGTCAGACAGAGCATTTTATTCTTACCTAATACTACTTTCTGGGAGGCATTAGAAGATACAGGTAGACCATTAAATGGTGGCCATATGTCCATGAGATCAGAGGGCAGGGTGGTTAATTTGTTGCTGGATAGATCCAAGTAGGTAATGTTGCGGAGGTAAGGAATTGCCTCGGTGGGAACATTATTAATTCTGTTGTTGTGAAGATCCAGTGTCTTCAGCATTGGCATCTCTTTGAGAGATTCCCATGGAAACATTGAGATCATATTTCCATCCAGTCTCAGCTCGTGGAGCACTTTTAGGTTGTAGAAACTTCCAGTATCCACTGAGGTTATGGAATTATAGGTAATCCAGAGGTATCGTAGATCCACCAAGTAGTAAAAAGCTTCTGTTGGGACTCGCCGTACTGCAGTTTTTTCAATACGAAGTTTGACTGTGTCCACGGGGACATTGACGGGGATGTCAGACATGTCTGGGTCATTGCACAGTACAGATCTGAAAATCAAAGACAGAAATTTATCTCATGTGAGATTTATCTAATCTCTATGATCTCCTCCTATTAACAGCTAATGCCTGTTTTAAGAAGAGTAATACAGATACAGATGTTTTAAGGAAACACTGATCTTTCAAATAGGTGTAACATTGGTATACATCCCTTGATTCGTTCATACATACACCAGTTCTAACAATCTACACTATATCACAATGTATGATGCTTTAATTGACATAATTGTAGTTACCAAGGAGACTTGGTAAACTTGGTGGAAATCTTGCAATCAATTGTAGTCATGGATATAAGGACAGGTGACATATTCAAGGAAAAACCATAACTCTTGGTCTGTACAGTGAGAGGATCTTTTGGCTGTGTTATCCTGTACTAGCCTCCCTTAGAAGGAGTTGTTATGACAAATGAATACATAGCTGTTTCTTATTATAGCCTTCTTTTAGCAGTCATTCTATGATTTGTCCTGTGAGCTTGACTTCCTCACATGCATCAGTCAATGAATTGATGGGAATTGTGCAGTGCATGGCCTTTCTAGTCATCAATTCTTGACCTAATTAAACAAAGCACCAAACTATATCTGAGGCAATATATTTTAGAGGAATGGTGTTCCATAACTTCAGTGGAGTTTGAGAGACTTGTAAAATCAGTAGTAAGGTGCATTTCAATAGTTTGGGAAGCATGAGGTTGGCTAATATCTGATTTTTGTCATCTATCCGTATATACAAAGTGATTCTTCCACAATTAACTTTTTTTTATCTACTATTGGTATAGTACTAATAGGACTAATTATGCTGGGGGTCATTAGGTCTTTCTCAGGTAGCCCTATAAATAGTTCGGTGCTATGCCAGGTAACATACATTATGTTATTACGGATCAATACGGCCTGCACATTTTGCACTGTGAAGAGTTAATTAAATTAAATGCTTGAGAAACAGTTGCTTTTCTTAGCGCATAGTAAATATAAGACTTTATCTTTTTTGGTTGCTGGTTATCCAGTTAGGATTTTTTGGGGGTGGTTTTTACATATACCATAAGTACGCATGTAAATGATCCCCATGAACATATAACTTTCTGCTATACATTTACTTATTTAGAATAAGAGCACTGAAGGTGGCATATAGTTAAGTTAAGTTCTTACAAGTAAAAAGTACTATCCTTTCACAAGATGACCTAATTAGGGACACTCGCAGGCTACGTAAACTCTCCATAAATTGAAAAATTGTCCTTCATTTTTAGATTTTCAAAATGTGCCACGTACAGTTTATGTATCCACAAAGTATTATTTACCTGGTTCCTGTTCCATCGGTGCGTCCATGAAAAACACAGGTACACTGGGATGGACAGAACGGATGAGCCATAGTGAGGCAGCATAGGAATGCATGCAGGCACAGAAGTCGTCGCATGATGTCACTGAATGCACCCAAAATGCTCACATCGAGGGGATCTCAGGAAAAAAGACATTCGGATGCCTTGAGAGACTAAAGGATTATTCTTCCCACTCCAAAAAAACAAATAGAAACAAATTAAAAGAGCTTTAAAAGTACATAAGAGGCAGCGGTAGGCTGAGGATCTAATACAGGTGACCTGTCAGATTGACCGGGGGGATGGGAAGGAGGGGTGGGATTAGTGAAGGATTTCTTAGGCTTGACAGGGTCACGGAAGCTAACCAATGTGGCACGCTAGCCAGTTCTGGAAAGATGTTCACCTTATAAGGCAGTTTGATTTGTCCCTTTGTTGTCAGTCTGTGTGTAAGATAACACTGTGGATATGTTCATGAAATCTGATGCAAACTCCTTTAACTGAAGAGATTCCTCAAATACTAATATATCATTTAGCTGGAGGCCATATTTTAGACTGAGGGAATTCTGTCTGGCACCAGGGTGTAAAATGTAGTCTTGGATATGATTTATTGCCTCACTGGGAGGATCAGTAGCTTTAGGTAGTGGCCAAATTCAACCTGTCTGCTGGAGATATGTTTGAAGTAATGCAAGCTTTCATATTTTCAGACAGTATTTGCTAGTGGTCTGTTAATCAAGGGTTGCTTTTAATGTTTTTGTATGTCTTGCTAAGACATACATTTTCTGGTAGTCATTATGCTGATATAATCCTATGCAAAGGGCTTGAGCGGTGGCTTGAGACACCTCTCATCTCTTTACATTTTGCCAGGTAAACCTGAAATAGGTACAGTGATTTATTAAACATACATGGAAATATAGTTGAAAAAACTGTGTGTACAATTCTAACTAGCTTCAAAGTCAATACTTGGTATGACCACCTTTATTCTTAACACAGCCAGAACTCTTTTAGGCAAGCTTTCTTGTCATTTCTTTAAGTAGTGTCCAGGTGTCTTGAAGGACACCCAAAGCTCAACTTTGGATGTTGGCTGCCTTTTGTTCTATTCTTTGTCAAGATGATCCCACGCCGCTTCAGTAATGCTGAGGTGCACACTCATCTAGTGACTGATGGTGTGCCTTTGTGTGTGCTTTTTCTGTCCAAGTACACTTTTACTCCATTGGCAGTGGGTTTGGAATCACTATCATGGTGAAAAATGAAACCTTTGTCAGTCAGGTGTTTTCCAGGTGGTATTGCATGACGGATCAAAATCTCACAGTACTTTCTGTTTATTCTGCTGTACCTCTCTCCTGACCTCCTCCATACATTTCGAGCATGATTCCAACCAATTTCAGATTTGGGTTCATCACTCAAGGAGACCTTTTACCCACTGATATTCTGTACAATTCTTGTGTAATTTGGCATACATCCGCCTTTTCTCCCTGTTTTTTTCCCCTTAAGAATGGCTTCTAGGTAGCCACCCTTCCACTGAAACCATTTCTCATTAGGCTTCAGTGAACAGTAGATGGATCAACTGAAGATGTGCCAGATGAATCTCTCAGGTCGTGTGTCAAGTCTTTGCTGGATTGTTTCCAATTTCTGAAGGACATGATTTTCGTATTCTGTTCATTATGCTGTAGGTGTGCCACTTTTTCTTTTGTCCTACATTTTTCTGGTTTTATCACATTCCTTTAAGGACTCTCTGCCCCACATGCCAAGGTATGATACGTTTTTGATTAACAGATTTGGGATAATAGCTCTTTAGGAATCACCTTGTCAGTGCAAAAATACAATTTTATTTTTGTAGATTAACCTAAAGAAATAGAACAAATTATGTTTCTGCTAGTAACCAAGTGTTTAAAGATTCAATTTAAAATTAGTTCTTTCCTACATTGTCTATTATGTGTAAACAAAACACCAGTACGTCCTCTGAGTTAGGTGTCTTTTTTATGCTAGTATGATTCCATGGTCAGTGTTGAGTAGCTTAACAATCTGTTTAGGTTGTTATTCATTTTTTATTTGAAGTGATTAAGAATAAAGCATGACATCTAGTGGTATAATGTTATTGCTGAGTTGATTTTCTTCTTACCTTTATTAGTGTTCTTTACTCTTTGATCATTTTAGTTAATCTGTCTATAAATGAATCCTCTTGGCTGTACTTACAGATTCACTGTAAAGCTAAGAGTTTATATTTTTGTCTCATATTGTAACTCTTTAAAATCCTGTGCTACTACCTGTATAGTTGGTTCATATCAAAACAAACTGGACACAAGAAACCAATGGTATTTATTAACAAGTACACAAGTGAATTTTATTTATGCAAGCAAATTTGATCATACAGGTCAAATAAGCCACTTCAAGCTGTTGGCACATGAATATACAAAACAGATTAGATTTAAAGCCTGCTACTAAGCATCTGTAGTGAAAGTACAAAAGACTAATACGAGGAGAAAGCTGAAAGCGTTTTTTCAGATCATTACAGAGTATGCAATGTTGGTACAAGTATTAGCTTTAAGACATGGTTTAAACCTCATCACAAACTAAATAGACACAACTCAAAGACTACAGTCGCTAATATTAGGAGCATAACGCAGTAAGCGTGGGAGGTTTAGTACTGCACATATAAACAAAAGGTTTATCCAGCAAGACAGTCAATAGTGTAAAAATAAAGAGGTGAAATAAAGTAACTTATGAGTCAAAAAGACTATATTGATGCATGTCCATGCCACGAGAAACATCTAAATTCACAGTCTTTACTAACAGTACAGTTATCCAACTTTGAGTTGAACATCAATGCGCTTACATCTAGAGAGAGCACAGAAATGGTCAAAGAAGTGCATGAAACTAGCTTTGAGAAATACTGACAGAAAGAAAAAAATCGCCAGGCAATGAACTGACAGGCCACCTCTGTATGTGGATTTATAGGCAAGTTACAGTTACTGTAATGAACAAAATTACGGTGACGCACACTTTTCTCACATCTGAAAATTCCACCAAGGAGTGCCATTACACAGACAACTTCTTTTCAGGTTGGGGCTGATAGATGCAGGTAGGACTGATTTCTTCTTACTGTCACAAGAGATGTCTTTAAATGTCAGTGCTTAACATATAGGTATACTTATCAGTATATGTATCAGTATATACAGTGCAGAGTACTGCAAAGCAGGAGATTAGTATTTATAAAGTTCAACTTTAGAAATTAAAAAAGAGAATATGAAAGCATGTTTTTGCATGTGCATTTGTGCGAGTCCGAAAATATATCTAAATGGCAAATATATCATAAAATAACCCACAATTTATCTTCAATTCACTAATCCTATCTATCAAAGTCAGTATTTCCTGTTTAACAGGCTTGGCACATCTAGCAAATATTATTTTACTCTGATTTGGTATTTATGCGTTGTCTTGCTATTTTTTTTAAAATTATGTTTCACATAGAAAAACAGATTAAATTGCTTTCATGTGAAAGTGGTTTTAATCCCTGGGAATACTGGTATGGCAAAGGCTTACAATGCTTCATAGTTGTATTGTGAAATTTAAAATATTTTTAAAACTAACCATCCACTCACATACAGTACACAGTTCTTGAACATGAAATCTTCAGACACACGACATGAGAAATGTGCTTGAAAACCCTTTGAAGCCCCTGTTGACCCCCTCAGGAAATCATTATAAAATAAATTATCCATGAAAGCAAAATGACACTTGGTATAAAATAAAGTTTAAGAAAAGTAAAACAATTGTACACTATTAAAAAAAAACATAAATACTACTGCTACTTCTGACTCTAAAAACTACACAAAAACTACTGTCAGCACTAAATAACTCTTATTCAACTTGTTCAATAACACAACTGCCAAAATGATAACACCATCCATGAGAGAGGTAAAGGGGCTTTTTTTTTTTTTCATCTGAAATGCTGTTTGTGACTGGGGAGGTTTATGTGACGTTCCCCCCCCGAGACCACATTTGTCATATGACGCACCAGTGACATCAGCAGTGGCGAGGGCCCTAGGCGCCATCCGCCCCCCCTCGGGAGGGGATGGTAGAGAGAGACAGATAGAAAGCAAGAAGAGAGAGAGAGTGAGAGAGGCCGGAGTGGCAGGGCCAGGCCTCACGCTGGTTTTTATGTGTAGGCGTTGAGACGCTCCTTGGAGCGAGTGGAATGGATGTCGTGAAGCTCCTGCTCCTCCTTTGACTTGATGTCTTCATACTTCTGCATCCGGCAGGCGTCCTTCACGTAGGCCCAGTTGGCAGATAGCACCATCAAGTAGTGGATCTGTAAGAAAATTATCATTCCCATTTAGCAAATCACACACCAATGGGCTGTATTTCATAATCTAGGCATTATCATTATTGATTTCTTAAATGTATTCATTTTTAATACTGAATAGACTTTAAAAGCTGATCTGAACCCTTGGATTAAGGACAACAATCGTCCAGCAGGTGGCAGCATAATTCTAACTGTAGTGTTGGACTTGTGTTACCATGGCAGCAGTGGTTATAATGAATGTATTGTGGTTTAATGACTGAGACTGTTACACAGCTTTTCTTTTCACAGGGACTGACAGTTTTATATTTGCTCTGCAAATATGCAGTAGGACCATTTGACTGAGATTAAAATACAGAAGCTATACTACTACTACTACTACTAATAATTGTTATTATTATTGTTCATGTTGTTATTGCACGTGTTGTTTTTCTATTTCTTATGAACATTATTCATTAATTTATGTGATTTTTTTACTTCATTATTGAGGTGCACCAGTGCTTCTGTTGTTTTCCAGCTAAGTTTGGAGGGATTAATCACAGCAAAACAACTGCGATGTGAGTAAACTAGTTCAGCCCACAATTTGCATCATCATCTCGAGTAGCAAACACTTTCTGTTTCTCAGAAAATGGCTCCTTGCAAATTGCTGATTACTGAGTGATGTTTGCAACAATCTCAGAGCCTTTCTTCTCCCTGTTTCCATGACAACGGCATGACATGCCTGGCTCCTCCGAAAGAGGGAGGGAGACAAACTGTCTTTTTCACTGCGCCAAAATGCCTTCTCTCCTATCTACAGCTATTCTCTCACAGGTAAATATAACAGAAGCTACTGATCCTGCTACAGCATTTCTTCTCACCTGCCTTCATTTTCAAAAATTGTCTTACCACTGCACAGTGTTTGCTGCAACAGCAGCAAAGCTTAATCTGATCTTCATGAAAAAAATACTGCATTACTTAAAATAAATGAATAAATAAAACTTAAACCGGTTTCAGTTTGTTTTCATTTTCTTATCGGTGGCTTACCATGGCAATAACAGCAGCTCCTGCTCCAGCAAGGGCGCAGATGAACAGGTGGAATGTCATGTCCAGCTGGATCAAAAACAAACCGCAGGACATATTAATCCTCAGGGGTTAGCAGATATATTTGGCAATCAAAATCCATTGACTCTATTCTTTTAATAAAATCCATAAATTCACATTTGATATCTGTGACACATTTACCATCAGTATGTAAATGCTCAAGTTTCTCATCAGAAAAATTGCAATTTCAGTGTTAAAAAATACTTTTGTCAACTGTCTAACATGTGAGTTTGGGGTCATAGTCTGAGTTTTCTGTCAAACTTTGACTATTAAGTCAAATAATTTGAATGGCGTTCATACCTTGCAATGCTGTCAGTTCAGGCACGCTGTCATACTGTCAGTTTTTGATTTTCCTGCTCCGTAGTATAGGTGCACTTTATTCTTTTGCCTTTGTGGTGTAGAATGTGTGAATCTGACAAATCTGACAATATTATTGCTGTAATGAGGACTAACTGGGGTTTTTTTTGCAGTTGATGCAGGTTCTGTTAATTATTTTTCATTTAAAAGTAACATTTAGAAGAATACCTGCAAGGAATGCCACTGTTGGAAAGCTATTCACAGTGATGTCTTCACTATATTACGTAATGATTTGTCTTATGTTTGAAACCCATGTGTAATTCATTTTACAGCATGACAACATTAGACATTATTCAGTACTCAAAAGTTACCTTACCTCATTGGATTCACACATCCTGTAGAACTTCTCAGATCCAGTGCACATAGTTCTGGCCTCCGCAATTGGCACAATACCTGAAATTACATACATGTATCAGAGTATTATATTACATTTTTTTCTGTTCACATAGTCCCACAGGTGACATATACACTCACCTGTCACTTCATTAGTCGCACCTTGCTACTGTTGAATGGAGCCCATTTTAAGGCTGTTCATATAACGATATAAAAACGTCTATCGTTTCATTTTACACTATCGTTTGTTTTGTGGTGTCGCAAAATAAACTGTTTACGGCAATATTTTTTCATCGTTTTGATGGTCACTGTAGTGGCTATATTCATTTCTTAAAGTTCTCTCTTTCTCTTATATTGTATATAACCACACTACAGACGGACAAGCTACTGTTTTTATGCATTGTCGTTAGGCAACAATGACAGTAGCGTGTCCGCTTGTTTATTTTCCACATAAACCTTTCACAATAAAGCTCAAGATCCTGTTGAGACTTTTCAAAATAAACTGAATTACGTGAAAGAGTATGCATATTGTTTATGGATGAGAAGCAAAAAAAAGCTGCCAGGTGCTAAAAAATAAACCTTAGACTCAAACATTAGAACAGGCTTTTCCCCGCAGCACGCTGTGTAATAAATACTCACAAAGAAAACAGCGGCCGTTACAACTTATGTCTAAAAATGTATCGTTTCATGCATCGGTTAAAACACTTGACTCCAGGTACACGACGCCCAGCTGGAAACACTTCACACAAGTCGAGCTGCCCGAGATTCACAGAATTTACAGAAAATGTTACATTTTTGTGATTTATATCGTTATCGGACGATAGATGTCTTATATTGGGATATGAGATTTTGGTCATATCGCACAGCCCTAGCCCATTTTGCCTTCAGAACTGCTGTAATTTTTTCTAGTGCAGATTCAGCAAGGTACTGTAAATGTCCCTCAGTAATTTTGATCCATAGTTACATTAAAATAAATTATATTCCTAAAATGAAATTCCATTCTTAATTCATATGGGTTATTGTAATGCTGGCCTACCCTCCGCATCTATAACAGCTTAAAATCTTCTGGGGAGGCTTTCTACAAGGCTTAGGAGTGTGTTTATAGGAATTTTTGACCATCCTTCCAGAAGCGCATTTGTAAGGTCAACCACTGATGCTGGATGAGAAAGCCTGGCTCATAATCTCCGCTCTTATTCATCCCAAAGGTGTTCTGTCTGTAAGGTCAGGACTAGGGGACAGTCAACTTCTTCCACACCAAACTTGCCTATCCATGTCTTTATTGGCGTTCCTCAAAATGACACACAGTCATAAAGTAATGTTGGAACAGGCAGGTGCCATCCCAAAACTGTTCCCACAAAGTTGGGAGCACGAAATTGTCAAAAATTATATGGTATGCTGAAGCCCTAAGAGTTCTTTTCACTGGAACTAAGGAGCTGAGTCCAACTCCTGAAAAACAACCCTACACCATAACCCCCCCTCCAACAACTTTATACAGCACAATGCCATCATATAAGTACTGTTCTCTTGGCTACCACCCAGACTCGTCCAGCAGATTGCAAGATGGAAATTTGATTTGTCACTCCAGAGAACATGGCTCCACTCAGTGGAGTACAGTGGCAGTGTGCTTTACACCACTGCATACTGTGCTTTACATTGGGTTTGGCGATTTAAGGCTTGGATCCAGCTGCTCGCCCATAGAAATATATTCCAGGAGGCTCTCTACCCACTGTTTTTGCGTTAATCTGAAGTCCACATGAAGTTTGGAGGTCTGTAACGATTGGTTCTGCAGAAAATTGGTGAGCACTGTGCACTATGTGCGTCACAAGCCACTGCTCTGTGATTTTTCATGTGGCTGTGGCTAATTTGCTCTTGTTCCCAAACTCTTCCACTTTGTTGCACTACCACTAACAGTTGACTGTGGAATATTTAGTAGTGAGGAAATTTCCCGACTGGACTTGTTGCACAGGTGGCATCCTATCATGATACCAAACTGGAATTGACTGAGCTCCTGAGAGCACCCCATTCTTTCACAAATGTGAGGATGCAGAAATGCAAACATCAAGACTCATCAGACCACGCAATATTTTCCAAGCTTCTGTTGGCTATTTTTCTGAACTTATTGCACCCTCAGCTTCCTGTTTTTCACTGACAGGAGGAGCAGTCAGTGTGGTCTTCTGCTTCTGCAGCCTATCTGGTTCAAGGTTTGATGTGATGTGTGTTCAGAGTTGCTCTTCTGCATACCTTGGTTGTTACAAATGGTTATTTGAGTTACTGTTGCCTTCGTAGTAGCTTTAATCAGTCTGGCTATTTTCATCTCACCTCTGGCATCACCAAGGCATTTTCACTCAGAGAACTGCCTCTCACTGTATATTTCCACTTTTTTAAACCATTCTCTGTAAACCCTAGAAACAGCTGTGTGGAGAAATCCAAGTAGATAATCAGCCACAGGCGGTGGTTTAATGTGACCCAAGGCAAGATGTATCCGTGTTTTTATATTCTTTATGCCAAATTTTCACATCTAGTGTGAATTTTTATATGGTGTTTATCATTTCCATACAGTCTCATTGTGCTATACTTAAAAAAAGAATATAATTTTTATTATTTAGCCATATCCTAAAGTGATGATTAATCCATTTAAAAGAAAACTATATGGAGGCTACAGTACAGGTAGTTGTTCTAAAAAGTAAAAAAAAGTAGCAATTTAAATACAGCATAAATTTCTGTCACCGAGTTATTTCAAAAGGGGTGGAGGGGGGGACTGGAGAATATTCATGCTTACCATACTGGCGTGGGTCAAGGCATAGGGTGGCTCCCTCCAGGACAGTAGTATTTTGGCAAATATTCCAGATGTTGAAATATATGAAAACTGGAATGGAGGTAAATGCAGTCACTCCAAGCCAAGCCAGCATGAAGATGTATGTCAGCATGATGAACTGAAAGGGGAAACAGTACAGATGGATTACTGAAGTGGAACCGTATTTATTTGTAATATTAACACCTTCCAAAGCACTGTGGCTGGTGTAAAACTGATCATTTAGACGTTGACTCGTCTATGTTTAGATGTTGACGGCAAGGTCTTCTGAGATTAGTTTTTGTTGTAGTTAATATTTTTATATCCTCCAAGTTATTTTATAGGATTGCTGCATGCTCTTTTGTATGTTCTGGATGTGTGCTGATAATTTATTTTGTTCTCGTTTCAGCAGTATTACCATATTGAACACTGATCAGAAATAAACCTTATAATGTCCTTTGCTGGTTGAGTACTGTAAGTACTACATATGATATTAGCTTGTCAAGAAAAGTTAGTTAAAAGAACAAATCATTATCATTTTCCATTCTTCCTGTTAAATAAAAACAGCTTCAAGAGAAGCTAAAGAAAAGGTGATAAGATCAACTTTCCTCTGTGTAGACAGATTTCTTTAGCAGAGGAACTTGGGAAATCTAAGATTTTGATATATTGATTATGAGAAAGTACTATATATCAAACAGAAGAGATGAGCCGACATGTGAATGACCCCAGATTACATTAGGTTTGTATATCTCCCTTCAATCTCTTCTTTCCTTGGGGAAAAATGCAGTGCTATTTATACTTTCTTTTATAGGGGAAAATAAAGATAGTTGAGTTATAGTACTCGTAAAGGCTCTATTGTGGCTGACCCTTTTCAGCCTTTTCAAAATAGTGAAACCTCACCAAATACAGGGGTCAACTCTAAAAAAGAATCTATTACATATAGAGCTTGGGAGAGCACGAGTAGTGTCACATTGGCCACAAAAAAAAATGTCAGCTATTGAAATCTACTCAGCCTTCAAGGGAAAGTTCCTGGGAAATGACCTGACATTTACTAGGTGATTCCCGACAAGAGCAAAAGCTTATATAGAGTAATAGACATACATTTTATAGTTAGTATGAAGTAAAATAGTAGCCCTACCCAGGCACTGACACAACGTCCACATGTTGTGATCTTGAAGTCCCCGTACAGATCTTTAATGGCACCACTTGTGAAGAATCCCTCCACCATTAGCAGGATGCCATAGACGAAGAAAGCCGATGCAATGCCGTAAATCACATACTTAATAATGTCAATCCTGGAGAAAGAATACAGAACAACAGAAACGCAGTTTATAAAAATAAGAAGTTACCCTTTCTTTTTAAGATGTTAGCAAGAATATTCATACAAAAATACTCACACAGGAAAATTATATAGATAATTGCAGGTCATTACATTTGCCTGTTAAACAGAAGTAATCAACATATCTGTCTTAAATTGGCTACGCTTGTTGTGATTGTGCGGTGGATCTCTGGGATGTGTCAAAGCACATATAATTGTGTATTTTATACTGTGGAAGTATGCAAACTATGTTTTCTTGCTGATCAGCAGGGCTGTTTAGAATCTTTGTTACTTACATTGTAAAGACATCCAGTGAATCCACAGGGCTCCTCACAACCTCAAAGTAGTCCTGGAGGATGGTGACAGTGCCAGTCAGGGCTTCATGTCCACAGCCACAGAAGAGGGCCACACCAGCATACAGCAAGATGGTGGCTATAAGGGATGGGTATGGAATCCCACCCAGGCATTTGATGCAGCATTCAAGGCATCCTAAAGCGGAGAACGAGATTAGCCAACAAAGACTGTTAAAATTCTGAGAGAAAAAACACCAGACGTGGTAACAGAGTAAGTAACAGAGACATTTTTGCTGCATTTGCTGCATTTTAAATTATTTATCAATACATTAGCATTGAGCAAATGCATCTGCATGCAGTACAGTGTATTTCCATTTCCATTTAATATTTTCCAGCAATTAAACCAGCTGGGAGGCAGCTATGCATGTAACACTGCAAGCTAGTTTGACTGCAGTACTCCTTTCCCTTATGTTAAAAAAACAACAACAAAACCCTTTCAAACAACTGTGTTATTCGTTCTGTCAGCTCTATAGCCCTACGGATGATGCTGACATTTTATTCAGCAATACAAACTCAGCCTTAGTTTCACATAGTAACCATGACCTTTAACCCCATTCTACTTTCCTGTGCCAGGGGGTTCTTAAGGTGACAAATCACTGCTCAGGTTCATCTTCAATCTCCTGTGACACAGACTGCTCACAAAGGAGCCACGTCTGTAAATATTGTACCCAGGTTTGCCTTTATGAATTGCTTTGATTTATGAGTCTCCATCTCGTGTGTGTGTGTTTTGTGCTACTGAGTCAGTCATTTCCCAGTAACTACAACAGAGGTACAGAGGTATTTCCTGTGTAAGTGCGAAACAATTCCAGTATTGCAGTGTTTTGCTGTATATTATCCAGACAGATACATTTTTCACAAAGCCAGACTAGTCTGAAACAGCTAGACCTGTATTAAAATCGGAGAGCTGCTTCATAAGTATCCTAAATGATTAAAGTTGAAGTCAGTATACAAATGTGGTATATGTGCTTTTATGACCAGCACGGCGTTACTCTTGATCAGATGTAAGATGATCATGGCCCATGATTAAATTCATCTGCATTGGTTTTGCTGTGCTCATTCAGAAGAGATGCAGTGACTCTGTTGTCAGTTGCAAAGATGATAAGATTTCAGGATGTTTTCAGCTCCATTCTTTTAAAGGTTGTCTAGTCATCTTCACTTTTGTTTCAAAGCAGCAGTCAGCCCAATATTCCTCCTCCTCAACTCTCTTCGTGTGACTCTGATCCAGACATGAGTGGAATACCAAGTAGCTGGTCCGCCCGCTGGGCTGTGCTGAGCACTCAAACGCTTGGTGCAGTTACAACCTTCACCCAGGGTTTCCTAGATTATCTACCTCCTTACTGATGTTATCCACTGCTAGACTGTGGAATGTCTATTCAGCTTATGTGCTATATTTTAAACATGTTTCTGTCCATATCCGTGTTTGCTGAATGCTGCATCCTAAAACAATCCATGCAGCTTTTCACACTTCACACTACACAGTCCAAACAACTCTGCTGTGCCTGTTAATAAGCTTCTGATTTTAGTCTCTGTTTAAGTATTCTCAGCTCATACAGTGTATGCTTAGATCTAAGCTTTAAAGATGAGGTACACATATATATTGTCTTCCAAGCCTTTTGTTGTTTAGAGGAAAGATTATAGTATGCATTATATCTCAAACTGGTGATTCCCCCATTGAATAGAGGGACTGCAGTGCCATTTGTCTGCCTTTATCATCACTGCCTTAGTAATTCTCCAACATTCCCACTGATTCACCTAGGAAGAGACATCAAATTCAGGGAATACTTCACCTTTAGTGCCTCTTGGTAACTATCAGGTACTTACAGTGCCACGTGACATGCACTCCTAGGTGTTTTCACGCTAATTCACACCTTCTGTCATGTGACTCTGAGAACCTGCAGTAGATTTAAATGGCCTGGACTCCCTCTGGATCCAGATGCTGCTTAAATTCTGCCGTTTTAGTGCATTTCAGGAATACTTTGAGGGAAGCTCCCATAGTGGAGGTGTTGGTTTAGTCATTGTAATCAAAAATGAATTTATATAAATCACTTTGTATAGTCTCACTTTGAGTAGAGCTGTTTTTATTTGGAAACCTGCATCCTAATACAATAATGGAAAAACGGACAGTTTTAAAGAACTCAATTCAGTCCTGTGGAAAACTAAGTACACCCTATGAGTCACCAGTTTGTAGAATCAGTTTGTAATTCTTTTCTGCAGGGCTTTATCAGTTTGTGACATTGTTGTGGAGGAACATTGGAACAAAGTCCAAAGTTCATGTTGCAAAATTGCCTTAGTTCATTGAGGTTTGTGGGCATTTGTATATTCTCAGCACTCTTCCCACCACATAATTTCAATCAGTTGACTTTGACTCAGCTGATGCGACACTTTGATTCTTTTCACAAGTCCACGAGTTCAAGGTCACGATCAACTCAGTAACTGCAAGATCCACAGGAACTGTGTTTGACAGTTGTTTGTGCTGATGGTGCGATTGATTTTTGCCAAATGTGACGATAGTCAAACATCTCCACTTTGGTTTTGACTGTGCAAAGTACTTTCCAGAAGTCCTGAGGTTTGTTTAAATGCAACCCTTCCAATCACGCCACATTTAATTCCTATGGAAGCAGTAAGAGTGTGGTTAGTTTTGCATAAAACTATGCAAAGTTATGTGTAAGCATGTGTTTTTAACACGATTCCATTCTGCAGCTACAATATTTTGGATAGCAAATTTTTCTGTTATCATTATTTAAAGGTGTCAGCTTGTCTTTTTCTGGCAACTTATGCATGAAAAGGTCTCCAGATGCACCAGTACCAAGGTTCTGAGACCAACCAAATACATGTTAACACACAATCCTGATAACTTTGCAGTATAATGTCTGGAATGCCTTAGAAATCAAGGATCTGTTACATAAACTGGACTTTATCAGATTCACTCATTCATTTCCCAAGGTCTCGTGAATGTAGCTATTTTTGTTCTTTGCTTGAGTACCCTCTGTCTGTCTGTCACTACATCTTGCCCCAGATTCATTATGTTGAGTTGCCTTATCACTTCAGGAAACAGGCACTGACAGAATTTATTGATGTAGCTGTGATTACTGACAAGATGAGAGTGAGGCAGAGAGTTCAGAAACACTTACCCTCTTGGCCACAGTGCCCATTTATGAGCCAGAGTAAGAGTCAACTGTTGAGTCAAGTACTACAAACACATGGATTTGTATGTAGTACTGATGGGATACAAATTACTGCAATGTTCCCAGTTAATTTTTCATTTATTTCCAAACTATGTCGCTTGTATGGAAAAATAAGGTTTTTCAGCCATCAGAAATAGATAGAATAGATATAAAACATTTTCTCTTGCATTTTGAATCTTAAACACAGGAACGCAGCGGCCTTTGAGATATGCTGGTGCTGATTTTGTGCAGCCTGTATTTAACATGAAGAGAGACAAGCAGTAATATCAATGATTTAAGTGATGGCTTCAATCAAGGCTTATTTCCTTGCTTTTCTGCACACAGCATAAAGCAGCTGCAAATTTACACGGACTACTTTTCCACCAAGCAGTAAACAGAATTGGCTACTAGTATGTTTGTACATTGTAATGTAAATGTAACTACAGAGTACAACACAGATAATATTTGTCTATATGTGACTTGACTTAAAGAGTTTCCATGGAAACAGTTGAAGATGAAGTTAGAAGGCAGGATAAAAGCATTACTGAGTGGACGTAACAGACTAATGTTTTATTGATCGTCTGCTCTTAATTCTGTGGAAGGGAAGCTCATCACACCCAGTAAAGAGAGGTGTGTTAGAAAAGGACCAGATTCAGTGATAAAGTTGTAAATGTAGGTTAAAACGTAAAAACTAAGAAGGCTTCCATCTTTGTCTGAGAGAAAAAATGTATTCACGTGAGTAGAAACAGCTGAATTTACAACGTAATGTCTTCTTAGCCTAGCTGCCCTTTTTCACATTTACTATGTTCCTTCCTGTTTTTAAAACTGCAGTGATAAAAGATCACCAGCAATGGGTTTATGATCTCATATGTTATCTGTCTTCCTCACCCCATTAAAAAATACCAGTGCATGCTATCATTTGCTCTCTGTAAACCTTCATTGATCCTAAATGAATTTGAGACTCTGAGTGGGTGAAAAATGGCAAACGGACAATTCTAAGAGTTAGAGGATGCTTGATCAATAATTTAGAAGTGGCACAGTGTGGAGGCACACAAGTCTCCCACATTCATTTTTCATGCTTTCTGCTTAGCCCCACATCACCTGTGATAAAAATAAAAGATGGCCTGCTTTAGGGGTCATGGGTATTTGAATGGCTGTGTCGTATAGGAAACAATGACTGTTTGGTGCAACCAAGCAGATTTAAGATGGACTAGAATTGCAGTGACAAGGACCATCTGTGTACTTGAATGAATATATGTGATGTTTTTGTTTTGCCTTATTCTGAACTGGAGTACACCCCCAAATGTTTGAGGTAAGCTTAGTCTACAAAACATCTTTTACTCAGAATAACCTATTTTCCAATCAGTAAAAAGCATTTAAGGATTTTCTTGCCTCAGCATGTTGATTAAATACAAATTTCATCGGTGCAAATCTTAACTCTAGCAAAACCAGGATTAATGCTATTCAGTTTTGAACAAAGAGACAGATTTAGAAGATGGCACTGTTTTAAATATTTTATTTTCCTAGAACAAAGCCACATTTTTTTTCAAGGGAGGAAAGGGAGGGGGTGAAATTGAGGCCTGTGAGAGCCCAAACACCGTGGCCCAATCAACAGAAGGCGTCTCCCTAATACAAAGAGAAAGGATGACCCCCTCCCAGGGCCTCTCCCACCTCCCACTTCTCCTCCATCTGTCAGTGCCATAGCTGACAGGCAAAAGGGATACACTCATACACACATTCTCTCTGACCTAGTCAACTTTTGCATGAGGGATGAGATAATGTTGTCCATATCAGATCAGTGCAGGGTTAATTTATGGAGTAACGGGGTGGATGATGAATTGGATGAATTCTGCGAATTACAGTGTTATGATGTTTCTCAGACATTTCCACATTATGAAATTTGCTTAGTTCATCCATAGGTCAGTATTTGACGTGTAGTGGTCCTGTTAAACTGGAAAAATAATTTCTATTTAAGGCTAGATTACCTTTAAGACATTTTTTCGCTATTGACACAAATATTTCTTAACCAAAATAGTTCCATAGCTAGTGAAATATCAGACATAAAAGTAATATTGGGCAGATTCCAAATACTTGCTTTCAAAGATGATTTTTACTCAAATGTTTGTTTATGCGACCCTGAATTGGATGAGTGGAAGAAAATTAATGGATAGATGGATGGTTGCTTATGTTGGTTCATTCCTAATTAAAAAGGATTTCTTCCTTTTGAAGTCATATAGAGATATGAGGCTTTGCTTTTGATGCAGTTTTAGCATCTGAGAAAATAAATGGCATGCTGCATTAGAGTATTAAATTAACAAAATTCATTAAAGACGATGACAGAAAAAGGAAAGAAAATCTAATTCTGTGTCTGTGCATTCATTTCTAACACGAGAGATCCAATAAGAGAGATCAATTTTCCCACATACAGCTAGCATTTATTAGGGGTTTTGTGTGGGGACGGGGTGGTGGTGAGCCTGGTCAGACAGAGAGAGAAGAGAGAGCGAGATCTCAGTGGGGGGATGGTGTGCCTGTGTCAGCCTGAGTGTAATGGGCGTGCATGCGTCTCGTTGCTTTCCTTGTTCCTTTAATGCACCCCACCCCCCTTCCCCTGCAGTGAGCAGGTTTTTTTTCAGCTCCTGTGTGCCCCCATCTCCTCTGCGCATGTTTAATCAACCAGCATGGTTGCCATAACAACCACAGCGCAAAATCTGAGAATAGACCGGGTACTTGAGAGCCGTGACCCACTTACTGTATGTCAACAAATTCAGTGGGACAATAGTGAACGAGACACATTACACATAAAACCCCTTCAGGGCTAAAAGGTTGTTCCACACCAGGCCTGAAAGCTCAGCTACTGATTTCCTCTCTTCCTTTTTCACAGAGAGATGGAAGAGTCTAAACAGGACTGCGTGACTGTAGACGTGTCTTTTGTCTAAGCCAAGTTCACTCCAGGAACTAGGGGGCAAAAGTCAAAAACACAGCAAAAGAAACAAGGTTTTGGACTTTAGGTTTATGCATTTTAACCATGCAGGTATTTCCATTTCACAGGGTGGAATGAGTTTAATTTTCCTGATTGCCAACCTTATAAGCAGCCAAAACCAAAGAATGCAGGGATTTGAAGCACAGCTCCAAAACAATAGACCATAATGAGAGCATGTCTACAGAGTCCAACAACAGTGGAGTACTTCATACTGCATATTAGTACTTCAATTTTTACTCAATAACAGTTTCCCGACACACTTTACCCTGAATGACCGAAATTTTAAGTAACATTTAAATTACATAAGCTAACACAACTCACAAGACACAATCATGTTGAGTGACAACAATATCATATTATCATTTTAAGATATTATCATTACAGTGAGCTAGTGTTTATCATCAATCTCAATGCAAGTAATTTTCAACACCTCTTTCCCTATGCCTATATCTATACCATTGTGTCATTGCTCAAAACAATAAGAGACCCCACATAAGGTTTTTAGCTGCTCCAGAAATAATTACTAGAACAATTGGTGGAACTCTCTTGACCTGGGCTGGGGCAGGCTTCAAAACAATAAGGGGCAGTAGAGGAGGACATAGGAGCTCTTAGATAAGCTGCTACTTATACATGAAGTAATATATTCATGAATGTGCTGCAAGTGAATAATATCTTCTAAATAATTTATTTCTTATCATATTTGGTAAAAATAAACAAGAAAACCCAAACAAATGTGGTTTTATGTAGTGGAAAACCATTTGTCTGACCACAGCAACTATGTTCAAAGCAGCATCTCCTTGCCTTTAGCCTAATGCAGATTTGGCATTTATCAAGTCAACTGCAAATTCAAAGTGCATGAAACTCGGTGAACCTTTAAAACTACAACACAGTTTTTCCATTGTGTATTACAGTCACACGATGTTACTGACATGATTGTAGACGGACAAAAATGAGATGCTCAACATGCAACCACATGCTAATCAAACAGAAGGACAAACGCTACCTTGCAGAGTAGATTCTTGGCTCAGGAAATGCTAACAGGTGTGCCTTTCTCAGTTTTTCCATTCAGCAACAGTTAGTACATCAAGTGTAAATGACCTGCAGAATCATGTTTGGTTTATTTATCCACAGTATTACCCACCATATGGTCATTTCCAGAACTTTTAGCATATTTAGCCGTGTGTTCCTACTGGTCTAAACCTGCTTTTTCAACAGAAGGGCGCTGGACTGCTCCCTGCTGCTAATGGCCACTTTGGTACATAGAGTGCGCTCATACATTTGGCTAGCAGCTGAAGTGAACAGTGCCCACCTGGTGCATCTGACTCATAATCTGAGATTTGCAACCTCAGAAGAGGAAGACAGAAGGGCATTAGGATGCTGTGAGTGCACTCAGTGACACCTGCACCCCTTTGAGCTGGAAGTACCAATTTATCTACAGTCCGTTTGGTAGCTTGGATGATGTCTTCATCAGCAAAATGATAAAGAATTGTTCTTTAATATACATATGTAAACGATGATAAAATGCACATCACCAACTGTGGGGGCTCTGCTTCTACATCAGCGTTACGCAAAATGAGAAGCTTTTAAAATGTTGGTGTTTCTAGATGTCCAGTCTTACCAATTTCTGCACATTTATTGGGTAGAAGCTTGCTGTAGACAGAGGCCTGTCAAGTTATTATGTTTTCCTTAACATTGTAGACTGTATGTATTTAATCTTTTCTATGATTTATCCCACTTTTTTGCAATTAAGGTTAGATTGTGAGTTTTTGGTCAAAACTGATCAATGATTATTACAAACTATTACATATTTCTCCAGAAAAATGTGCATGAAATCAAAGTGACATGGGCGAAAACATGACCATCATCAGAGGAGTCATTGCAATTATCTTTTGTCTTCACAAACTATACAGGGGCTGTCAAATCAATAATTTAATAAACGAGACAATAATTTAGGTAACCAACATATGTAAATTGCGTTGCATAATACTTGGTCTCCAGAACCTCCATCTTGGCGCATGGTGATAAACGTGACTTGAAATACTTAAAATAGTGACACTATTGATTTTCCATTCAAAAGGAAAGTCTAAGCTATAACCTTTCAAACACAATACTAACTAACAGGACCAGGGTGTATTTTCTTGTGTTATTTTTTTTTTAATGGTTAAATAATAATAGCCTATGATTTACGAAAAAGGCTGTATGTTTCGACATCGAGCCACTCAGGATCCCAGGCAGTGATTGATGTCTTTTTATGCACAAATTTCTATAATTTCTGCTACACATGGTCTACAGAATAATTGTTCAGTTTTGTCATTGGAAGGTACAACATGGAAATTATTCCAACAACCAAACTGCCTGATGATATGCTGGAGAAGCTGCGCAATCTTAACTACTGTGGAAACCAGTCCAGTAGTTCTCAGTGTTGTCTAGAGCGGACTTATGATAGAAGGTGTCGGGCTAAAAACAAACATTAGCTGGTTAGCTGGTTGGTGTGTATTGGTCACTTTCCAAGAGCTTCAGCCTTTAGTTTACTGTATAAAACAACACACGGCTTATTTCCTCATATTCACGTGATGATTTTAGTTTTTTTTTCAAGTTCAAGGGGAGAAATCAAATGCTTGCTTGTGTTGACACATGGGCAGTGATTCATAAAAGCACCCTAGTGTGAGAAGCAGGTTGCATATGTCAAAGCAGAGCCTCTGCTGTAACAGGTTATTAACAGTCAATTTGGTTTTAATAAGCTTTTGTTCAAGAAAAATGAGCTTGCAGAGCTTGCTTTTTATGAGTACATGCTAAATAATTACATTAATATTCTGCCCAAATTAATGGATCTGACAGATGGCTTTATTATCGAACTGTCATCCAAAAATTGCCCATAGGGACGCCACTAAAGGTTGTTTGATCAAAATCTATAGGTTTTCTAGAACTTCTCCTACTATGCTGCTTAGTCAAGCAGTTTGATTAAGCTCACTATATTCTCCCAAGCTTCTCATTTTCTTTTTCACTCTGTGCTGTAATCATTTCTGACTCTACATATGTGCCTCTTCTTGTCTCTCTTCCTCCCACATTCTTAGACACAGCAAACTATTCCTGTGCTTCTGAAATGTCATCAACAGGAGTGGGTGAAGAGGGAGTAGATAATGACTTTGCCAGCGCCATGGCAACTGTTTCAGTTCGTGTGTGTGCCTGTAAGTAGTGCTAAGTTGCAGGGAAGAGCGACAGGAGGCAACACAAACATATGCCTGACACAATAAATCTGAGAGAGAAGGAGGCAAGGGAGGTGAAATAAAAAAGTGTTTTCTACATGAGAACAGCATCCTCTTTACCTTTGGTATTGTGTCATTCTTTAACAAAAAACATCTTTTTCCAATCCACTGATGAGAAAATACACTTGCTTTATACTGTTGCAACCATATACTGAATCATTCATGCAGAGAAACAAGATGCGGAGGTGTGAAGTATAAATAGCAATTCAGCTCTGCACAAAGCATACACTGCCCCTCCTAAGTGAATGAAAAAAAGAACCCCTAAAAACTCCTCCTGCAACAAATGCACAGTGAATATTGCAAAGCACTGCTGCATCATACAGCACCTCGGTTTTTCCGACACAAAGGACAGAACCTGAAAGCTGCTGGTTTAAAGACTAGTAATAATGGTAGTTCAGTTTGGTTCCATGCTCTTCGTGTTTCTCTCTGTCATCACGACAAGCATGAAAGCCACATCAAGCAAACAAAGGCAGTCCAGCCCTTGCTGTAGCAGTTCACACCCCTGTGACTACCCAGACAGCACATACAGACGTGCACTTTTCAGTGGAGTGCTGATACTCAGTGGACAAAAGAATCCCCCCAAACAGATGCTCTTTTATTCAAAGAGGGTATGGCTTACATTTGTGCAGTTGTCTCTGCAAAGACACTACTGACACTGACAAAAGCAAACATACATAAATGAATTCATCAGAACATGCAAAGATTTACTTTCTTACCTTTCTGGGTCTGCCCCTCATCCATGTCTTCTTCCATTTTGCTTTTTCTTCTTTTTTAAGTAGCTGTCGATTAGTAAATAAATGTCCTGTGTAGGTTTAAAATCGTATTTATTTAAGGAGTAATCCACACATCAGTTCCCCTTTCTTTCTCTATACTCACTTTCTCTCTCTCTTTCTCTCTCTCTCTCTCTGAACACTTAGATTGGCTGTCAGGTGTGGTTTCTGTCAAGTGACTGGGCGATGCAAAGGATCACTTAGCCTTTGTGGTACTGTCCATTGCAAACCGCTGTGGCAAGTGCAGAACGCCTCCTTGGTCCCTGGTGGAGGAGGAGGAGGAGGAGAGGAGTAGCAGGGCTGGCTTGAGCTGAGGGTGGTCTCTGTGGTTTGAAGGAAAGCGCATGTGTGACAAAGAGCCATGCATTTGAAAAAGGGAGGTGTGTGGAAAATGTTGGATTAAAACACTAAAAGCAGCAACGGTGGTAGAACCTAAGCCAGAATCAAGATCTTTTCACTGTGTTGTCTAGACAGTTGTGTTCATGAGTGTTGGTGACTATTGCTTGTCTCACCCTCCCTAAACAACACCCCCTCTCAGACAGAATGGTTAAGCCCATCAACCCCCCTTCCCTTGCGAGGCTGCGGCTGCTCTATATTAGCACAACCTCTCATTAAATAAGTGAGGGGGTACATCTGATTTCGAAATGGGATTCTCCTAATCTTATTAGTCTTACAGATTAAATTGTACAATCACCAAGGCGTTGTCATTGGATTCTTGAATTCTAAATGACACTATATGTCTAGAGCTGCAGACAAACAGCTCACACACTGATGAAAACTGCTAAATAATTATGCAAATACATACCTAGATCATGAACAGGACACAAGGTAATTGGAATTGGAAATTGGTATTTTAAACTGCTGTTGAGTGAAATATGCTGTATAAATAAAACCTGACTTGACAGAGTATGGACAGATGGGTGAATGGATGGATGATCAGACAGGTGGATTAGATGAAACTTTAATGATCCCTATGGGGAAAGGAAGCTTCTGCTGCAGCCAAGACCTGAGAGGGAATAGCGAAGGAGGCAAGTGAGGGTTGTAAGAGTGATTCAAATAAGCACGCTAACTTAAATAGACTGCAAAATATTAATCGGATGGAAGTTCAGCAAATTAACTTGCTAGAAATCACTTTTAGTCATCCGTTATCTTATTTGTGCCTGCTGTAATACCAGGAATGCCAAAAGCTTCACTCATAGGCCTTTCAGAAGAAAAGCAAGATAAAGTTTTTATGGTAATTATGGTAATGTGATGTGTATGTGATCATTTATTAATGATTCTATATAATGCTTTATTAATGTTTCATTGCTTAATGTAACATTCATTGAATTATTCAATTAGCCTACTTTAGTTTGTTGTCTAACCAACTGGTGTGTCAAAAATTACCATACCACTGAGTACCGCTTTGTAATTCAAATTAGCATTAAATGTTTATTAGCTTTTCTGGCAGCATGGATCAACGGATGGTGATGTCTGTAGTAAGAATCCAACCTTTCAGTCCAGACTTTTAATACCTCAATAAGTGTCAGATGCATTATTTTGAAATATTGTGCAGAAATTCCAGAATGTCCAGATAGCAGATACGGATATATGGCCCAAGTGGCCCATATGGCCTGTTATGTCTACACAGGGCTCGCAAAATTGCTAGCCCGACGTCCCGGAGCTAGCGATATCTCCGGTCGGGCGACCAAAATCTATCTCAGCCCCGCCCGTCGGGCTATATGATAACCCGGCTACAGTACCTGTCACTGTTTACAAATCCACATATATTATTTTTATAGAGGATATTTTTTAGAATGCTTTCTTCTAACATTTTTGATCAATTAAGATAAGATAAGATAAGATAACCTTTATTAGTCCCACACGTGGGAAATTTGTTTTGTCACAGCAGGAAGTGGACAGTGCAAAAGTTATGAAGCAAAAATTAGAATACTTTTACAGCATCCAACCAGTGTCACGTCAAAATGTGTAGTAGACACACCGGTCCATGCAGTCCATTTCACACTTTGCATCTTCAAAGCATAAAATGTACACGTATGCAGATGTTGCATTACTAGGAGGAAGCAATAAGAAATTGGTAGTGACCAAAAAAAAACCATATAAGGTACATTCCAGGGTCCTAAATCATCTAAAATGATCGAGCTAGGCGGCTAATATGTATTTACGTGTGTGTTGACTGCAACGCCTCTCCAAAGCATGAAATGTACCAGCCTGTTCTCAGTCCCGATACGTAATATACAGACGATTTGTCATGTCCCAAGGCGTTCCATGGAAACGCGAAAGGTAACCTTCTGCGTTCCTATGCTACGCGCCGGATTGTGCGTGAAATCGAATAGAATGACGCTCACGCAGTAACACACGTTATCATGTTTCCTCATTTTTCCGAACTCATAATAACGTGTTGGGTGGCCGAAAGCGTAATATACCGACGATTTGTCAACTAGCATAAAATGTTACGCTTTAGGAGTAAGAACACGTTGAACGTACATGGCTGACCGGTATGTCTCTTACATGTTTTACCGTGATATGAGGTTACATTATCAGGTGAATGCTCAGTAGCATATTGTTTAAAGCTCTGCTGTGCATATGTAGATTCCAAACATCTTGCTTTATCATGAGATCAAGAGACAATTTCAACCACTTTCTCCCTTTTCCATCTCCTTAGGGGCTGTTCCCTTTTTTTATTTTGTGCACACAATATAGTCTTAAATAGTCATTTGTATCTGGTAAATATCCATTCATCCATTTTCTTCTGCTTATCCAATTCAGGGCCATAGGGAGGGGTTGGAGCCCATCCCAGATGTCACAGGGAAAGAGGCAGGGTGCACCGTGGATAGGTTGCCAGACTATTAGGGCTAACACAAAGGGAAAGAGAACCATTAACACCTACAGCTTATTTAGAATCACCAGTTAACCTTCATGCATTTCTTTGGGAGGAAGCTGGATTACTTGGAGAAAACCCACAGAGGCACAGGGAGAACATGGAAGTCCACATAGAGAGGCCCCGGTGGATTTGAACATTGGACATTGTCCTTATTAAGGAGTTTAGAATCTCTAATTAAGTAAATAGCTTTTACAGAGGTTTAAGCACTAGATATAATACGTACATTCTCAGTATGTGTCCAACACAGTCAAAGACAAACATGTCATTGTGCATTCTCACTAGTTTCTTCCCACACTTACTAATCCTAAATTTAAGCACCACTATTATCTGCTTAGCTCAACAAGGGGAAGTTGCTGAAATGTGTTTGCTTTTCTGAATCAGGTCATTGCGTATATACTCTGAGCACGGTTTTTCAACCACTCAACATTTTTTTAATCCAGCTCTTAACTTTGTATAATGCCTGCTTATAAATATTGGTTGTTCATGTTATTTGAAGAGCTTTAAAGTGATTTGCATTCCAGTTTAATGAAAAATATTTGAACATTTAAGAGATATTGTTTGCACTTTGCATAGAAAGTATGTATATGTTGAACTTGAGTTTTGTCTCCTGGGTTTGTGAAGTCAGGAACTTCAGTGACTAATACATGGTTAAACTGAAAGTCCATAAAAACATTTGAATAGCATTTGAGCCATACAAATACAATTAATACTGTAAGAACAAAAATATACTAAATTTTTTTAAATAAATTTTTTAACAGATTGGTGTCCATTCCAGCATACAGACACACAAAATGCCCCACCCTTGGCCTGGATAACATAGCCACACACTAACCTACTGTGGCTAAGGGTGGGAGATTTGCTGTGGGGGAGGGCTTTTTTATGGGGAAATCCGTAGCTTATAAATCTCCACTGGTTAGTGGAGCCCCCCTGAGGCGCTGACCTCCCTCCTCCCACTGCATCCCGTCGGCACAAGAGATTCCTTCACACTGGGTGCCATAACGCTGATAGGAAAAATCAGCAGATGGTGAAACACTTTCTTAGGGCATTTTAAGGAGAAATGCTTTGTAAGATTATTTATCTGACATCTTTGATTCCAGTCACAGATGCAATGCATTTTGTATTTGAATTCAAAAGTATGTTATCCTAATTTTGTTTTCTTACATATTTTACACATGCAGAAAAGTCTTTAAATCCCCTGCATGCACTTATGACCAACAGAAGGAGGAAAAGAATCTCACTCTAAGCTTATTAATGCATGCTGGTTGTTCTCCAGAATGGGCTTGCTAGTTGCCATAGCAACCAGGCCTTAGATATTGTTGAGTAGGAGAAGCTGGATGTAGAAGTCGATGTAGAATTCACACATTACCCTGTAACCCTGGCTGGTGTTTTTTCTTTTAAATGTAAAGTAGCCTATCTAACTTTAAAAAGGAAAATACCTGTAGTTAAAGTACGATTATTATTTGGCATTTATATTATATCACCAGTTGTATCTAGTATTTTAGATCTTTTAATATAAACAAATGCCTCTGAATGTGAGGCTCTGACTGAAAATCTAAATTTCAGTGGTTGTCTGCCAGTGTCTGCAGAAATCAACAGGCGACAGTGCTCTCCATCTTAAGTGCTGATGTGTGTTCACGCCTAGTCAAGCTGAGGAAAATCAAAAGACACTGAAAAATTAAGGAGGTCATTCTTTCAGCTCTACTGAGTGAGGAAGGGATGGAGGCTTTACCAACCATTAACAGTTACAGAAAGAGGTTGAACAATTGCAGACTATGATACGCACTATGATAGATGTGGAGTTCGCTTAAATGTCATATTTTCACTCATCCATCCAAACATTTATTTTCTTCCAAGCAGTGGGAACAGGAGTAGAGTTGTGCAGACCTTCCACTCCCTGGCTCTGCAAGCTCTTCCAAAGCGTCCCTGAGGTATTCCAAGCAAACAAAGACAACATAATGTTGATCCCTAGACTACCTTAATTGGCTCCTGACAATTTCTGCCATTTGCATCTGCAGTCTCATTCGTATGTTCACTACCCACAGGTTAAATCCTCACCTTTGCCTTTTGGCTCAGCTCTCTGTTTTTGCCACAACACACTGGTATATTTATTTTATCACCGTAGACTGCGTTCTTCCCACACTTTTGAATACAACTCCAAGATGCTTGATCTCCTCCTAATGAGACAACAACTCATCTCCCAAACCCTGGCTGAACCCACAGATTGTGTCCATAAACGTTATGGACAGAATCAGTGGTACAGTCAATCAATCAATCAATCAAAATTTATTTATATAGCACATTTTTAAGACCGAAGTACACCAAAGTGCTTTCCAGTAAAATCGCAGTACAAATAAAATCACAATAAAATATAAATTACAAATATATAAAATATAAGATAATTACATAATCTAAATACAGAGCCAGATGTAAATTACCCTAATTCGCCTTAAATGCCAGATCAAACAAATACGTTTTTAAACGTGATTTAAAAGACTGAATGGAATCTGACGCGCGAATATGAAGAGGGAGAGTATTCCATAGCCTGGGTGCAGCAACGGCAAAGGCACGGTCTCCTCTGGTCTTCAGCCGAGACCTAGGTTGCACCAAGAGCAGTTGGCCCGATGATCTTAGTGCTCTCTGAGGGCTGTACAGACAGAGGAGATCAGCTAAGTAGTCAGGTGCCATATTGTTTAAAATTTTATAAGTAAACAATAGAATTTTAAAATCAATTCGATATTTGATAGGAAGCCAGTGTAAATTTTTCAGAACAGGGGTGATAGAGTCAAACTTTCTAGTGCCGGTCAAGAGACGTGCTGCGGCATTCTGGACCAGCTGCAGACGCTGCAGAAGAGAAGATTGTAGACCCAAGTAGAGTGAGTTACAATAGTCCAGTCTTGACGTAATGAAAGCATGAATGAGTTTCTCCATATCTTTGTGTGGTATGTAGGGTTTAGCCTTAGAGATTAGGCGTAGTTGATGAAAGCTAGTTTTTACCACAGTAGAGACCTGTTTGTCAAGTTTGAAGGAACTATCCATGATAACTCCAAGATTCCTGGCAGTATCAGTAAGGTAGTTAGCAACAGGCCCAGATGTGCCAGTCAATTGTCCCAGAGGCATATTTCGGTCAAAAACAATCATTTCTGTCTTCTTTCCATTTAAAGTAAGAAAGTTACGTGATAACCAGTCCTTGACATCACTCAGACAGTCAAACAGAGGATGTGGTGAGGATAAAGCATCCCCAGTCAGGTGAAGGTAGATTTGAATATCATCAGCATAACAGTGAAAAGAGACATTGTGTTTTTCAAAAATGGAGCTCAAGGGCAACATATACAGAGAAAACAACACAGGACCCAGTACCGAGCCCTGGGGCACACCACAGCGGAAACGGGCAGAAGAAGAGGAATATTTTCCCATCGTGACGGAGAACGACCTCTCAGAAAAATATGATTTAAACCAAGATAAAACATTTCCTTTGAGGCCTACTACATGTTCCAATCTTGCCAAAAGGATATCATGATCAACCGTATCAAAGGCTGAGGTCAAATCCAATAGTACTAAGACCGCAGAGCGCCCAGAGTCAGCAATTAAGAGAAGGTCATTAAAGACTCTTAGTAGGGCAGTTTCGGTGCTGTGACGCGGTCTAAATCCAGACTGAAATTTATCACTTATACCGTTTCTCTCTAAATAGGTCTGTAGTTGCCGAAGCACTATTTTCTCTAAGACTTTTGACATAAAAGGAAGTTTAGAAATCGGCCTGTAATTAGCTAGAATGTTACGATCAAGGGTACTTTTCTTAATAACAGGTTGCACGACTGCATGTTTAAAGACAGTCGGAACATAGCCAGATGACAGTGAGAAGTTCATTAGAAATAAAATACAAGACCCGATTGTATTCAATGCATCCTTAATGATACGAGAGGGAATAATGTCGTGCAAAGAATTTGAGCTTCTCAGATTATTAATTATTTCCTTTAAAGTCAAAAATGACACAGGTTCGAACTGTTGGAAAACCGTTGAACATTCAGAAGCTGGGGCTTGATTTACTACCAAAGAATGTGTGGCCCTTAACAATGAGATTTTATCTATAAAATAATTTAGAAATTTTTCGCAGAGGGCCGGGGAGGCACCCATTGAAACATCCGAACAGGGATTAACCACTGAATTAAAGATTTTAAACAGGACTCGAGGATTATGGCTGTTATTCGCAATAATGTTTGATAAAAAAGAAGTTTTTGCCATTTTGGCAGCCTTCTGGAATTTAGACCGGCTCATATGCAGGATGTCAAGGGACACCTGAAGTTGATCTTTTTTCCATCTTCTCTCAGCTCGACGACATTCACGTCTAAGAGCGAGGATGGATTCATTTAGCCAAGGTTGGCGTGAGGTTTTACGGCGTCGAATCTTTACTGGAGCCACAGTATCCAAAATAGAAGTACATATAGAGATGAAAGAGTTGACTACGCCATCAACCGAGAGAGGTGCATTACTGATGTCTTCATAACAAAAAGAATTGGCAAAGGCCGCAGAAAAAAGAGCAACAGCCTCAGAATTAATCGGACGTGATAGGCTCGGTGGACCCTCAGAGTTCAGTTCCATATTGCATGACTGAACATCAAACATAACTGGGAAATGATCCGAAATCCCAGCATCATTGATGTCTGTGATGCAAATGTCCAGTCCATACGACAATACCAAGTCCAGCATATGCCCTTTAATGTGGGTTGATTTCCTCACCCACTGAGTAATATTAAAAGAGTCAATAAGGGCAAGAAAGTCCTTAGCCAATAGGTCCTCCTCGCAGCATATATGAATATTAAAATCACCACAAATAAGTACACGATCATAGCTTAAGAAAATAATTCCTAGAAGATCAGCAAATTCACGGATAAAGTCCTTGTTGCACTTCGGAGGTCGATACACCACCGCACAGAGGGTCCGGGGGGAACCGGACAACTCCAGTAGTTGTACTTCGAAGCTGGAGTGCAAGGCGGGAGGCAGTTGCCGCACTCGGAATTTACTTCTAAAAACCGAGGCTAGCCCTCCACCCCTGCCCGCAGTCCTAGGAGAATTAAAGAAAGCACAGTCCAGTGGAAGAAGTTCCGAAAAGGAAGAGGACTCACCAGGGCGAATCCAGGTCTCTGTTAGAAACAGGACATCCAGCCTTGATGCAAGAAAAAAGTCGTTTACAACGAAGGACTTGTTCACCAGTGACCTAGTGTTTAGCAGAGCCATATGGAGCGTAGCCTCGTTGACGCTACTGGGAGCACGTCCCAGCCGACGAAGATTACTGTAATCCACACCTCCTCCAGAGGCCCGCTTCCAGCTCCATACAGGTGGACACTCAGCTGGTAGAACCGAATGGGCTTGCTGGCCAGCATAGCGAATCCATCGATGACGACACAGTCTGAAGGTATGCTGGGAGGGCCGCAGGTTGTCAATAATGGAGCGGTAACCAATCACTCCATGTGCTTTTAGGTAAGCTTTAATACGAACGCGAAAACCACTCCGCTTACCCCGTTTCCTATATCGTTTCTTGTGCGGTGTAAAAAGAGGCAGGTAATCCGTGCAGGCAGAAGTATGTGGTCGAGACTGGGAAAAATTCCCTAAGTTCCAATATAGATCCGGCTTTTGGTGATTCAAGGGTCGAAGATTTAAAAGAGTTTGTCGATCATAGGCAATCAGGGCAGTAACATCTGGAAAGCATATAGAAAGTAATAAAACAAAGAGAAAACAACACTCAGGAAGACGGACCCAAAGACGGCTTGCCGTACACACTGGCGCCATCTTGGAGTGTCTGTTGGCACTGTAAACGCAGCTCGTGCGCGTTGGGGCAACAAGGCGAGCGCTGTCGTGTAAGGTCCACATTCCACATTAACTGGCAGAGTCAAACACTTACAGGGATCTGGTGGCCCATAGCAGCAATGCACCTCTCAAAGGGCATCCCAAGGGATACAGTATATGCCTTTTCTGTGTTTACAAAGTACGTTTGCTTAAGAACCAGTGAAAGGGCTGAATGGATGGTCTGGTGTTTTGCAACCATTAGATAAAAGCCTCCTTTATCTTTCTCAAATCTGAGCTTTGACTGATGCTTGTTTTATGGTTTGAGTGGGTGTAGCTCAAAGGTAGTCCGTAGACACTCATGGACTATGTCTATAGTTTTCATGCTGTAATTTTTTACCTTTAAAGTTTGTTTCAGGCTTCTCCCATTTCCAGTGAACATCACTCTTGCTAGATTTCATGTTCCAGTAGTATCTGCTTTGCAGTGATAACAAGCTCATCGAATTCTGTAAATACTAAGAAATGGCGCTCCAGTGCTTCCTTTACTACCTCCTTTAGCGTAGGACACTGGATCATCCTTTATGAAAGTAGAAAATGACATGATCCATAATCATACACCATCATCAAGCTGAAGTGGCATAGATGATTTAAATGTTAGCTTCAGTGCCCCCCGCCCATGCACATTTAGTAGTTCATTTTTGGGACATTGTAGTCTAAACACAGCAAACATTCATCATCACATCTTTTGTGGAGGCGCAGTCAGATTTTCTGAGCTCAAAGGTTCTCTGTTCCTTATGAAGTCCCCATTTAGATCAGCTCAGCAGCAGAAAGTTACAGAACTCATCCACCAGAACGCTCCTAAACAGTTTAATAGATTATTTTGTTTCTTTGTTTTGAACTGTTACTGCACTTGACCCATGCTGCTCAGCAGTCTGATTAAAATCACATGTATTGTTACAGCAAAAAGAAATCTAATGGTCATCTGCAGCTAATGGTCTGTTGAGGCTATGGAGATCCTATCAGTACACCATTGTCCTATCTCTATTAAAAGCCTAGGCTCTTGGACAACATGAGAAGCTAGGCAGTCAGCCAGAAACACTTATCATCCTGTCATCTATTTTTCACTAGCTTTACAGCTCAGCTGTACTTCACAGTGAGCATCTCTGAGAGCTTGGCGATTTGGGACCATCAAAGCGATCTTAATCTGTGTGAATCTGAATAGATTTGGCACCAGAAAAAATAAAATGCTGTGTCCCAATTTGTGATAAAAAAAATAAACACAAAAAACAGTGTTTTGCTAAGGTTCATATATTTTCTGAGCAGTGAAAAGGTATAAAATAGCTTTATTGAGGAACTCCTTTAGATCAGACATCAAAAGTCACCTATGAGGGACATAATCAGACAATAAGTCCTTCTGTCTAAAAGGATTCAGTAAGTTAATCCATGTCAAAATCATAAAGAATTCTTATTTCTTTTTTTGAAATGACGACATATTGCTGGCACTGGAGATTTAAGTATGTGGAGCGGGAGGCTCCACTCTCAGCAAAAGCAATGAACATGAGGGGACTGACTGGACTGACAATGGGGACAAAAGTTTGACTGACTTGACACTGACACCCAAGATTGCACCTACTCGCGATCGTGGCTCAAGAGTTGGCAGTTTGTTTTGTAATCGGAAGGTTGCCGGTTCGAGCCCCGGCTCAGACAGTCTCAGTCGTTGTGTCCTTGGGCAAGACACTTCACCCGTTGCCTACTGGTGGTGGTCAGAGGGCCTGGTGGTGTCAGTGTCTGGCAGCCTCGCCTCTGTCAGTGCGCCCCAGGGCAGCTGTGGCTACAATGTAGCTGCCATCACCAGTGTGTGAATGGGTGGATGACTGGATGTAGTGTAAAGCGTTTTGGGGTCCTTAGGGACTAAGTAAAGTGCGATACAAATACAGGCTATTTACTCCACCCAGCCAGGGTGGAAAGGGGGGATCTATGTTTTTACAGGAGGAGGAGAGGATGAAGGCGACATCCTAGTTTCACATGAGCTTCTGACCCATGCAGATCTTTTAGTTGCCACTTTTCTGTGTGTATGTACTAGCAGTGTGTTATTATGACATCGTGTTGTTGACAATGCAAAGATCACAGTGAGAAACTGGTGTAATGTGTTATTACACCAGTTTCTCACCTTAACTAGGATAGACTGGTTAAGGTGGGGACCACTAATGCTGGTACGCTGACGCAGAGGCGTAGACACCATGTGCTAGCATGTAGGTCAGTGGGGAATTTAGACCCAACTTTAGGGTCAGCCACTTATATAGACGCTTTAGGAGGGCCCAGAGGGGTCCCTAATAAATACCAGGTAGCATCAGGTTTTGAAAACATACCAGTCCTTTCAGCTTTCTTTACAGCCACACCAAATAAAAATGTGGATAAGATTAACTATGTCCATTACGATGTTAATGTTAAGGCTTGCCAATTTGACTAGGGATGCAATTGAGGGATTAGCTGAGCAGGTGGCTCCTACCTCTCTGATGGCTGTACAAAATAGGATGGCCCTTGATATGCTGTTGGCTGAAAAAGGGGGTGTCTGTGCGATGTTTGGAGACATGTGCTGCACATTCATTCCAGACAACACGGCCCCTGTGACCAGAGCCCTAGAGGGACTGAGAACATTATCCAAGGAAATGCATGAACATTCAGGGGTGAACAATCCTCTGGAGGAGTGGATGACTCCGGTGTTTGGGCAGTGGAAAGGGTTTATTTTGTCAATCATGGTGCAAGATAGATGTTGTTGCTCAAAAGTTAAAAACTGCTAGACATTGGGGATGTGAAACTATGTGTAGGCCAGTGGAAACAGAAGAGCATGAAACAAGTGTTAAAATTAAAGATAAAAACCATAAAGCAAATGAGACGTGTTGAAAAATAAAGGTTAAGAACTAGGGTGCAGGGCACAACTGAATTTCCACTGCCATGTGGGTGGGATGACAGTGATAAACATGTTGTGATTGGCTGACTGGGGGACTGCTCCCTGTCGGCAAGGAGGGGTGTAATGAAAAGGTATAAAATAGCTTTATTGAAGAAATGCCTTAGATCATACATCAAATCATTCTCTTAATCATACTTTAGAACATACTCTGTGCAGCTTAGAGTTTGATGTGTGTGATCTCCATATGCATATGCTTTGCTGAATAAAGAGTTGAAGTTGGACTTCACGTCTCCGATTGACTTCTTGCCATCAAAAGAATCGGGTGAAGCCGGCGTGCTTCGACAGCAGCAACCATGTCATGGATGTATTACTTATAACTAAAAACTTAGACTGGTTATAATATATTAAGAGGAAAACCAGAGTATTTAGGACTAGTATGGCTAGATGTTGAAGTTAATGCCAGTGATCTCTCTTGTAAGTACTGTACATTGGGTATTTTACATATCAAATACTCAGATTTATAAAACCACCACCCAATCTAACGTTTATGCCACAAGTGCCCTAAAACAGCATTATTGGTAATTACCCAAATCTTTGTTTATTTTTATGTAATAGTTAATCCACCAACATGTGCAAAATCTTTAATCAAAATTAGATTTTGCTACAATATAATTATTGCTGTTATCTGTGAATTTTCAAATTAACTCTTTTATTTTAAAAAAAGGAAGCAGATTAATACTTTTTCATTAAAATGCCAAATTACAGTTATTTAATTGTATTCATGAACCGAAAAATTTGTTTTAGTGACTGAATATTATGCTTCATTAATTTCTGACTTCTCAGTGCAGTCCGGGTCAAATTTGGGTAAAAACAAAAATCACGAATTCAGTTTGTTATTTGCCTAACAACATTATTTTTTCTCTTTCTATGACAAAGTCTAATATATTTGTTAAGCACTGTACAACATGTAGGAAATGACAGTGTTTAATTTTACATTGTCTGGCAGGAAAGCCACTTTAATAAAAAATGAAAAAGCAGTCATTCGGTAGTCAGCACAAATGACGCGTTACTGTAATCGGATTACTTTTTTCAAGTAACGAGTAAAGTAAGGGATTACTATTGCAAAAACGGTAATTAGATTACCGTTACTTTCCCGTAGGAACGCTGCGTTACTGCGTTACTAAAACCGTGATTTTTTTGCGAGAATGTCTCATGACAGTGACGTAAGCGAGTGCGCCATTCGTGACAACAGCCGCGTGCAGATTAACAATGGATCATATATCGATTGTGGGAGAGAGTATGAGCGTGCAGCGTTTAAAGCGTGGAAGTACTGACCTTATTTTGAGTTTGATTCCATAAAAAGTGACAAAAACATTAGTGTCCATCGTGCGTGGGAAGAAAACTTCTTTTTACAGCGAAAAAAAAACCCCTAAACAAGCACCGAGTGCGCAACGACGTGATGGGAAATTCACTCGCGGATTCTTCCACTGACCGCTGCAGCACACCTGCACCAGGGTAAACCTCCGCCTACCCCACTCCTGCTTTACAGGTGAAAATAGAGCAACAGGACCGCTGAGTCTTTGACTTTATTTATTTTCTGCTGTGTTTTACTTGCATCTATTTGAAAGACTGAGTGTAAACACACAAAATATTTTATTTTATGTGCTGGAATGTGCAGAAAATAGGTTTAAATGTTAAACTAATTTATTCAAGTCAGAGAATGGTGCATATAATTTAATTTTTGCTTGATGCATAAAGTTAAAAGATTAAAACTGATAAAACAAGTTAAAAAAGATACTTTTCCATTTGATTACATGATGGATTATGTAGAAAAAGTAGAATTGGGCTGAAAGATCTATCGCTTTATCACCTATTCAGGTTGTAAATCGTGTTTTTAAAAGGTAACTAAGTAACTTAGTAATTAATTACCTTTTAAAATAAGTAATCAGTAACGTAACTGGATTACTTTTTTGGGGAAGTAATCAGTAATTAGTTACTGATTACTTTTTTCAAGTAACTTGACAAACACTGCAAATGAGTGAGCACAAGTTTAGCTTTATTCATCCCAAGGGTTGGAAAATCCTTGAATTATAGCAGATAAAAACACTCAAGGAAGCCAATAACAAAACAGCTTAAATAAAACAGAATAGTTCAATAAAAATGTAATATGACAAACCGAAACAGCTCAATAACGTGCACAAAATGAAGGAACTTATTTAAAAGGGAAAAAGTATAGAATGAAACACCAGCTATTGATATAATAGGACATTTAATATTGGGTGGGTGGAGAAAACATTTCACATTATATTATTCTATCTCCAGTTTAAGCTTGACTATTAAAATCATTATCCATGGCATTAAGTTAATGAATTTTGCATAGACTGTATGATGCTGTTGGCAGATCCCTGAGCAAAATGATACTTTATGACTGAAAATATAGGAATGTGCATGTAATGGTAGAAATATTAAGTCATTAACATAGCAGTATAGTAGAGTGTTCTTTTAGACAAGTTTTTGCATACAGGGAATACTGGTACATAGAGTCATTACACTGAACATATGGTGTTTATTTTCTAGGCACAATCATGACTGTTCAGCTTGTTTTGTTGCAGCTCTAAATGAAGATGTGTCAGCACATTCAACTTATGTTGCTATGGGCAGAGTTTTTTTGACATTGAGGGGAAAAAAAGACCAAAGCATCTTTGGTCTTTAGTTAACAGCAGTTTTAAAAAAAGAAAGAAAGAAAGAAAAAACAGTGATTCAGCTCGTTGTATTTCTAAAATTGAAATCTCCAGTCAATAAAAATGCTGAAACACGCTTTGTAACCAAGAGCATTTATTTTTATTTAAAAAAAATGAAAGGGAAAAGCTTTCATGTCTTCCTGCCACAGTGACTGGGTGTTTAGCAAACCAATTAAGGAATCTGCTAATTTCTTCATAGAGTAGATTTTATCAGCATTTTTCAGGTTTCTCCCAAAATGAGAGACTGATTGAGAGACAGTGAGGCTCTGTGATGTCTGAAAATTTAGTAATATGCGAATATTCAGTAATATCTAACATTCATTATCAACTGTTATTTTTAAAATAACACTTCGTTATGCTGGTGAAACACAATGGTGAACAGTAAGGCAGCTCACTATAAGCTCAGTATAACCACTGCATAAATTTATAAAATGCAAATGCTACACCTTCAGCTCCTCTGCACAGGCCATTAAGAAATAATGGTATGATGTAATGCTGCCGCCTACTGGCAGAAACAGACACAGCATATATATCATGGTAGAGACCTTTTACCATTATATAAGCGATAACAAGAAATTACGTCATGCATCATCCAAATCAAATCACATCAAATTACAGTCAGGTAAATACTGGTGAGGTATAATAGTTTGAGAAGGACTTTGTTTTGAATAACTGAAAATAAATGAGTTCATCATTTCACACATAAAACAGTGACAGCGCAGTTATTCAATCGGTATCTTTAATAATTAACCAATGAATGTTTGGCTGGCTGACGGACCTTTATTTCCTTAAAGGAAACAGAAGCTCTGCTCCATGCTGGTGAAGACCACAGCTCTAGAACAGCAGAAACACATCCGTCAAAAGTGCAGCTACAATTACACTGGTGTATTTGTGCATTAGGTTATTCAGCATCACAGAAAGAAATACTTAAATTTAAAAAAAACCATTAACTTTAATAGCTACTTGTATATAAGCAGTGTTTTTTAAAGCAGCTGCTGTGCAGGCAACAGCTGGATGTAACAGTTTCCTGGTATACATTTCCACTGCAAGCAACCAAGACCCAGCTATTCCACCACTGAAGGACATGTGTCAATATTTACCTCCCAAATTTACTGCAGCCAACTGGTGCATTCAACATTCTTACAAAATCAATTTTCTCTTCAGCTCACTTTTGCAAAAGTAAACAAACAAATAAACAAAAGTAGAGAGTTTGTGCATACTTAAGGTATTGCCTTCAGGTGAACAGGTGTCAGAGCACTTATCCATCTGGCTTTGTGGAACAAGATTGTGGGGAGCTGGGTGGCTTCGCTTAGGCTTCACTTTAAAACGTCCTGCAGTCAAAACAGGGCATTGTCAACAAAAAGCAAATTTCTACACAAATAAATTTGATTTATTCCCCTTTGCATGTGTTTTGACCCTGCTCTCATATTTTGTCTCCAACACAAAAAAAGTAATGATTGTAAACTCTTAACTGGCCGTACTGAAAATCATGCAGTTATTAGCATTTCCCTAATGCAATATGCCAGAAATATGTCACCTCCTGATAATCTATTTAGCTCTTTGTATTTATGAATCTTAATGTGAGATACTTAATCATGGATGACCTACCAGGGTTGAGAATTCTCTCTGCAGCTTTGTGCTCGAGGTGCCTGCGGAGGATGTTTTCTGCCTTCCTCTGGTTTGTGCTTATATCAGGCGCAGCCTTGATTTCTGTTGCTGTCAGGTTGTTCTTGATGGCTTTTGAAGCTGTGGAGCGAGCCAGGCTGGGAAGTAGGTTCTGGTATTCTTCATCGGTGAAGTCTGGCTCTGGGCCCTCTACATCACTGACTCTTAAAAGGGAAACACAATATATGTTATGATTCTTTGTCACATCGCTTCGACTGCTAAACAAATATTTGTGAGAGTTGCAATAGTATTGTTCTGGATCTTTTCAACATCATTAGCATTAATAGTTACATGTGTCGTCACATATTTGTAGTTCCATATACAAAAAAGGCAAACATTTATTTTTAAAGATGAATATTACATCAGATATAAAGCTGCCAACATACCTCCCTTTAGTTAAAATAGTGTAAACTTCCAGCACCAACAGCTCAGCTGCTCCTGGTTTACAATGGATTGTTCCATCAATGGCCTCCTTCTTCAAGTACAGATTCCGCTTCTCTAAAGACTGAATCAATAAACTTTGTAGATTATATTTAAACACTTGAATGGAGAAGGAAACCACTTTACGATTCAGTTAACACAGGCACTGTGGGTAGTGAAAATGTCACATCCCAGCGGGACCTCAACACAGGGTTGGACTGGTAAATCTGGCATACTGGGCATTTTGTGCACCAGCTGTACAAGCACTGACAACAGCCCATTCATTTATTTTCAATACTGACACTGGATTGCCCAATCAATCTCTTAATGTGACCAGCCCATCCCCTTTGCTGTGTGGAAGAAGTGGTGAAAAGGTGAAGCTGAAAAGCTGAAAGAAAACAATAAAAAGAAATTAAAAACAACCAACATGTTAGCTGTCGGGGCTGCTGCTCCACCATGAACCGGGAACAACTAGTAACCAATCTTCAGTTACAGCACGCTGTTGCTGCAAGTGCCTGCTGTGGAGAAGTGAGGGGGAGATGGAGGTAGATGGAATTGACGTGGTGAGAAAATAGATGGAGGGACATAATAAAGAAGGAACTTTGACTACGAGCCATTGCTAATAGCTGAAGTTTAGCTTTTAACTGTACCAACTATTTAAGTCCACGTCCAGCCCTGCTTCAACATATGCATTTAAAGCTCCATGCTGTCTGTGTGTCTGTGCCCCTGGTGTATTGCAGATTAACCAAAACATTTATTTATGACACTTGCAGTAGCAGTAGCCTGCAACAAGTAAGAGAAACTTGAACTTGTATTATTTAAACACCAAACTGTACCTGGAAGATGCATTTCAGTGACATGCCAACTGCAGTGAATAAAAAAAGCATTTCTTCGTGGCTCATTATATTTTTGAATATTTTGCTCTGCTCACCCGCTCTATCTGGCTCCAGTTCCACTGTTTGGCAGAAAGCGATGTTCCTCTGTCGTATGAGTGCAATGAAAAGTCTCGGGGGTAATAATGAGAAAATATCTGTGCCACAAGGTAGCCGCTGGAAAAATCTCTGGAAATGAAATACAGAAATAACAATATGCACTTACTGGCTCTACCAGTGGAATTTGCCTTAGCACTTGGTTATTCCTTGTCATAGCAGATTTATTGTTATCCTTGCGTTTTCCTTCTTTTTTAATCAACCTCACATAATCCTGCTCCTTTTAAGTTGGTTATTCGCTTCATATTTTATGCATTGTAAGTTTGTGTTTAAATGAGGAAACGGAAGAAAATGGGCCACATGGTAGTTCAGAATTTGGATATGCTGTATATAAATTAGGAAATTGATACAAACACAGTTTACAGTGTGCTGGAAATTGGGTGGGTGGGTGTGAGGGGGAGGTAGATTGAGGTAGATTTTGTGTGGTGATATTGTATTGATACAGGGACACCAAATATCACTTTAATTTAATTTTAAACAAATTAAAATATTCTGGAATTACTATGAAGACTCACCTCACGCACCACAATCCTGAGATAATGATAGCCAGACAAACTTCAATTAAATTGGCTCAACTCTAAGCCCATCCAACACTGGACACACTTAGCTTGACAAAGCCAGCTCTTTTACACAATTTTCAAACAGCCTCATGCTTTGAAACTTACAAGCTGATGAATGACCTCTTTTTAATTTCAAAGAGACATTTTTCTTCATAAGGTCTGGCCTGCACAGTCCCATCCACTCAGTTTCCTTCTCATTCATGCTGGTTACCATGATTGCTGCAGAAGCACTAAACCACTGTTAGCCAACTAATGAAATTAAGATTGCACTGCAACAACCTATCTTTACCAAACTGTATGAATTTAACTTCCAGTTGATGTGTATCAGTAGAATTCAGCTAAGGGGGTACATCAATGCCGTAATGGGTACTGTATGTGTGTGTGTGGATTTATATATATCATGAATGTATGTATTGTGCATTCATTTATTCCTCTATTCCTCTTTTCTGCTGAACTAACAGTTCAGCTGCTGTTCTGATCTTCGGGATTCAGAGGTTATCCACAGATCTCCTTTTTTCAGTCACAAGAGTCCAGGAGCTAATAAAAAGTGCGACATTGTGTGCATATATAAAATGTGCAGGCTTAGATACAGCGTGACACTTGGTCACCCTAGTTTTATGTGATTTTTTTTCTTTTTTTTTTATTCTGCAGTTACATGTTTTTTTAAGTTAGAAAAAAGATTAAATGGTATCTAAAAATGGTATCTACATTCAATTTAGCTAGCTAACAGTAGGTTAGTAAGAACACAACATAATACTTTTCTAACAATATGCAGGAAAATAGACGTGTAAAATATATATATATATATATTTTTTTTTTTTAAATCGCACATATCCTCTTTTAAATATTCTTCTTCTTTTCTTTTATTCGTATTTGTGATTCACAAAATAGGTTCTGTACCTGCGCACATTTTTGGGATAAAATGCCAAGTCCAGAGTTTGCAGCCACTTGACTACTTCTCTTGGTAGTCCTGTTTTCTTGGGACATTCTGCGAAACATATGCTGCTCCGAGCCATGAAATCTACACACCAGTGACTTTTCTATCGCTGTTACCAGTCACCTCCATAAATCATGCCGAGATCTGCTTTTTTTTTTTTTAAGGAGGGCTAATTGACGAGCTCCTGGCCTGTTTTGTTGAGATTTCTATGACAACGGCACTCTGTGGTGCTAAACCGTGTCGGTAGCGGCGTGCTGCCCTCTAGAGGATGAGCGGTCTGTTTCTTCAGTTATTTATTTATTTGGCTAACATTTGTATAAAGCTTTTAAATAATAGTGCTACCCAATAAATAATACTAGAGCATACACAATATAACAATGAAACTGAAATAATTCATTAGAACTACTGAAGCTAAACTCAGATATATGAAATAAAAAATCAAAATACGGCCAAAATATTATCAAACGGCACATGAATATCTTGTTAATAATATGTTAGAGCATGAAAGTTCCATTCAGCTACACACATTTCCATCTGAGCAGTTGTCAGCGGTCAGTAATCCAAGCTTAAACTTGTCAACTCTTTGAATAACTGATTCCACCACTGAGACAAACATCAGTAACAAATCCACCATGTGGCTGCTGGGAAAGACATATTTGAATGCAACAGGTTTCAAAACAGATTTTTAATAATCTAATGTTTAATGCGAAACAATGAACATTCATTAACATACAGCATATAGTGTGCATTTACACGATATTCTAATCTTTTATGGGGGGGTTTAAATATAAAGTGCAACACTCACTGGCAACTAGTAAGGCATTTTCTAAACACTGCAGAACAGAAAACAAAATATTTATTATTAATGTTATTCAAACAAAATTAACCTAGGGAAAACTAATCCTGGAAGTTTGTTTTAGTGGCATCCTGCTTTACATTTATCCAGGTCCACACATCCTCACATGGGAATCAGGCCAGCTCAACACAGCTGCTACAGTCAGCTACTCGGCCGTGTAGCTAATTCAAATTAATTGCTTTTACTGGATTGACTGGAAGCTAAAATTAAAGTTAAGAGGAGTGTGGAGTTGATATAATTTTTTGGTGTCCAAGGCTTCTTCCTGCAAGTCCCATTTAGGCAGACAGTTTGATAGTCTGTTGTCATTGGTACTGCAGGTAGCTCTTGATCCTGTTAGGCAGAGGAAGATGGGAAAGAAGGTGGAGTCTGTCGCGTCCAACGCAGTTTCTGATGCACTGACGACACAACTGGCTAAGCAACCGTGGTGTAGCTATGAAAAGGAGACAGGAAAACATTATTTATCACTGTTAATTGGTGGTTAAAAAAAAGACAGAAACAGATCAAAGCAAGGTCAGGAAGGGATCAATGATTGCGAACGAAACCAAGCAAAAAGTAAACTCATACCTTCATAAAGCAGTAGAAAGCCTTCTGTAAGACTGCTGGGTGGAGCCACATCCACTGGCCTCTGAAACTCTGTGTTTCTGGCATTAATGTCTGCGCCAAAGTCCAGCAGCAACTTCACTACAGCTGTGCAGTCTTTTTCTGCAGCTGCATGTAAAGGTGAATCCAGGGATTTACCTTTCTGTACATTTGCACCTACATGGAGGAGACTATAATTATCCATAGTCCAATCAGAAAACTCCAATATTGGATACCTGTATTGTTAAGTACAAGTAGCTTTGGTTAATTTGTGATTATATTTTTAATTTACCTTTTCTTTACTTGCCTAAATTAGTACCTTATTTCAAAGACTGCAGTGAGACACAAATGGGCACACTAATCACTTGTATATGTAATCAGTCACTTGTTGGGTATAAATGTGGTCCCACTTCTTATTGAAATTGCAATGTGTGCTTTGCTTGTATTAAGTTCTTGTTTACTAAGGCTGCTGCTAATAAAACAATTAGTTTGTCTGTTTCTTATGTGATAGAGCTCTCATTAGCTCTTTGTTACACCTTTTGCACTTGACAATTTGCAGTCTCATTGTTTGTCATATTGCTAGCACAGAATTTATCATATTGTTGTTTAAATGTTTTTATCCCCCCCCCCCCCCCAGAGGCCTCTAAAATCCTCTGAGCATGCATATATTTATTATATATCAGTTTGTTTTTGTGTTTCTAATCTTTGCGCTTAAGTCCATATGTTCACATAGGACTTTTCTGTAAACATCGACACAGTTCTGTGAACTGACCTTCCCTCAGGAGTTTCCTGGCACATTCGAGCTCTTGGCAGACGCAGGCTGTATATAGTGCTGTGCCCAGGTGAGGAATGTCCATGTCCACATCTGCCCCCCAAGTCACCAGAGCCTCTACACAACCGTAATGACCTGGAAGTAATGAAGCGTGAAGTCAGTAATCAGTAAGTGACAATGCAAAATAATTCTCCAAGCTGTCTGCTCAGGCCCTGTTGGATTTATAGCTAAAGCTGTTTATCATAGTGCAAGTAAGAACGTGCTTATAGCACAGTAAAGGACACAAAATCAGGTCGAAAGTCAAGCGTAATCTGCAGTGAGGGGAACTGCGATAATGTTGGGTTATTTTCTGATTATAGTGCTCTGATTATACCGTTAGTCAAAAATAATGACTCTCATCAGCAAAAGCCGGCTCTCACAAGCTTAAGTCTCTTAGGACTGGTCCTCTAACACCGGCTCACTTTGAAGTAAATGGTCCATGTAGAATAGTCTCTTTTTGCAAGGGGATATCTTTCCATTGTGTTTCACATACACCCACACAGTATGACATGCATAATCATGTAACACTAACTTGAATCACAAAAAATACTGAAAATAATCAGTTTATGAATTTTTGTAAAATCGTTGGCCATGACATACCTTTGCTGGTTGCTTCGTGTATCGGAGAAGGTTGATATACAAGACTCTGGGGTTTTGCTCCATTTTCCAGAAGGATTTCCGTGCATGCCACACTGCCCACTGTACAGGCATTGAACAGAGCGGTGACTCCATCAATTGTAGAAGCATTGACCTGTGAACACATTTTGCTTTTATTCTTATTTTTAGGCCTTATTTAATCATGCAAGTTGACTAATAGTAACAGCCTGGGGGTACAGTTGAAAGGGAACAACAACAACTTAATTGCTCTGCAGTGACTGAAACAGGACATTGCTCATTTGTTACCCTTACCCAGATTTTCCCAGCCATGGAAATTTAATTTGACCTGTGCAACATGGCAACATTAAAGAGTCACCAGGCCACTATAGGACTTACATTTGCTCCTGCATCAATGAGTGCTCTGGCACAGGCAACATGGTCTCCAAGACAGGCCTCATGCAGGGGTGTTACATGGTCTATAGTCAGAACATTTACATTGTGACCCTGGAAACAGAATCAAATAGCCACAAATATTTAGTGGGCATGGATATTTATGGGACATTAACTCATAAATGAACAAGAACATTAATAAAGTTTATCTCCTCTTACAAAACACAGACATTCTCTTCAGTCAGGGTTCTTAGCGATTTTCAAACTGTGATGATTTCAACAGCAGAGATTAACAAGCCTGCTAATTAAACCAATTAAATCCAACTGAAAGCCAGTAAAGAGCTAATAAATTACCATCTGAAGTCCTGTAATAATTGTCCTACTTTGTTATGAATTTGTCTGACTAGAGCAAAGCATTGTTTCCTCTGTAGCTGAAGTCACAGGCTTTTTTGTAGCACACTCTGTGAGCAGCTGGAAATGCAAGTGGAGATTTCACTTTTAATGCATTTGTATTAGTATTGTACTTGTTTTTGTTTGTGATTATTCTTTCCTTAGCATATGCTCAAATAATAGTTCCATGGTCAAACTCCCCTCACACACTATACATAAGGGGCATGTATATGCCATAAAAACTACAAAAATCACATTCATTTTAAAACCATGTGGTTATTGTAACCCATAGTACAAGTTTGAGTATTTACATTTTGTGTTGTTGACATTTAGCTAGGCTGTATATTGAAACTTATGAACTGTTGTTAAGTATGTACATGTTTAAAGTGTCAGATAGGGCAGTAAATAGAAAGTACAATCTCTTACAATTCCAGGGGTTTGGGCCATGAATTAAAAAGAAAATCTTTGGGTAAATAAGGCCTTTGAACTACTGTACAATACATGATATATCATACCATGCCATTGTTTATTTTCCAAAAACTAGGCCAAAATCCTAGAAGCACTATGTGAAAAATTAAGTACACTCCATGATTCAATAGCTTGTAGAACAAACTTTACTCTGACATTGTTCTTTAAAACAGGGTTTGTGGGGATTTATCCACAGCTTCCTCAAGGTCTCACCACAGCATTTTAGCTAAGAGGTTGATCTGGACTTTGACTGTCCCACTGCAACACCTTGGGTCTTTTCTTTTTCAGCCATTCTGTTGTAGGTTTGCTCTTGTGGTGATGTTCTAGTCTGTGACCAAATTTCAGCTAAGCTCTAACAGATAGCCTCATCTTTAACTGTAGAGGGGTGTTGAACGGTGTTCATGGTTAGCTCAGTGACTGCTAGGGGCCCAGGATGTGTGATTGCAGAAGAAGCTCAAATCATCACCCCTCCACCACTGAGCTTGACAGTTACTATGAACAATTACTGTCACTATGAAGTGATTGTGCTGATATGTTGTGTTTCTGTTTTGCCAGATGTGGCACTGTGAATAATGGCCAAACATCTCCACTTAGGACATTGGTTCCAGGTGCTGCCATGTTCGTTTTAGTGAGAACAGGCTTTCTACTGGCAACCCTTCCAAACAAACCATATTAGTTCAGTCTTTTCCTAATTGTACTATAATGAGATGTAGCTTTTGGGT